>NC_063161.1:21271929-21576603 GCF_023159225.1 Perognathus longimembris pacificus | reverse complement strand
TAAAACACAAAATCATTTTTCAACTTCTCTTTGACGACCTAGTAAATCATCCAGCAAATGCACGACTCCTGACAGCTGCTGACAAGCACACTCAGACCGACAACTCGGCCTCCTGCATGGTGTTGTGCAGATGAGGAGGGAAACTAGAGCCGAAAAGACCTCAGGCTGTAGTAAAGATGGAGAATTCCATCAGGCTCTCATTAAGTAGATGCAGATAAGGCCTGACAATGTCCCCACTACATCTCGAAACCCTGCCTATGTGAATCCTCTACACATTCTTGTCTCTGAACACTGGTTGTTTAGGAGTCAGAAGGGACTCTCGATGACAGGGCAGGCCATCATAGTCACCTCATGTGAGAAATAGAGACCACACAAAGCACTCCAGCAACACAGATGCAAAGTCCTGTCCAGAAAAGAATGCTTTCCCATGAGCTGACAATAGACAAAAGAAAAGCCCAGTTACCTAAATAAACTAACTGAAGGAACAACAAAAATAAAATACATTATCCTCATTCTGTGGTGGAGACAAATGGATACTTCTCTGAAAACTGAATTTTACTTCACTTAAGTTTCATTTCATACAAAAATGCTATCCTCTAGATATGGACAGAAAGAAACACCCATGCAACACCAGACAAGCTATTTTTTTTCTCTCTCTCTTTTTCCACAATGGAATCAAATTCCATCACTTTTTTCAAAGGTGGTGCCAGTGAGACCAGCCATCCAGATAAGCAGTCAATGGCCATTGAACTAATGAGATCTGAGAAGGGCCAAAAAGCCTGTCTGCCAATGTGCAGAAGGCTTCCACCACTGAAGTCAGTCCCATGAATGGGGCATTGCATTTCAAAATGCTCCAGTCACAAATACTAATATAGGCCTAGTACAGGGCCCAGGCCATCATAGTCATTCAATGTTTATTGAACGAATAAAAGAATGATTGTTGCCTGTGAAGGATAATAAGCTGTGATTATATTGGTTAGATTCTATGCCAAAAATATCTAAGTATCTGGAACACATTAACTCATTTACTCACACTACATGTGGTTATGAAGTAGGTTCTCACACTGGCCATCTGCCAATGAGCCTGTGCCAGCTCTTAAAGAAATGGACCCCTGGAAAAGACAGTGTGGGGGCAGAGATGATGGGATATGAGAACCAAAGCCTGGAAAGATCCTGAGGTTTGGCAGAGGAAAAAGAAATCCAATACGTTAACTCGGTTGTGAACAGCCAACAGAGTTATAAAGGCCTACACCACTTTCCCAGAGGCCAGGAGGAAGAGTCTTTCCATCTCCAGGCAGTACCGATTAGTGGTTAATCCTGTAAATTCAGAAATTTGAATCTTCCCTCTCCTGTTTTCCAGATGTAGGACTTAGGGCAGAGTGCTTCATTTCTGTTTTAGATGCTGTCATCCTGAAATAAGCCTAAGAATAAATCTCTTCAGGATGTTGCCAGGATTAAATCAATTATTAAAGATGGTGCTCCAAGCCAGGCACCAGTGGATCACATCTGTAATTCTAGCTACTCAGGAGGCTGAGATCTGAGCATCATGTGGTTCAAAGCCAGCCTTAGCAGAAGAGTTCCTAAGACTCTTATCTCCTATTAACCACCAAACAAAAAAGGGCCAGAACTGGAGCTGTGAGTCAAGTGGAAGAGCCTAGCCTTGAGTGTGAAAAGCTAAAGGGCAGCATTGAGGCCCTAAACTCAGGCACAAATGCACACAAAGATGGTCCTCAACTTAGGGTAATTTCCTAATTCAGTACTATATATAATATGATGGTTGATACACATTAAATATACTTACTGAACATCATAGCTCTGCCTTGCCTATCTTAAACAGGTAATGTTACATTAGCAAATAGCTAGATACTATCATCTAACACAAAGCCCATTTGATAATGAAGTGATTATTTACATGTGATTCATTGAATACTCATATCCCTAATACACTGGCAACTCAGTACACAACAGACTGTCAGTCTTCATTCTTATTATTCCATCTCCATTTTGGAGATGAGTCATATGGTTGCTACCCAATGTCACATATCCTGGCATGTTCCATGGCTGACAAAAAGATGAAACTTCAAACTGTGAGGAGTGATTTCTACTGAATGTGTATCACTACTTAACTATTGTAAAATCATAAACATCACATGGAAGCATCATTTACTCTAGGACAATCTACATCCATAGCCCAGTGAATAATGATGACCCCACCCAGGAAGCAAGCGTTCATTTAGTGCTAGCTATGGTTCTTTCCATCAATGCTTCACCATTTATTATCTGTGCAGTAAGATATTAGAGGTGGGCAACATAGTTCTTACCATTGCTGCTCTGGGGGTACACAACAGAAGGTTAATGGCCTCCCTCTGCAGCCGCTGAACCCCAGCTTAGTGCAGAGGCAGATGACTGACCGTCTTCCTGCCTAAGTCACTGGAATTCACTATCCATCTCTACCTTAGCCTTTTCTAAAGGCTGGAAATACAAAGATGTACCACCACATTCAGATCACCTTCCTCCTCTCCTTTCTTTCATTCATTCTTTTCTTTCTTCCTTTCATTTTTCCCCATCTCTCATTCTTCTCCCTCTATCCTCTCTTCCTGTCCTTCTTTCCTTCCTTTCTATCCTTCCTTCCTTTCCACCTATTTTACAGACACTGAGACTTGAATCCAAAGCCTCATGCTAAGCAAGTACTCTACTGTTTGACTTGTTCTCCAAGCCTTTCTGTTCATATTTTGTTTTTGAGACAGTCTCCCTAAATTTTCCCTGACTGGTTCAAATTCAGCATTCTCTACCTCCCAAGTAGTTGGGATACCAGCTATGTGTCATCACACACAGCCCACAATTTTCAATTTAACAATGACAAAAAAAGAAATCTGGAACCTAGTGCTGAGACTGGTGGTATATGCCTTGAATCCCAGTATTAGAGCAGCTGAGTCAGATGGATTGTGAATTTAAAACCAGTCAGGGCCACAGAGGGAAGCCCCATCTCAAAAACATAAATAAACCCATCAAGCCTGGTAGAGCATATCTGTGGTCCCAGATACTCAGGAGGATGGAGGTAGAAGTAGGAAGATAGAGGCCAGAATAAAACAATAACTGACTATCTCAAAACCAAGGAAGGAAAGAAAAGTTAAGAGAGCATGGCTCAAGTGGTAGAGCATGTCTAGCAAGCATGAGGCTTTGAGTTGATTTGCCCAGTACCACCCAAAACAAACCAATAATCTGGGAACACATGGGTGTGTGCAAAAACTCATGTTTCTCAGTATGGAGTTCAACTTCAAGAGCATACCAAGATTTTGATAACTGCATTCCACCCGACTGCTCTGAATAGTCAGTAAGTCCATACCCAAACCACAGTCTGTGGGGAAACGGTTGGCAAAGGCTGCAGGTGGTGATTAAGGTCAACTAAAAAGAAGATTAGAGGAATTTGCTTGTAAAAGCAGGCTAAAGACAATCACTAAATTAGCAATCCTTACCTTCTGGATCATTCTGGGCATCAGCCTAGAATCACAAAACATTACAATTGACCTCAATTCCCTCCAGGGCTCTTGGGTGAGGGGAAAGACTAACAGGCCTTTTCTTTCCAAGTCGGTAAAACAGAAGGACTAATTCAGTGCTGGGAAAAGGCCTCACAGGGATGGGGGATAAGGAAAGAAAACAAGTTTGAGGTTCTTTTCCTCTGAAGTCTGAAGACTTAAAATTTTTATGTAAGAAATATTCATTTGTGTTTTTATTTAAGCCTAATATATCCAACTTCCAAAATTAGTGGTGATACTTTTTAATGACAGAAATGTGTACATAAGTGTTCATTACATATAGGGTATGGGTAATTTATTTCCTACCCTTATACCTTCTCCATATATACGACAGGTAAGTGATATAACTACCTTGACCACTGTTGACTGTGTTGAGTTGTGTGTATGCATGAAAGAGACAGACATATACATTTCTCAGCAACACACTGTCTGGTCCTCACATGAGGGAAATGGCCATGCTGGGTACCAGCTCTGAGCAGAAGATCCCCTGCTCATTGACAGACAATACCAGCCATTCTGAATACCAGCCATTCTACTGTGTGTAAGGAGTCTCATGACTGCTTTGGCCACAATCAGGTTATGAAAATGAACAAGGCTATTTTGTCCATTATGAAAAGTACTGTCCTTGGTCAGTGAGTAGCACATTGAAGACTACGTTTTAACAAACAACCTAGAATAAAAATACTCCTTCAAATCCATTTTCCATTTTGAAGCTCTTCAAAATCATAAGACTATACAAGAATATAAATCAAATACAATAATGTGTACAGTCCAGTGTTTGGCCAATTCTATATAAATTGTTCAATCCATCTTAAGTAAACCCCTTAAAATCCTAGAGTAGAGTTAGAAGAAATCTCATTTTCAATCTTAGAAAAGGGAGTCACAATTATAATAGTAACTAGTAGCTAGCTACATGAAGGATTGTCATGTAATATATTTACTGAGTCTTTTATTAGGTGAGAGAAAATATTATATGTGAGGACTTATCATTGAGATTGGTGTATTGTATACCTCTGTGAAGTACATAGTATTAGAATCTGCATTTTATAGATTAGCAAATGGTGGCTTGAAATTCAGTAATTTTCCCCAAGCCAGAAACATAATAATATGGATAGTTCCTGTTTCTAATTCAAGATTTTTTTTCTACATTGAAATGGCATTCTTACTACATGCCCACACATTTCAGCATAGAGAATCAACAATAAAAATTGGCTTTCTATGTCCAGGCTATCTTGCCCAAGTTAGCTCAAAGGTGAAATAGTATAGTTCAAGTAGGCATAAGTAACTCATGCCTGTAACCCTAGTCAGGAGGCTGAAATCTGAGGAACAAGATTCAAAGCCATCCTGGGTATGAAAATTTGTGAGACCCTTAAGACCAATTAACCAGAAGAAAAGCTAGAAGTGGAGCTATGGCTCAAGTGATAAAGTGCTAGCCATAACCAAAAAAGCTAAGAAACAGCACATAGGCCCTAAGTTCAAGCCCCAGCGCTGGACCAAAACAAAACAAAACAACAAATATATATATGGAGAGAGAGAGAGAGAGAGAGAGAAGTTCCATCTATGAGAGAGCTGTAAACTTTCATTCAATAGTCATTGTAGGATCGCTGTAGAGCTAGAGGCATGGCTCAACAGTAGAACATTGGCCTCACAAATAAAAGGCCCTGAAATGTCAAGCCCCAGTACTAAAAAAGTTAAAAAAAATCATCATGAAATGTCTGGGCATGATGGCACATACTTGTAGTCACAAAGGCACAGAAAGTACATACAGGAGGATCATGGCTTGAGATTATCCCAAGCAAATGAGTTAGCAAAATCTCATCTAAAAAACAATCTAGGTATAGTGACATTTGCCTATCATCCCAGCCACAGCTACATAGGAGGCAAAAAAGTAGGAAGATGGTGGTTCTAGCTGGCCAGAATAAAAATTCAACACCCTGCCTCAAAAATAACTGAAGCAAAAGGACTGGGTTTGTGACTCAGTGGAATACTCCTACCAAGCAAGTTGGACTATCTCAATCCCAGGAACCCCCTCTGCCTCCCTGCCTAAAAGAGAGAGAGAGGAAGAGAGAGAGAGAGAGAAATATCTTTGTGATAGGACACTTATCCATAAAAATTGTACTATTACTTCACTTTTGCATCCAACCAATATTTAATGAGCAATTAATAAGTAAGTGTAAGGCACAGGCTAGAACCTGAATCTAGAGCAGTGAGTGCAACAAACATGATTCCAATTTCCTTTAGGGAAAAGAGTATTAAAATAATTATTCATTACAATTGTCCCAAGTACACAGAAGGAAAAGGTCTCAATGGAAGGATCACAGAAAGAAAGTCCAACTTAGTTTTTCAAGGCCATAGAAGAAACACTCAGAGGAAGTAACATTTAAGAGGTCTGAAGATTGGCTAAGTTATCCAGAAACAAGAAGATGGGTAGGAGGTTGAAAGTGAGTGCCCAGACACTTGGAACTGTCTTCAGGTCTTAGAAAAACCAATGTAGATTTACTTAAAACAAGGATAGCTGTCTGACTGCTGAGCTCTCATGTGCTTGGATTATTCCACTTAATAATGCCCTCCTGGTTCATCTACATTGTTACAAGACCATATTCCTTTCTTTTTTGTGACTTAGTAGTATCCCATTGTGTTAAAATATATGCCACAATTTTATCCATTCATATAATAGAGAACATTTAGGTTGATTCATATTTTGGCTACTGTGAATAGTGCTGCAATGAACATGGAAGTGAAGTTGTCATACCGATTCCATTTCCTTTGGATGTGTATCCAGTGATATGACCACTGGATGTCTAAGTTATTTGAAATTTGAGATATAATGCTGTGAGAAGATCTAAGCAAACACCAGAGTCCATGGAATGGTTAATATAGTATATGATGGAGGCCTGGGGTACAAAAGCAATTTTTGTACTTATACAGATACAAGTTTATTTGATTTACCTGAGCTACCAAATATCCCTAGCTGTGAAATTATGAAACATAACACCTCTGAAAATGAGATTCTGCATCTGGGTTGCCAACTCCTGGGATCAGTGGAATGAAATTCCTCTAGCAAGCAACCCACATCCAGTAGGTAAGTGGGAAGTTGTACCCCATTCTCACACTGAGGGCCACTTTCATGAACTGTGTTAGGTAAAGCCAAACCAAATAAGACCCAATGTGTATATGTCACTGGCACAGAAAATGAAGGAAGGATGACCAAAGGACTGAATGAATGTCAGTGGACACTTTAGGGATAACTATAAATAATTAGTAAAATATAAAATTGGTTCTGGAAATGCCTAGGAGTTTCATTAATTAAGTTACATGCAGTACTAGGTCCATCAGAGTTACATTTGTACCTCTCACTTGAGTTTTCATGTGGTAGGTTCCAAGTTATTTAAAATATGAGGAATGACTTCCTGATGAAAGCCAGTACATGCTAGTATATCTCAATATCATATTTTGTACATTATTTCAATCTCTAGTCACTTCTCTATTATATTTTGTGCTATAAAAAGTTGCAAAAGAAATGAAACACTAAATGGAAAGATGTGTTTCACCTTGAAGACAGACCTAGAATGAATATAAGATAGAATTACAAGGCTGAGCTTTGAGACCAATGGCATTGTGACAGACGGTCTATATTACAGGTTGATCCTTCTACTCTCCTGGCTCTGCTGTGTCCCTCAGCAAGGAACTGTCTGAGATCATATTTCCATCTCACTGAGTTCAATTCTCCTCATTTGTAGTTCACCTCCTCCTCCCTCAAAATCCCATTCTTAACCCTACAACTGTATGTAACCATTCCTTTGAACCTCTTATCTTTCCTAATTCTACCTAGTCTCATTTGTGGGCATGGTACAGCTTTGTTATAAACAGCAAGTCATCTGGGACCTGGATTGAAATTTTTAGATTGTCAACTACTATCCCTTCAGCTATATGACCTTGACTAATTTAGTTAACCTTCCTGTGACTATTTCTTCATCTTTATGATAATTAAGTCATTGACTTAATTAGCCAATGCAATGTCATTGAGAGGAATGACTAATTTATCTAACTCAGCATATATAATGTCTTCATTTGCTTTGTATGGCTATTACAAAACACCTGAGACTGGCTAGTAAATAAAGTATGAAGATAAACTTCTTATAGTTCTGGAGGCTGGAAAGGAGCCTACATTTGGCAAGTACCTTCCTACTGCATCATTCCACAATGGAAGAGAGTTAAAGGGAAGAGAGCACAGAGCAAAGAGGGGTTCAAACTCATCCTTTAGTCTACAACACACTTCTGTGATGACTAAGCCACTCTCTCGATAATAATATTATCCAATCTTAAAGACAAAATGCCCCAGTCTAGTCCTCTCTTAAGAGTAAGTACCATATCTCAACACCTTTGTATTGCCAATTAAGTTTCCAACACATGAAACTTGAGAGACAATATAGTAATGCATTCTCTATTGATGTGTAGCAAATTATCCCAAAATACTTATTTTCACATAGCTTACCTGAGTCAGAAACCTGGACACAGCTCAGTCAGTCCCCCAAGAGGCTACAATTGAGGTGGCCATCATGACTCCAGTCATCTTGAGACGCAAGGCTCAACTGGGGAAATATTCACTGTGAAGCTCACTAGTGAGATTGTAGATGGGCCTCAGGTACTCCCTAGATGTTGTTAGGAGCCCTCATTGCCCTGCCATGTTGGTTTCTGCATAGAGCAGTCCAGTCGAAGCACACCCACTCCTTCCCCAAAGCACAGACAGAGGAAAAAAGAAGAGAACATCCAAGTCACAGATTTCTGTAACCTGAGACCAAAGGAGGATATTCTTAGGAGAGGATCACAAAGGCTCAATAGCTATTTGCATATGATTATATAAAATGATGTGTATCTAAGTGAACTCCAAGAAATGGAAACAAGAGGGCTTTTATTTTACTTTTTGTGATGATTTTTGTTTTGATTTTGTTTTTCCCCTTTTATTACTGTTTTTTATTTCTGTACCTTTTGTCTGGTTACATAAATTTATTTGTTTGGTGGAGGGTAAAGGGGAAGCACAGAAGTAGTAGGACAAACTAATTCAGCAATGATATTCACTAAACACTATGTTGAAAATGAATTATATCACTTGCGGGGCGGGGGAGCTGGGAGAAGAAGAATTGAGAGAAAATGAGGGAAGAGGTAACACTGTTGAAAAATATATGTACTAATTACCTGTACTCATTACCTGACCCATGTAACTGTAACTTCTCTGTACATCACCTTTACAATATACATACATACATACGTAAGAAAGGATAACCCATCACTTAATGTCGTACATTGTTAGAAGGGAATTTGTGTAATCTGCCTGCCCTCAGGAGGAGGTGATAATGCAGAGTATGAATGTTGAGGGGAGAGAAGGGGAGCCATTAGAGCTCATCTTAGAGGTTGGCTTCCATACAGAGAAAAATCAGTACACATGCATTTGTTAACTGGGTTGGTTACCCTCATAACTAAGATACCTATATTATGTTAATTACCACTCCTTATAATTCTGAAAAAATGTCACTCAACAGATTGAATATGTAAACTGCACAGGTAAATAAATCTCGTAAAAACATATCTTCATTTATTTTTTCATTTTTTAACAATCACTAGTAAGTGCCCATCCTTATGTCCAGCACTATAAAGAGTTAGGAATATTATGATTCAATTAGGATGATGGCTCAGTAGAATCTATTCTAATTTCCTATGTAACAAATAAGGCACTGAGTCCCAGAGCAGACAATGGAGCTGTCCCAAGTCCTGCTTTGCAGGACAACTGTGTGTCCACCAGGACACATATGTCCTGATTTCAAACCCTTCTCTGACAGAAATGGAGATGTCCTTTGCCTTGTCCTCTCTAACAAATACCTCACATCTCTTTGAATTAGTTAAACCATAGAGAATAATAGAATCAATGGAACATCCAGTCTCTTGAAGATGCTTCAAGTTCATTCATATTAAAATACTCTTTAATCAAACACAACCATCCTCCCTGAAGTTCCCCACACCACTGACATAGATTTGCACTGGCATTTTCCCTGTTGTTCTTGTTTACTGGTGTTTCATCCGGGCTTCACTGTCAGATGTAACCGTTAGACAGTAGATGGAAGTTACACATCACCTGAGTGAGACAACTTCAGAGAGAACAGGTGTCCTTCTGATGGAAAAACAAACGCAGATAACCTCTAAGCCATCCAAACCACACTTCTCTTTTACTTCCCTGTGGAGGATTGTTTCTTTGTTGTTGCTTTTTTTGCTTCACTTACACACACACACACACACACACACACACACACACACACAAGTGTTCCTACGTGTATCATATTCCATAATACCTTTTCCCTTCCTGAAACCTGAAATAATTCCTTCCCTATTCATGCCTGGGAATGGAATGTACTTCAAGAAGCAAATACAAGAATTTCATATGATATAAATAGAATCCATCAATTCCAAGAGGGAGTGTTGAAACTGAAACATTGACAGGTAATTATCAAAAGTACCTTAGAAAAGCAAGTTTCTGTGGCCAATAGCTGCAATTTATTATTATTATTGTTGCTAGCCTCCCTCGTGGTCTCCATTTATGATTCCAGTAATCTTGTCTCTTTTGATGAATCTACCTTTTGTTTTTCATTAAGGTGTCAATGTGTTAGACAAAAGGCCTGCTTAGTCCAGCAAAACTCAAGAGTCACCTAACAAAGGAACACTCAAACTTTATACCTAATCCTTGTTGCATGAAAATAACTTACATAAGAAAATATTTTTCTCACATACACACACACACACACACACACACACACACACACACAAATTGTTCTTGACAGGTCTAGAGATTGCATTAGGAATCTTTCAACCAGATGAAAGTGGAAGATGTCAGGGTTGATAGTTCTAGACCACATTTAAGGAGAACTAGCAACTACGGCCATCTTTATGTCAATTTTACAACACTCCTGATGAATAACTACACTGATCTTCTAAGAGTGAGATTCTCTTCCAAAAGATGTTCAAGTCCCTCCCCTGAGTTGCATGGTGTTCCTTATAGCATTGTTTATCCCAGATTCCATGTTCCAAGGCCTGAGCAGCTACTTTGTCAGACTTTCTGTGAGTTGAAGAAGGGATGGATGGAGTCATTTACCTGGCAGAATCAATAGGGGCACAAGACAGACACTTCCTAAGAACAAACCAGAGCAGTACAGGCTGCTTACGTCAGCATTTCAACAGGTTCTCAAGAACCAGCCCACTCCTTCTGACATGTGTGGGTTTTTATCAGCCTAACATCCTGGGCTAGTGACAGAGTCTTGGAGAGTTATCAAGACTAATAACCTGTATAAGTGAGGAAGGAGGAATGGAATTTTCCCAGTGGTCAAGGCCAGATGATTGTAAAAGGTTGTTATAAACTTTATAAAACCTTTAAAAATTAGAAGAAAATGTCAATGTAAGTTAAACTTCCTCCATTCTCAACAGAGGAGAAAATGTTCAAATGTTCATCCTAAATGTTCCCAGAAGGGAAAGAGACTTTAAGCATGGGGGGAGGGGAGGGGAATCTCAGATTTAAAAAAAGAAACATATCATACATCCAAAACATAAATTTTGAGGTAATTAGCAAAAGTTACACTTTACTCATCAGAAATCAAAGAATAAAGATGTTACTATCAAACCATAAACAGCCATGGAATATGAAATATGCTGTCTGTATTCTGTTTGAAACTAAGCCAGAGAAAACATGGAAGTGAAAATAGATTTCACAAAGAAGCTATTTTCTCTAGTCCTATGGCCTGTGTACACACTCAAGAAAAGCAAATGTTTCCAAACAAAGACCAAAACTAAACACTGAATCCTTTATAACACCCCAGCTTTGTGCCTTAGACGGATGTTCCCTCAATGGGAACTTCAATGGACATTCCCAAAGCTTCTCTTTTGACCAAACACTGTCACAATAGGGAAAGATAAGTAAATTACTTTTGGTCCCCACCAAGATGAGCTCACTTCTCCATGACAGTGACCCTCATGTGAAGAAACTATTCTATTCCAGTTGCTACATAGGACAAGGTACAGGCACAGCATCAAGTCCAAAATGCTAAGAAGCTAACACTAGCAAATTTAAATGGTCTTTACAGAGCCATTGACATTTAAACTGAATCTTAAATGTCAGATGGGAATGTAGGGAGCTTTGTGCATATTTCAGATAGGAAGAACATGTTTTGGCTGGAGCAGAGCATGCTTGGGGAATGGATGCAGGAGATCTAGTTGACAAGGAAACACATTAGTTGCCTCACACTTCAACACTAAGGCATTTGCACTCTGCTGCACATGCAACAGGATGCCATCAAGGAATCTTAAAGAGGAAAGATTTAATTTCCATTAAATAATTCAGGCAGTATCACAGAGGGTAGATATGAAGGTCCAGTTACCACCAGTAATTGGCATGCCAATCCAGGATGCTCCCAGGCTAAGCATACCCCAGGTGTAGCACAAGCTAGACCTTATAGAGTCTCAGAGAGTTCTCAAGATTAATAACCTGTCACTATAATATACTCAGTGAGGAAGGAGGAATGGAATTTTCCCAGTGGTCAAGGCCAGATGACTGTAGAAGGTTGTTTGTTATAAACTTCATAAAACCTTTAAAAATTAGAAGAAAATGTCAATGTAAATTAAACTTTCTCTATTCTCAACAGAGGGAGAAATGTTTATCCTAAATGTCAGATCTCCCCTCTTTAGTAATGTCTATTCCATTGACCTTTATCTCCTGCTAATCATTCATTCACTTAAAAATATTTATATTTACTGAGGCCTTAATAAAAATTGACATTGTGAGAGGGGCTAACAATACAGTGACTCACAAAGAGGCCAGAGTGTGGGCCCTGGGAAAGTTGGTGGTATAGCAAGACAGACAGATAAATTTCAGTAGAATTGCATAATGTGTAATGAGCAAGATCATGGGAAGTTATGGAAGGGAATAGATATGGAGACTCCTAAGAAAGTAACAGATTGTGGTCTAAAAGATAAGTAAGATTTAGCCAAAGATGGTATGGAGGAGGAGGAGGAGGAGGAGGAGGAGGAGGAGGAGGAGGAGGAGGAGGAGGAGGAGGAGGAGGAGGAGGAGGGGGGAGGAGGAGGAGGGGGAGGAGGAGGAGGGGGAGGAGGAGGAGGGGGAGGAGGAGGGGGAGGAGGAGGAGGGGGAGGAGGAGGGGGAGGAGGAGGGGGGGAGGAGGAGGGGAGGAGGAGGAGGAGGAGGAGGAGGAGGAGGAGGAGGAGGAGGACATAGCCCAGCAAGTGGGAAGTAAGGAAAGCACAGCAGCAAGGAGGAAGTGAGAGACACTCCAAGGCTTGGACAGCTAGGACCATGTGAGCCATGACCATTGAGCAAGCAGCTCTGGCTGTCCTATAGAAATGTGCTAAAACTTGGTGATTCCACCAGCAAAGATGTATTTCTCTGGCAATCAAACTCTAATGCAGGTTGGTGACATTCCAGAAATGGTCTTCTCCTTTGTGGAAACTAAGACATTCAGGAAAACACTAATTTTTTTATCTTAACATCTCAATAAGTGGCCTTCTGGGTCATCACAACAGGTGAAAAGAGTATGAAGGTATTTACTTCATTCTTTATAGTACATCTTCTGCCAGGAATAACTAACCACAAAGACCCAACTCATGGCAACAGAGGCTATAAAGTGTAGGGATCACATAACCATTTGAGGATCACTGATGCCAAGACATGCAAGAATTGACAGATGTTAGCCAAAGGGTGATAGAGGTCCACAAACGGAGACTAGCTAGAGTCAAGTTTATGCTGCCAAAATTACCACAGCTCTTTTGTGAAGAATGCATTGATTGGACAAAGACCATTCATAGGTTTCTCAATTATTCAAATACAAGAACATGGTGGCTTCAAATATAGAAAGGTGGTATCAGTGTAGCAGTTTATTGAACATCTAAATTCAGATGCTATATAAAATCCTAACCAAAAGCTGGTTTATGCTGCTTCTTGGAATAAAGGAGAATTGTAGAATTGTTATAAAGCATTGGCTGCATTCACTTGGGTATTTAACAGATTATAAATAGCTGAGTTCCCCTGCCATAGGTTGAGAAAGAATTCCACATGCTGAAGGCTCTCTGGGTCTGAGTCTGCAAAAGTGGGGAGGGAATTTCTGCAATATTTAATGGAGAATCTGGAAACTGAGGCTACTACTGATATCAAGGAAATCTACACATATGAGATTCATCTAGGAAGCTGGACACAAGGAAAAGGATTGATTGTCCAAAACCAAGCAAGTGGGACAGAACCAGAACCAGGAAGCCAAAGGATAAGAAAATGATCTCAAGAAGCATTGACAGTCATGAAGTGGACACTCCTAACTGATTCTACATACTTTCAGTAACCTGAAGACATTCAAGAATAGCTACAAGTTCAGAGTGAGAGCTAACGTGGGCAGGAAGTATGTTCCTCCAAGTCATTTCTCTATCAATCATCCCCTTACTAGGGGCAGAAATTCTTGACTTTCACTTACCTCCTACCCTTTTCCTCTTTCAATAAACTGACCCATTCACTCTAGTTCTTCCAGCAGTAATCCCTTGTTGATGATTTCTCTTTTCTCTACTTCTGATCCATCAACATATCATCTGACTGTGCTCTGAAATACGGCCATCCATTGATCGTAATCTAGTCCATGGACTATCACTTGTTTTGACTACAGCAACCATGTGTGTACTGGCCCCATCTTCTGCTCCTGCCTCCACAATATATTTTCACAGCAGCCAGAGAGAATGTACTCATATTACTCCTAAAGAACTAAACTTCAGATACAATTTAGAACTTCAGATACAATTTGCCATGTCCCTTTCTTCCTGTGTTATAACAGAAGACATATGAAAATAGCCCAGATTCCTTTTTAAAGTTGTACATATTGCATAGCAGCAAATAGCTGACATTTAATGCTTTCATTGGAATGGTTTTGAAGTATGCTCAGTAGGGACATTAAATGCTGTTTTCTTTTTAATGAAACATAATACCAGATAGGGTAAACTAGGTAGTAAACTCCTAATCTGATTTTCATAGTCAATGACTAAGTAGCCAAAAAAAAACAAAAACTGAACGTCAAATGTATGACAGCGTGATTGTAGTTTAATTAATTGTCTTTATTTTCCCCTATAAATGTGTATTTCTGTTCTCCACTAGTTCCTCCAGTTTTCTGTTGGAGAATCATCTGTTCCTCATGTGTGAGTTTCAGTTAGAGTAATAATTGAGGTCCCTTACTCCCCATTGGAGAAGCTAAAGATCCCTAGAGGTTCTCACTAACTCAGTACAAGGTAAGAAGCTTGAAGCTTCCAAAGAGAAACTACTAAGAATTTGGTTATGATGGCACATAAAAATATTACAATTTGCTCAGTCTTCTACACTAAGCAGTCAGATGTGATCATCCCAAAAGCTGTCCTCCTTCTTATCCTGTTCCTAAAAATGTGGTGTGTTTTTTTCTGTCCTGCGATCCATTCAAAACATACCTTTCTGTCCTATTAATAAACTGTCTTTTCTCTAAAGATTAGTTCCTGTCCATTTCTTTTACTTAGAGACAAAAAATGAACTCTAAAATGTATCTGGTATTTTCTACTTTTCTATACTAAACATGTTTGTCTTTACATTAAAAATAGATAAGTTAATAATAAAGATGTAGGTTAGCCAGGGGCCTACACAGGAGGCTCCTCATTCAAAGACTTGAGATTCTTATCTCCCATTAACCACCAGAAAACCATAAATGGTGCCATGGCTCAAAGTGGTAGAGCTCTAGCCTTGAACAAATAGAGCTCAGTGACAGTGCCCAGGCTCTGACTAGTGCCAGGCCCGTGACTAGGAAAAATAAATATGAGTCTAGAAATACTTTTTGTAAAAAAGAGAGAGCGAGAGAAAGGGTATTGGTCTGACAGACATATAGCTATAAGAAACTTGTAGAAATGTATGGCTTCATCTCTAGTAATCTCTGGATTCTCCCAGTAGAGCATCCTGCATCCTGCCCCTATCTCACTGGCAGCTGGTCAATAGCATTGTTTTTACACACAAACAGAAATATCTTGAGTGACGGCTTATGAGAGTCTTCCAAAGCAAGACTTGGCTTATAAATTTTATTCATTTGATACATTTATTAAATGCCTCTCCATGCCATTCCATGTCCATACCAAGATGAACAGTATTCAAGTCCCTGCTCCCTAGGTCCTCTTATGTAAACAAGTCAGTGCATAGCGGTAGATGGCAGTAAAATGTATTTGATACTATCATGGATGTTTGGACAAAACATTAGGAAACCTAGGGGAGAAAAGAGAGGACTGGTCCATGTAAAGATTCTAAATGCCATACAATTTGCCAAAGACCTAGCCCTCCCTATACTAGCTAGGAAGTATGTTACAGACAGCTGTGAAGACAGACTTATTTCCCAACAGAAAGATCATTCAAATGAAAAAGTACACAAAGCAAGATAATGTTACTCCTAATGGCAAAAAAAGACATTAAAATTCCCTGTTCTAAATTCTGTTTCTTTAAACATGCATCTAAACAGTATATATAAAATCATCATTTAGTATTAAATTCATTTGAAACATATAGTGATCTCCTTATAATACATTTGTTTTAGTAAGATACAAGAAATGTCTATTCACACCTGTGACTTCAGTAATTCTAGCGCTTGACAGACTATGGCAGTAGACTAATGAATTAAAGGCCAACTTGGGCTACATAGCAAGTTCTATATTGGTCCAAGCTACATAGAAAGACTTGTATCTCCAACAAAAAGATGAATTTGCTCAGTATCAAAGGTATGAAGAAGCCAAGTGATGGTGTCTAGTACCTTTAATCCTATTCAGGAGGCTGATATCTGGAGGACTGAGATTTGAAAAGCAACCCAGAAAAGAAAAGTCCATGAGACTCTATCTCCATTTAACCAGTAAAACACTGAACTGGAGGCATAGCACAAGTGGTAGGGCACCAACCATGAGCACGTAAGATAAATGAGAGAGCAACGCCCTCAATTCAAGTCCTCGTATAAACAAATAAAACAAAACAAAAGGCAGTGAGACATTATGTAGAAGTTCCCACTTTACAACCCACCCAGATTCTGTCTGTTGAACATATTGGGTAAACTTCCCCCAGCTGTATCTTTCCATCAGTTCACACCTACTACAGTTTTCTTTCTCATAAGACATGATGTGACACCTGCCCACAATATTATGTTAACAGAGGTGATGACTCATGTTAATATGTTTATATCTGAACTGAAGCCTTCTACAGAAAATATTTAACCCCTAAAAAGAATGACTATTCCTATTGGTAGAAATTTCAGAAATTCACAAAATAACAACAAAACCCTAAATCTTATGGCCTTGGGTTCTAATTCAGTAGGTCTGATGTGGAGTCTTAGAAAAATAAATTAATCTATATAAAAGACTTTTTAAAATGTCCTCTTACCTTAGAAGTTACTAGCATTGAGGAAAACATTTGTAATGATGAGATAAAATAGACATTACACCTTATTCCTCAATGTATCTAAATAAACTTCAAACAAAAATCAAGTCCAATTGTAAGTACTTAAGTAGTTGAAGGCAGACCACAGGTGAAGGTCTTTAGGTCTATGCAGTCTACTTCCCTGATCTCTGCTCTTTGAGGGCCAACTTTAATCCTCACAGAAGCAACTAAGCAATGATGACAGAGAATAGGTTTGAAAATTAAACAGGTTGGGTGGGCCTGTAGACCCTGCCAAGGACTAACAGCATGATCCTGGGTCAGGTTCCTAAATGTCTCTGAACTTCAGTGTCTTCATCTTTTAAAACAAACCAACAGTAAAAATCTCTTTTCTTCCTTGCAGGACTCTGAGATTTCTGCGACGTCACATAGCGCCTCTTCTGAGTCACAGATGTTCAATGATTAGTAGCTATGAGTATCCTGCGAGTCATGTTTTTGCTGACAGTAGCAACACACCCATCCTTGCCCTTCTCCCAAAACAACACGTGTTTCAAAAGGATTCCTTCTTTTCATTTCCAAACCCCACAATCCTCAAACAAACCAATGTGCCTATGTGCTATTTGATAGTAGCAGATGGTAGCTTTGTGCTACCACCTGAGAGGATGCTGGGACAGAAGACATTTGAGGGTACCAAAGTGTTGGTTGTACCCTGGGGTTCTGCCCCAACAGGTGTTGTAGAATAAGTTGCCGTGCCACATAGTTCAAACATAACAATCCCAGGTGTGTGAGCACACAGGCTTTTAAAAAAGGGTGACGAGAGCTTGGCCTCAAGTCTTACCACATATATGTGAGCACTCAGTGGGCCATGGTACAGGTACAGCTGGTACAGGTATGGGGGGGGGGGTTATAAGGAGGATTATCATTTCCTGTTTCCGAATTCATCATGTGTTTAGGTAGGAACCCTAAGTCTATTTGGTATACATCACCATTCTCAGAATTGGAGAACAAGAATGCTAAGGAAGCTCTTAGTAAGCAGCCAGAGTGGCATTTTTCAACGTAAACTCCAGACTCTTATGAATCCTATCTTTAGATGAGACCAGAAACAGGCTTTTATTTGGCAGGGGGAGAAGAACTGGAATTAAGGGCCTGGGCACTGTATCTGAGCTTCTTTGCTCAAGACTAGTGCTTTACTCCTTTGAATAACAGCTCCATTTCCAGTTTTCTGGTGGTTAATTGGAGATAAGAGTCTCACAGACTTTCCTGCCTGGGCTGGCTTTGAACTGTGATCCTCAGATCTCGGCCTCCTGAGTAGCTAGTATTACAGGCATAAGCCTCCAGTGCCCAGCAGAAATGGGGTATTTTTAAGACACACTCCCAAGGCACTCTAAGACTGAGAAGTCACTGAGCTAGTTTAAATGTCCCCATTTCAAAGTTTAAGTAGGAAAACATGAAAAATATAAATGGTTTCTCTAGCCCAGAGTCTTGACATCAGTATTATTGCTGTTTTAGACCACATAACCCTTATAATAAGTGTTGTCTTGTGTAAATCATGATGCCTAGTAGCATCCCAGAAGATGCCACTAGCAGCCCTAGATGTGATCATCAAAATGATCTCCAGGCCTGGATCTGAGGAGAAAAGTTACCCTCATTGATCATTGCTGTCCAAAGTCACAGAGATGATCAGAAGTGGCAGTAAACTTACATACAATGGTCTTGATTCTCAGACCAGCCATTACCCCATTATCTCCCTGCTCATTTTCTCTTGTTGTAAGAAATAGAACAAAGGAGAACAAGGCCATGAGGGTTACAGGGTGACAAAGTGAATATCAGCTCAGATTACGTCACTGCCTTTTCACCCAGCAACCCGAAACATTGTTCCTGGATTTTCCCATGACTCCCTGTGAAGTTAGTCATCCTGACTTCTTTCTCCACCTGTTTAAACCTTAATCATGTAGGAGAACTGGTAGGATTTGGGTTGGCAACATCTTGGAAACCCACACAGGAAGATGCAATCCAATCAACTTTTTAAAACTGAACTTGAGTTCAAGGTGCCCTTGTATAAAGCCAAGAGTGTTGTAGTCTACACTGAGTGTCATGCCAGGAAGAAAATATTCATTTAATCCTCACAACAGCCAGAGGAATTTACTCTACAATTCTCTTATACTAAGGAAAATCATTGGTCTCATCATTACGTGATTATTGAATTCGCTTTTCTGGGAATTCCCAGACTGACTAAATCACCATATTTGAAGTTCTTATCTCCTGTGACCTGCTTTCCGGGCCTTGTCATTTCAATGGCTCCTATAAATGCTGTATCTTCTGATCCCTTGCAGTTTTTACTCACTTTTGCTTTCTCTCCACTCTCCTCCTTTATACTTTCAGAATCCACCATTTAAAGAGCAACTTGCACTAGTTTGATCAACATTTTTAATTGACTCATCAACTTGGTTCAACTCAACTTGGTTCTGAGATCCAAGAAAGACCTTTAAAAGGAAACAGGCCCTATTCCTACCTACTTCTTCACTCAGAGAGAGTCTGCATTTCCATCTTGTCTCCCCTTTAAACTTCCTTTCAAGTTTTCATCATGTCTGTGTCCCCTAGTGAAAACTAAGAATGCAGCCATGAAGAGTTCATCATCCTATTCAATCATTTATTGATAACAATAAAAAAATAGCAGTTTCCATAATGGAATGATTTACAATACCAGGCACTCTACCTAACTTTGTTTGTACATACATTAGCACTGACTGAAGGAGATTCTCTTTATTTCATGTTTTCACTAATGATACACTTGAGGCACAGAGATGATGAGTAACCTTCCCAAGGCCACATAATTAGTAAATGACATGATCAGTGCATGAACCTAGCTCCCCGACTCTCAAGGTATCCTACAAAGTACACCACGGTGTCAGATTTCTTTTAATGTCTTTCTCAGAGCTGGAAAATAGTTAGGGGACAATGAGGTGTGGTAATGTGAATAAATGAACATGGATTTGTGTTTTGGTTGTTTTTGCTTTTAAGAATTTTTATTACCATATATTAGTTGTATGAGGGATGAATTTAGTTTATTATTCTCTTTAAGTAGTTGCACAAAGGGAGTGTCAATCTAACATATCAGTTTATGAGTACAATGCTTCTTGCCAATGTCAAGATCATTCTCTTCCCACCCTGTCCATTTCTCCAAGTTCTGTATATGCATACAATGTACTGATCAAACTCATCTCAAGAATTCTGCTTTGAAATGAAGCAGGTGTTTGCTTCTTAGGGATACACTTACTGCATATGTGACTTTGGGCAAATTCCCAAATTTCTTTGTCCTTTAATATCCTCATTTTAAAATCACCTCTGCAAAATAATCTATGGAGCTACTTATCTCAAACAGTGGCTATGAGGATTAACTGAAATGATAAATCCCTGGAAAAGCATCGGTTATCTAACAGACATTCAGCCCAACAAAGCATCCTTCTTTTGTTGATCAGATCCTTTTCAAAAGTTTTCCATCTATCTTATTATTGCTCATATAAATTCCTAAGCTCGATCCTGAGAAACCACCTGCAGAAGGGCCTTTCAAGCACCTTCAAGTATATTAAAGAGGCAGATACAGCGTGACTGGGAGAGAAAAAGGTAGGGATACTGAGAGGAGCTAGAAATCCCATGTAGAAATCAAGTAATGGGAGGCAGTGTCTGTTTGTTAGAAAAGCTTTTCCAAGGCACATCCCTTGAAGCCTTTTGTAACAAAAGCATTTTTAAATGTATTTTTATTGTAAAGGTGATGTGCAGAGGGGTTACCATTACATAGATTAGTTACCTAGGTCAGGTAATGAGTGCACTCATATGGATTTGCTTCTGTGGCAAAGAAGAGCTACAGTTCTATTCATCCTGATTGATTTATTTAATTTTTTATTGACTTTTTTTTGGTACTGGTACAATTTGAATTCACAGCATGATGTTTTTGCTTGGCTTTTTCCCTAATGGCTGGAGTGCTACCACTTGAGCCACACTGCCAATTCTTTTCTTTAATATACTTATATAAAGCCTTTTGAAGGGTGCAGATGTAGTTCAGTAGCAAAATGCTTGCGAAGCATAGGTAAGGCACTAGATTTGATCCCCAGCACAGCAAATGGAAGGGAAAAAAGACTTTGAAAAATAAATTATTATGTAGTTTGTTTCTATAGATTATAATCATTATTTTCTTTGTTGCAAGTAAAACAACTGGAGTTCAGAAAAGTTAAGCAGCATATATATCATCACAAATTTGACCTGGCTTGTTTATTTCTTTGACAAATATTTATGGAGGGACTACTATGTACCACTATGTCTGATTCTAAATCTAATTAATGATCTTTCTACTACTTAAACCTTTCTTGTAGAATAAAGAGTTCCCTCTGTCCCTTATGCAAGGAGTTTAACCAAAATATGAGACACTCCTACTGAGGAACATGATAGACTGGAACCCATGAATCCCACGATGTCGATGTCAACACCAGATTCTTAAAAAGGTGCTCTCTAATCTGCAAGTGCCACTCTCAGGCAAGTGCGTATGTGGTGTATGTGTGTGTGTATACATATATGTATATATATATATATAACATAATATGTGTATATGTATTTACATACACATGTATGTGCATGTGTGCGTGCATGTGTGTGTGTGTGAAGAGCTTTGTTTGACTGTTTATAAAACTTTACTACAGCTGTGCACTGATGGCTCACACCTGTAATCCTAGCTAGTAAGGAAGCTGAGAGCTGAGGCTCACAATTTGAAGCCGGGCCAGGCAAGAAGGTTCCTGATATTCTTATTTCCAACAAACTACCAAAAAGCCAGAAGTGGAGTTGTGGCTCAAATAGTAGAGAGCTAACTTTGAGCACAAAGCTCAGGGACAGTGCCTAAGTCCTGAGTTCAAGCCCCAAGACCAGCACAAGTAAAAAAAAAAGAAATAGAGAGACAGAAACTTCACTAATACGATGAATTTCAGAACACAGAACACTCACAGATAATAAAAATATAATTAAAATTGAAGAGTATTCACTTATTAGGTAGTTAAAAAGAGGTGTAGATCAATGTCTAAAACTCACTGAAAGAGAAAAATACCCAACCCTAACAGTTCCTTCCCTTTAGATGGTGCCTTTCAATTTATTTTATTTATTTATTTATTTTTTTTGCTAGTCATGAGGTTTGAACTCAGGGCCTGGCCACTGTCCCTGATCTTCTTTTGCTCAAGGCTAGCTCTCTACCACTTGAGCCACAGCACCAATTCCACCTTTTTCTAAGTATGTGGTACAGAAGAATTAAACCCAGGGCTTCATGCATGCAAGGCAAGCACTCTGCCTCTAAGCCACATTCCCAGCCCAGTGCCTTGGAATTTAAGTGATGTGCTTCCATCCCTCCATCATTCTGAGATCAGTTACTATGTCCATTTCTCACAAGCAGCAGCAGATTCACATTGTAAGTCATTCTTTCTGTAGAAGTGTCCAGTCCTCCTCATTATTGCCTCACAGAACAGAATCTGAGTAGGTTCTTTCTGCTCTTTCTAGTACACAATCAAAATTAGTCAGGATGAACGGGTCTTCAGATCTCCAAGGCTTAAAACACCAAGCTTGACTTCTTGCTCACATGCCACATCCCCTGTAGCTCTGACCCACTTTGCCCTTGTTCCAGACCTCCCGCCCCCACCCCCAACAGAGCAGCCTCTACTTAAAACATTGACAATGAAGTGGCTGGGTGAAAATGCCCATCCTGGCTCCATCAGAAGCTGGGAAAAACCAGGATGAGTACTCTCAATTCATTGGACAAAGCAAGTCATATGGCTTACCCACAGACAATATGGCAGGTACATTCTCCTATCACAAGAAGGGCCCCAAAAAGAAGTCAGGATGTTTCCATTTACGATCATCAGCTGTAACATTACAAAGTGGTTGTGAGCTGCTCTTTATTGAACCATGCTATAGGTGGTGAATAAATGTGGTTAATAAATGATCAAGAAATCATTCAGAAAGGATCAGCCAAGTGGTCACCTTATATAATATACAAATTAAACCATTAACTAATTTTCATATTCAAAAGGGAACAAGTCTCAGTTACCACCAGTGAACAGTAAACCTTCTGCACTTGCAAAGAAAGCAACTTTCACTCTGGGAATAAACTTTCCATTTCTGGCAGGAGCGTTGGATAGCTACAAGGAAGTTCTCCTGTAACTGGGCGTCGGGTGTCATATTTGAATGTGTAGTGAGTAAACATTGGCAGAAACCCCCTTTGCCACGTGATTTCAAAACAAACACCCATCAGCAGGGAACTACCAGCTGTGCAAGTAGAAAAAAAAATCGTACTTAAGACACTCTTCCTCTCAGAAGCAAAAATCCCTGCTGGGAGCACCACCCTGAAAATGTAGGGCATGAATGGGTTCTCACAAACATTCAAGTAGGAAACCCCACCCTTGGAAAGTCCTCTGGTGAGGCCCTTTAAACAAAGGTCAGAGGAAGGCAGAAGTAAGACCTGAAACCCATAAGGCTTTTACAGAATTTTGTCTTCCCTTAAATCAAGGGGTAGCTTGGGAAAAAAAGGAACATTTAGAAAGAGTTAAAGAGGTTGACTTCTAATGTCTCTTACAATGGTAAGATCCTATGATTCCATAAGCTTATGTCATATGAAATATATTGATTTTCTTAAGGACCCAGAAGAATGAAAAAGATATTTTGTGTGTAATAAACTTTCACAGGAAATAGCTTCTTCCCTACCCTACTTCCAAAAAATAATAATAACAACAATAACAAATGTCCTGGGAACTATCAAGTTGTCTAAGGCTGGGCATCTGCATATGAAATCTGATTCCTTAACATTTTTTGGTACTGAGTCAGGACTTGATTTGTAGAAATGACCCTTCTTCAGAGCAGTGAGGGGGAGGCAGCAGGAATGGAATTAAAACTTGCTTTCTCTTGGACTTTCTGTAAAGGTTACCAAAGGGAAAACCCATAAAGAAGCAACATAATAGTATTATCATTATTAATGAGGATGAGACGCACTGTCCTAGGATAAAGGAGAACTGTTGCTGTACATCACCCTTCACATCAAACAATCACATTGCTATGTCCTGTTTATTTTACTCTTGACTTTAAACAGAATTGACCTGAAACAGACCTGGATTAATAGGAAATGTTTTCAAATAAGGCAGTTGTGCTTTTGCTTTGTGCATGAGTGTTAACAACAATTTTGTTGGCATTGCTAGCAAATATCCACAGCTGAGATTCAAGCTTTCAATGAATATAAACTAAAATTGGGTCTCTGCTACCAAAACATGACACATGATATTTGAGCAAAAAGAAAGAAGATAAATGTAGTGGCTGCTATTGTACTTTGCTTTGTGTTTGTTTGTAGCATAGGGTAGCTTCAAACTCATGATTCTCCAGAATGTGGCAATTACAGTTGTATATCACCACACACATCATCTTTCTTGCCTTCTCTAATAATCAGTGTGATTTCCCACTGCCTGTTCCAGCTACTTATCAGAAAAAGGGTATGAAATCAAGATATGAGTGTAATTTGTAGTCTAATTGAACACAAATAAGTTCCCCTGAAAGCTAATAGTAATAAGCAGTACAAAAGACATCAGTGGAAAGACCATGATTGTTGAAAAAAGGATATAGGGTATGAGGGCCATAGGCCCAAAATACTCAAAGGAGAGCATGTAGAATCCACAGATAACTTAGAATCAATACTTGCACATAGCTTTCTTCCATGCCATAAATGATCCAAATCTCTTACTTCTCAATCAAATAGCTGGTAGAGTCAGTAATAGGAAAAGTAAAACTTAAGAGAATCAATAGTTGTACATTCACATATATGTTTAAATACATGTATGTGTGGGTATACAAATTAGAGATAAATAACATATGAAATCAATCCTTCTATTTTCTGTGATGGTTTGGGTTTGCTTTCTGTAGTGTTTGGATCTAGAAGTATTCTTTTGATAGTAATCTGTAATTTAAGAGGGTATCATTCATAAAGCTGTGCCTACCCAACAAGCCAAGGTTGGTAAAACCCATCTAAGTCCAGGAAAACTGTCTTCCTATCATCCACTTCTGCCACTCATGCATTTAGCAAGGAATCACTAAACACCTTCTGCCTAATTGCAGGCATCACAAGGCCTGGATGTCTGCCATCTCTCAACACCATGCATTTTGGTCTCTCACTCTGAGATTTGATAGAAAAGGATTGGCCCAAAGGGAACCCTACTACACTGTTGGTGGGAGTGGAAACTTGTTCAACCACTCTGGAAAGCAATGTGGAGGTTCCTCAAAAGGCTAACCATAGTCCTCCCCTATAACCCAGCAATCCCACCCCTGGGCATTTACCCAAAGGATTACAAGCAAGATCACACTAAAGCTACAGCACAACTATGTTTATTGCAGCACATTTTACTATTGTTAAAATATGGAACCAACCCAGATGCCCCTCAGTAGATGAGTGAATCATGAAAATGTGATACATACACTCAATGGAATTCTATGCATCTATTAGAAGGAATGACTTAGCCCCCATTCATGAGGAAATGGAAGGACTTGGAAAAAAAATCATACTAACTGAAGTGAGCCAGACCCAAAGCAACATAAACTCTATGGTTTCACTCATTGGAAACAATTACTACTTGTCTAGGGTAGTCCTAGCAGAGGAGCACAATAGCTCAATAACAATGTATATATGATCACATAAGATGATCCTAAGCAAAATGAACTACAAGACTTGGAAATAAGTGGTTTAGTTTTGATGCTATTATTACCAATGTACCCTATGAAATTATGCCTTGGGGGATGGGGGAATGAGGGAGGAGGTAATAAATTGTACAAGAAATGTACCTACTGCTTTACATATGAAACTGTAACCCTTCTGCACATCACTTTGACAATAAATAAGTAATTATTCAGAAAAAAAAGAAATTATGCCATTTTCTTTTGTTTTTCTTCCCCATGCCTTTACCCCTATTGTCAGTGTAACTGACTTTGATACATTGGGAACTGTATGTATGTTTTTCAGAACTAGGGAAGAGGAACACCAAAATGGAGAGACAAAGGGTAAAAGGCTTCAATGCAACAGCAATACTTACAGTACTTTACTTGTTGTAAACCAACTGTACATCTCAGGGGAGGGGGGAAGGTAGGAAAGAAATGAAAGAGGTGGTCAAAAGTTTGATAAGAGGGCTGGGGATATAGCCTAGTGGCAAGAGTGCCTGCCTCGGATACACGAGGCCCTAGGTTGGAGTCCCCAGCACCACATATACAGAAAACGGCCAGAAGCGGCGCTGTGGCTCAAGTGGCAGAGTGCTAGCCTTGAGCGGGAAGAAGGCAGGGACAGTGCTCAGGCCCTGAGTCCAAGGCCCAGGACTGGCCAAAAAAAAAAAAAAAAAAGTTTGATAAGAAATGTACTCACTGCCTTATGTATGTAACCATAGCCCCTCTGTACATTACTTTGACAATAAAAAAATAAATTAAAAAAAAAAGAATTGGCCTTTCTATGACAATGTTATGGAGTAAGATTTACAGTGTCCTTGAGAAAATTGGAACCCCCAGATCACAGCAATTCTAGCGAACCCCAAGTCACCTGGGAAGGCAAGCCTTCACTTAGCATCTCACCCCTGCCACCTGAAAAGCAGTTGCTCTCTAGAGTTGTATAGAATTGCTACTTGTTTGTCTTCATACCTAACTGATCACTAACCTATATGAAGCCAGATAACTATTGGTGGTCATGCATGCCTGTAATCCTAGCATTTTAGAGGCTGAGGCGGGAAAATTCTAAATTTAAGGTGAGGCTGGGCTATACAGCAAAACCCTGGGGAGAGAGGGAGAGAAAGAGGGACAAAGAGAGAAGGAGAGAGATGCCAGACATAGAGCATTGTGGACCTAGGAGGGTTACAATATTAAAACAGAGGCTGGATTCAGGTAAAGCTGCAGAAAGTTATTAATGGATTTACAAAGTAAACATCACTGAGAAAATCCAGAGCATTTACTGTGAACTGGGATCCTGAATGAGATCCTGAATGTGTAAATATACAGACGAAGAAAGAGCTTCGGTGTATCACAGTTCCGTCTGTGGAAGTGCCAAACCATTGACTTGCACACATGTGTTTTTTTTGCAGGCTTCTGGCTTGCACTTTCTTTCCTTATCCTGGCAGCTTCTAGCAGCATTATTGGCAAGCTCTAGCAGGGAAAGCCTGAAAAAGTTTCCATCTAGTCACTCCCTTTGGTTAATTATTAGCAGTACTGGTAGAAAGCCACTGGTGGGACTGTTGGAAACAGCCCGCTGAAAAGATCTTTTCAGAGTTCATTTGTTTGGATGTTCAGGGACTCTTGTCCTTGGCGTGCTGTGACCACAGTAGGCAGAGATCTGAGACCCTGAACTGAGAAATGCTGTGTCTTCCCTCCTCTGGGAGTAGTGGTTGCAATGATTGGTGGAAGGAGGGTAGATTGCCCAGACAGACACAAGATAGAGTGCCATTTTCTCAAATGGTCTTCATAACAGTCCAGAATCTACATACATTACTCCCTCTTGTTAATAAGTGCTTATACAAATGAGTTTCAATCCAGCCTATCAGTTTATGAGTAGAATGTGTCTTAATCAGTGCCACACTTTCTATCATTCTTTCCCATCTCTCCCAACCCCACCCATCCCATCAAGTCAGAAACTACACACATTTATCTCCCATTTTACAAAGATCAAGACGCAAACTCAAAGCCTTCAAACTTTGCATAAAACTATGCAGCAATTTAATTTGTCCATGCATAAGAGTAAACAAGGAGACGGAGCTTGTTGCTCTCAAAAAGAGTTTGTTGTTGTTTTAAATCTGTGAGTCCATGAATCATTTGAGTTAGCAAGAAATAAATTTCTCTCTTATAACTTCCACAGAGCTTTTCTCTTTCTGGCCTGTATTTCACAGTCAACTTTGGAGAATGGTAAACAAAACCATATTCTGCACATAAAGATGATAAAATAGTGGTTCACTCATTAATTGTCAATCTAACATGGCCCTTGCTCTCCGGGGACCTGTTGCCTCACCCTTGTTTATGTTGCTCAGTTCCTTTAGTTTAGAAGATATTTAAAAACAGAACTGGGTTGGCTGTTTTACGTTAGGGGTGAACTTTGTGCTTTCACTGTGTTGCAACCCCAGAGTTTACTCAACTCCACCTGGCAATTCAGCACTTGGAGATAAAGGAAGTTTTCTCTGGTGGAAACCAGTAACAGCTTATCTTCTTCTGGGCTCCGTTGCTGGCAGGCAGTGGACTGTGCATTTGATCCAATGTCATCTGCCTAGTGAGAGGTAATAAAAGAATTTAAAGTGAAAACAAGTGGGATCTAAGGAAGATGATTGTAAGAGGAATTAAGCTAATACCCAAGGAGCCTCGTTTAGGAATCATGTAAGGATTTCTTTTAGGAAACCACTTTCTGGGTGTGGGGGCATGTGTGTGCCTGTATGTGCATAAGCCTTGTGTAACTGTGTGCAAAGAAGGAGGCAAGGGAACTGTAGGTGCAAGGATCCTGTGAAGACAGGCAGTGAGGATCCAGAAATGACTCTGATCTACACTCTACTATGTGTTGCAAGGTTTGTATCCAGTAAAGTTAATATTATTGATCTTTCCTAAGTCCCATATATAGTCATTCTCCTGGAGAAAAATTAAAATGCAAGTGATGTAATGATGGTGATGATGATAGTAATATTATTATTACTTAGGGAAACAACTCAATGCAAGGATGTGAAAGAGAGCAGTGAATGAATTGTTTTACTGAAGAGAATGCTAACAACAACTACTCAAGGCCAAGCCGTGGTGACTCATACCTGTAATCCTAGCTACTGAGGAGGCTGAAATCTGAGGACCATGATTTGAAACCAGCCCAGTCAGAGAAGTCAGTGAAACTCTTATCTCCAGCTGACCACCAAAATAGCTGAAAGAGGAGTGCTAGCCTTGAGCAAAAAACAAACAAAAAAAGGCCCAGGGCCTGAGTTCATGACTCAAGACTGCCACAAAAAATAAAAATTATGCTGTGATCTATGAACCAAACTAAACCTCTTCTATATTAAATTTGAGTAGACAAAGAAGACAATAATATTTTCCAGTTTTAAGCAATCCAAATGTTATAGGTTCAGTTGTTCCTCCCTGAAATATAGTAATGCCTTACTTTTCAGTACATGTGAATGTAATCTTATTTAGAAATAAGGTCCATGCAAATAATCAGATTAATATGAGGCCATTGGGGTAGGATCTGACCTAAAAGAACTGTGTAATTATTAAAAGGGAAATTATGAGGCCAGGGATGAGGGCTCAAGCTTGTAACCGCAGCTTCTTGTGAGGCAGAAATAAAGAGAATCATAGTTTGAAGCCATCCTAGACATTAAGACCTCCTCTCAATCAACCAACTAGCCATGGTCATGTATGTGTGTAATCCCAAACACAAAAAGCATATAGTAGGAGAATCATTGTCCCCAGACCAGCCTAGGGAAAAATACAAGATCCTACCTAAAACATTGTAGATCAAATAAACACTTTTGCCAATATAGCAGATGATTAAATGTGTATACAAAAATTAGCACATTTTCTGTGTAACAACAATAAATAGGCTGAGAATGAAATAAGGAAAACAAATACCATTCCACTCACAGCAGCCTCATAGGGAATAAAATCCAGGAATAAACTTAACTAAACACCTGAAAGACTTCTACAATGGAAACTATAAAATCTTGAAGAAGAAACCACGAATAAACTTAATCAACAAGAAGATGGAAATAGCTTCATATTTGTGAAAGGGAAAAATTAATACAGTAAAAATACCTATACTTCTGTGAGCAATTTATAGATTCAATTCATTTGCATCAAAACCCAATATCATTCTTCACAGAAATTACATTTTTCTATTCTGGATCAAAAAGGGCATAGGTATCACGTATTTAAATAATATTACAGTGAAGTGATCATAAAAACATCATGGTACAGGCACAAAACTTGACATGAAGACCAATGGGACAAAATAGAAAAGCCAGAAATAAAATCCACAAAGCTAACTAAAATCATGTGATTTTTTTCAAAAGGGAGCCAAACATACATACTGGAGAAAATGCAGCCAATTCAACAATGGGTACAAGGAAATCAGATTATTCACATTTAGAAGTCTGAAATTCCTATTTCTTCCACTATTATAAAAATCAGTTCAAACTGAATCAAAGACCTTAATATAAGGCCTCAAATTTTGAAACAACTACAGGAAAATATAGGAAAAGCACTACGAAATACAGGTATAGGCAATTACTTTCTAAACAGAACTACAATTGATCAGAACATAAAAACAAGGATTTACAAGTGCAATGGCAGCAAATCAAAAGGTTTTACACATCAAAGGAAGTGATTACCAGAATGAAAAGACAACCCATGCACAGGAGAAAATCTTCAGCTATTCAACAGATGAAGGATTAATATCTAGATTATGCAGAGTTAAAAAATTTAAACATCAAAAGAACAAATTATCTAATTAATAAGTGGGCAAATGAATTGCACTGCCAGTTCTCAGCAGAATACAAATGGTTAATGAAGGCACAAATGTTTGATACTGTTAGCCATAAAAGAAACGCAAATCAAAAAAACACTGAGATTCCATCTCACCTCCATTCAGAATGGTGATCGTCAAGATAATGCACAATAAATACTGGCAAGGATGGGGGGATGGCAAGAACCCTCATACATTGGTGGTGATAATGAAACTGAGTGCAAACACTATGGAAATGAGTACAGATATTTCTCCAAAGCAGGGGAAAAGCCAACAACTAAAAATAGACCTGCCTTCTGACCCTGCTATATCATTCTTGGGCATATAGCCAAAGGAAAGAATATTAATATATGAGAAAAATAGGCACTCTTGTGTTTCTCTTATTCATAATAACCAAGATGTGAACTCAACCTAGGAGCCTAACAGCACATAAATGGAAAAAAGAGAACCTATTGCAAAATGCAACCTGGAGTATTCTCAAGCCATAAAAAAAATAAAATTATGCTATTTGCAGAAAAACATGGTTGAAACTGGAGATCATTATGTTGAGCAAGATAAGCCAAGCTTAAAAGTTAAACAAGCCATGTTTTCACACATGGAATCTAGACCTAAAAATGATGATGATGATGATGATGATGATGATGATGATGATGATGATAAATGAATATTCAAGAAAACTGTGTGGTGGAAGGTAGAGACCAGCAGGAATAGGGATAAAAAGGAGAAAGGGAGAGGCTACTAGGGAATGAAAAGAATCAAATTGCATGGCAGATAGATGTAAAAATAGCATATTGGAACCCATCAAATACTGTTTGGAAAGTGGGAAGGAGAGGCATGTCAAAGGCATATAATCAAGGGAGTCTGGCTTAGGGGATGAACTTGCTCAAAGTATATTATATGCATCTATGGTATTATCACAATGAAACCCCTTTACTATTAACAAATGCTACTTTTGAAAATAATGAAAAGCAAAAGGATAAGAGCAAAAAGGACTGAGGCTGTGGCTCAAGCGAGAGCATTTACCTAGCAGACATAAGGTTCCCAGTTCACACCCAGTACCACACACACACACATACACACACACGCGCGCGCGCCCCAAATAAAGACTAAAATGAAAGGGGAAACTTTACACACAGGAAGATAACCCAGGATACCATATGAATATGAGGGCAGAAACTTGGGATGACTCATCTGTAAGCCAAAAGCTGCCAACAATTGATGGTAATGTACCAGAAGCCAGGAGAGAAGCATTAAACAGATTCTCTATTCCAGGTCTCAGGAGGACTCAACCCTCCAACACCTTGATCTTACATTGCTGGCCTCCAGTTGATGACACAGCCCATTTCTGTTGCTTAAGCCACCCTGTTTGTGATGTTTTGTTACACCAGTGCCAGGAAACTGACCCACTCAGGTTTCCTCAAGGTCAGCTCCTACAGCCACACATTCTTCTTCAGGGCCCTCAATTTGCATCTCTCCAATGTAAGAAGAAATACTTGAGCCAAAGAGATACTTTATTAAATAAATAAACAAAATAAATAAAAGACTAATTCTACTCACTGACAAAACAAAAAGCAAAATAAGGAGCAGCTACAGAATTAATCTGGGAATTTTCTTTTTCTTCCTTTGGAAACCTGTAACTCAAACTAGCTGGCTGATGCTTATTTTTCACTCATTGCCCAGGCTGTACCATCTGAGCTATGCCTATAACCAATAATCTTGGAATTTTTTTTTTTAACTCCAAAGGGCATGAGTTAAAGAGTTTCTTTGGACCATCCAGAGCAGTTGAAGGATACAAAACAAAAAACAAACACTCTAAACAAACCAACAAACACTCTAAAGGGTTCTTTAGTTCAAATTCGCTAGCAAAGAATGAAATTGCATTCAAAAAACTGCTTGTAGTATTTGCTAGCAGGTTGCAGCATTGTTTTTAAGCTGCTGAGTTGGCACATGCATTTAGACAGGTTTGTTTTCTCATTTTGTTGCTGTTGTTTCTTCTTGGAGAATAGTGAATAGATCCTGATTCCTGGGATTAGGTTGGACTTAGCTGTTGCCTATCGAACTACCCAAAAGGACTGAGCATTCAGAAGATAGAGTTTAGTATTAATTTGGGAAGAGGGTGGGAGTCAATCAGTGAACAGATGCAAGTGCATGCTGGGAGCTCCTGGCAAAGAATCTGTCACTCTAAGTGGTGGATGAATGGAAGGCTTTTGTTTTAGGTTGAAGAGGCTCAGAAGGCCCAGACTAGATTTGGCAGTATCCAACACAAAAAGAAAAAAAATTAAGGAGAAAATGACAATTTATTTTTTTATTTTCCTGCTCAGTGTCTACAGAGACATTTCCCATAAGAGTTAAGACTCATAATCCTCTATTCTTAGGTAATAAGAAGTTCAAATAGCACTATGGTGCTTGCTTCCAATGATATACAATAAGCTTTGAAAAAGACGGCAGGAGTGTAAGAAAAGCATCCGAACATGGAAAATATTTGATTTTTACCTACTATAATCAAGTCACAAACTAAAATCATCATGTAGGCAAAATGTTAATGAAATCACAGAATCTTGATCTATCAGTAAGGAGTCCAGAGTAGCCAGGTGCAGGTGGCTCACACCTGTAATCTTCGCTACTCAGGAGGCTGAGATCTGAGAATCGCAGTTCAAGGCCAGCTTGGTCAAGAAAAGTCAGTGAGGGGCTGGGGATATGGCCTAGTGGCAAGAGTGCTTGCCTCGTATACATGAGGCCCTAGGTTCGATTCCCCAGCACCATATATACAGAAAATGGCCAGAAGTGGCGCTGTGGCTCAAGTGGCAGAGTGCTAGCCTTGAGCAAAAGGAAGCCAGGGACAGTGCCCAGGCCCTGAGTCCAAGCCCCAGGACTGGCAAAAAAAAAAAAAAAAAAGAAGAAGAAGAAGAAAAGTCAGTGAGACTCTTATCTCTAATAAACTACTCAGAAAAAAACAGAAGTGGAGCTGTGGCTCCAATGATAGAGTACTAGCCTTGAGCACAGAGAGGCTCAAGGTACTGTGCCCAGGCCCTGAGTTCAAGCCCTAGAACTGGCAAAATGGAAAAAAAAAAAAAAAAGGAAACCAGAGTCCCTTGAAAGTTCTATAAACACTCCTTGGAAATTTGTTCTTTGTAGTGAGGCTTCTTCTGTCACAATGTGTGCAATTGAAAGTTGGTACTTACCACTTGGTTGGTGGCTTTAAGCACATTTCTGACAGGAGCACCTCAGAGGTAGCCTCTGATTTTGAAGGAAGCCAGTTTCTAGTACTCTTCTTTGTCAAGTAACAGATTCCATTTCTTATCTCTAAGCTGTCTAATAAGCCCTCCAACAGATAGCAAAGATGTGCTAAATGCAACTTGAACAATAGTTCAAATATCAGCTGCAGCACACAAGGGTACAAGGATGCCTGTACATTTCAAAAAGCTGACATGCTGTAGTGATGCTTTTTATGTCCTGTTTCCAGGCAAAAGACAAATGTATACACTGCTTAGCTGGGTGCTGGGGTTAGGGCAGATAATGATCCATGGAGGGAAATAGTATTTGCAGGAGAGACTATGACAGGGTAGGTGATCTCATTTTACTCTTCTGATATTTGTCATCACACTCTTAGAAAGCAAGTCAGTAGAGGAGAAAAAAAATAGCATTAAGTATTTATCAAGCAATTATTCTATGTCATAATCTCTTAATAATCAAAGATAGTTCATCTGTTCCTCAAACTAGCTATGATTGAAACTATTGTGAGCTCCATTTTCAAGAAGGAAGTAAAGAATATGAAATGACTTGCCCATGGTCCCAATCTCCATCACATATCTTGTAAATCACTCATCTGGTAAATCGGACAGCTGAGATTAGCAATCTCCAGCAACTCCAAACCCACCCTGCACTTTTGATAACTAAGAAACTAATATGGAGGAGGATTAAATGCATATTGATAGTTCTACAGGATGCTTTACCTCAACATTTAATGAAAAGTAAGTAAATCTTTGTGGGGGCTGTTCTGTACTCCCATGTAATGGTGTCATCAATTTCTGCCTACTACATTCCCTATCCCCTGCGTGATGAGAACCATAATATTTTTCCAGACAATATCAACTACTCCCTGGAAGGGGAAAGGGAAGAACCCCCCACTCCAGCTGAGAATTGACAACAGTGTTCTAAAATTCATTAGGACATAGTATGGCATTTTGTTTCTGTTCCTTTCTTTATTTTTGTTCTGGTCCTGAGGCTTGAACTCCAGGCCTGGGCACTGTCCCTGAGTCACTCTGCGCTCAAGGCTAGTGCTCTACCACTTGAGCCACAGTGCCACTTCTGGCCTTTTTTGAGCAGTTTATTGGAGATAAGAGTGGGGACTTTTGTGCCCCAGCTGGCTTTGAACTTCTATCCTCAGATCTCAGCCTCCTGAGTAGCTAGGATTACAGGCTTGAGCCATCTGTACCAGGTATATTTCATTTCTTTTTTAAATTCAGGGCCTGAGCACTATTCCTGAGCTTTCACGCAAGGTTTACCACTCTACCACTTGAGCTACAGCCCCACTCCTGGCTTTTGTTTATTCATTGGAGATAAAGGTCTCCCAGACTTTTCTGCCTGAGCTGGCTTTGAATTGTGATCCTCAGATCTCAGTCTTTTGAGTAGCTAGGATTACAGGCATGAGCTACTAGTGCCTTGCTAAGTATAGCATCTTTTTTTCTAAGCGTAATGTAATTATGGCATCAGGTCTAGAAGTTAGGGACAGAAGTTACTTACAGAAAACATTTTTGTTCAGCATTTGCATGAGGACTGTGTGCAGCTGTCCCTTAAGAGAAGATTGTTCTAGAAATAGGTGGACTTTGAGAGGGGAAAGAAAATGACAAAAATCATGGGAAAGCTGTTATTCTGTTTCGTCTCTGTTTAGTCTCCCTCTTTCTCCTTAGTCAGTGGCCTGCATTTCCCTAGGTTGGAAACTGGCTGACTGATGTCACAAGCTCTATGTACCACATGTCTTTTGAGGCTGAGAAGAAAGAGTAAAAGCCACGCTCATCAGCTGCTTATGCTTTTGTTCTGTTTTCTCTGCCTTCTAGGCACCACTATTACCCTTTCTTCATCACACTCCTTCACAATACCACCAGAAATCACATTTGTTTTGCATTATCTGGTAAATGTCTGTTTTCAACACTACAATGTAACCTCCATAAAGTAGGTACTTATTACTCTAACCCTAGTTCCTAAACATAAGCATTCCTGATATATATTAGGCATTCAATAAATGTGTTGAATGTTGAGACTGGTGGTTCATGACTGTAATCCAACTTCTCAGGAGTCACAGATCAGAAGGACAGTGGTGAAAGGCCAATTGGGACATACATACATACATACATACATACATACATACATACATTTAGCAAGACCTTATCTCAATGAATAAGCTAGGCAGGGCACCTGATATCCCAGCTCTATTAGAGAGGGAGTTAACACAGGCTAGTCCTAGGCAAAAGTAACTGTAAGAATTTGACCAAAAAAAATAGTGCAAAATTTTTATTAATTTTGTTGAATTAATTCACCAATTCTAGCAACTAATTTTAGTCCCAACATTATATTTGTTTTTCTTAACCATAGATAAATAATTCATGATCTATGCTTAATGTGATAGTCATAACAAGAGTCAAAGAGAAGTTTCTCAAGCCAAGCTGCCTGGTGTCCTGTTACTGTATTTCTGAAAGGATGGCTTGGACATCCTAATAACCCCTGAAAGACTTGCGGACAAGCTGCTTTCTCCTTGCAGCATTTTCTCATCCCAGTATGGGAACACTGGTCCTTATAGGATCTAGGCATGGTTGATTCCTGCTGTGCACCCTCCCCTCATAATCTCTTCCTTCTAGAAGAGTTATAGGCTTTGTCCAATGACTCTGCAGTTGTCACTTCATCGCCTCTTCTTTCTCCTGCCTACACTCTCCTGGGGGCGGTGGGGGGAGGAGAGGTAGAAGATTTTATGTGGAACAAGAAGAAACCCAAATTTAATATAAAAACAAAACTGTGAGGAGAAAAAAATGCTTTCAATGAAACTATGAGATGACTATAGATTGATTCATCAGTAGGAACACATGGAAATAATTATATCAAACTTTTGCAGTTATGAAACCTCAAATCCTCTTCAGTATTTTATTTAGAATTACATATTTAGTATTGGAGAGTCCCATGCTATTTGCCTGCTCAAATATCAGGGAAACATCTGACAGAAAGATTTGTAAATATATACCATGGGTTTTTTTTTTCTTGTTCTGAATTGATATTGGAGAAACAAACAAACAAATACCACTAAAAGAGCCTCAAGCTTAGGTACAGTGGTATAGGTTTGTAATCCAGCACTCAGAAATAGAGGCAAGAGGATTTCAAGTTTAAACCAATTTCAACTGCATAACAAATTCCAGACCAGATTGAGCTAAATAGCAAGACCCTGTCAAAAAAACAACCCACTAAACTGAATAATAAATAAAATGTGGATGAATAAGTAACTAAATCAACCAAAAGAGCCTTGAATTAAGGACTCTGGCAGGAAATTTCATATATGCCTGGATTTGTGTCAAGGGCTGAAATGAGGTGAACATGGAATGGTGTGGCCATCTTGTACAGAAGGTCTAATGAGATTCCACGAACAGAAATGAGACACTAATTTGGAGTATTCTTTCCAGTTTTAAGAATGCGATTCTTCTCCTGTCTCAATGATCTGACAATACTACATGAGTAGAGTGTACCTATTACAGTCTGGATGTAAAATGGTCTCAAAGGCTAATCCACTGAAGGTTTGGTCCCAGCTGGTGAAACTATTAAGAGGTGATTGTCAGACTTACAGTAACAGGTCCAAGAAATTATCAACTAAACCCTCCCAAACTGTAAGCTAAAGGAAACTCTATGAACTATAAGAAATCCTTCTTCATTAAATCTCTCCTCACACGTATTTGTCACAGGGACAAAAAGTGACAATCACCTGGTTAACCAATGATTCCAAAGTACCTACAAGTAACACCATAACCAAACTCATTTTATATCAGCAATACTTCACAGGACAATAAATTCCCAGTTCTCTGTGAAACCTCCATGTAAGAGCAATCATCCTGGGCTGGGGATATAGCCTAGTGGCAAGAGCGCTTGCCTCATATACATGAAGCCCTGGGTTTGATTCCCCAGCACCACACATACAGAAAATGGCCAGAAGTGGCGCTGTGACTCAAGTGGCAGAGTGCTAGCCTTGAGCAAAAAGAAGCCAGGGACAGTGCTCAGGCCCTGAGTCCAAGGCCCAGGACTGGCAAAAAAAAAAAAAAAAAAAAAAAAAAAAAAAGAGCAATCATCCTCTTCTGCAAGCTTCTGGGTAGATAGCTAAGATATTTTACTGACGCTACTGATCCCCTGATTCCACACAGAACTCTGTCTCTCTTCTGTGTATCTCTCTCTTTCTTGCTGTTTGTTTTCATAAATTTAATGAATTTCTCCTATTTCCAATGTCTTCAAATTCTCATGCAATTATGAACTAAGAGAACAGGCATTGGATTCCCAAAAACTGCTACCTCGAATAAAAAGAGACGCAAAGTACCAACCATTGGCCTACATTTGTAGACAATCTGAGAAAATAATTTAACAACACAATATGTTCAGTAGTTCTGAAATGTTAAGTTTTTTTATTGTATATGCTTAGGTTTAAATATGTTTATTCAATCCACAGCCCAAAGTCTTACTAGTTAAGTAAAAATAGAAATTTCGATTGTAAAACATTGGTACAATAAAGACTATGGCACTGGAATGTACCACAAGGATGATCTCAAAGGAAAAAAGTTATAGAAATATATTTTTTCCAGATGCAAATTGAATGATGTTAATGAAAATTTTTTATAAAAGACTATTTTCAAAAACAACAAGGAAAAGGCTGAGTATGATCAAAGTATATTATGTGCATACATGAAAATGCTATAGTAAACCCCATTATTTTGTGTAGTTGGTATATGCAAATATGAAAAGAAAGGAAATGTCAAGGGAGACATTATTCAAGACTACAGTAGTAGGGGAGAGGTTATATTCAACTTTGAATATAGCCAAGACAACTGAGGAATTTATAGCCAAAGAAGAAGAGTATGGGAGGGAGGGAGGGTTGTCAGTGGATTTTTAAAAAAGTGTTAAGTGTAGGGAGATATTGCTCAATTGGCTTAAGCATGACTATTTTCTACAACTTCACTCACAGGCCAAAGATGAGGCCTCATCAAAGAAAAAAAAAAAAAGGCTCAAAGGAGCTTAACTAAAATTTGGTAGAAGAAAGTCACTATCAATGTACCAGAGACAAGAAGAAACTAACAGACTCTTTGCCCCTCCAAGTTGAAAGCTGAAGGTAATTCTATGGGTGCTTTGTAGAGTTCTGGAGCTAATCTCCTTGTCAAAGACCCCTGGGACATTAAAGTGGCACATGATATCATAAGGGCTACAGGCGAGACCCATGTGAGCTCTAAGAAAACATACATTGGATTCATATGGACATCAGATACCATGAAAGGAATTTGCAGAGGTCTTCATTGCTTTTCTTGAGGTACACTTGGGTAGTGTTTATGTGAGCCCCCCACATGGACAGCACTGGCTAGGTTGATTGAAGTAATTGTCCTTGTGGAACCATTAGGCAATAAAAACAGATAAGAAAGAGGCAATAAAAAGCAGTAAGTAAGTGAAGTAGGTAATGTGTTATATGTCATGGAGAAAATAGATACCATGGACAGAAAATGGTAGTGGTGGAAGTGAGGCTGTAATTTTAAATACAGTGGTTAGGAAAGGCTACAGGTTAGGAAATTAAGATGGTCATCTCTGAGCACATAAAGTGACAGAGGGACCACATGGGTATCATGGGCAAGAGCTTCATAAAGGCAATTAGCCCATCTCTGAAATAATCACTAAGTTAAGCCTTGCATTTTGTGGACCAGTTTTCTTCCAATTGGCTGTCTTTTACCAATCTCTTAGGTTTTTTACTTAAAGGTCATTTCCCTAGGGAAGCATTCACAGAGTTTCTTCTTGTCTGGGATAGAAACTCTACTTTGAGGTACAGGTAGGGCTCTAGTGGTAGAGTAACTACCTAGCAGGTTTAAGATCCTTAGTTCAAACCTCAATAGTGGGAAAAGAAGAAAGGAGGAGGAAGAGGAGGAGGAAGAGGAGGAGGAAAGGAAGGATGGGACAGAGGGAGGGAAGTTAACAACAACCCTTAGGTGTATCTCCATCATATTCTACTTCCCATATCTAAATGGCTATTGACCATGAAGGAAAAGCACCAGAGCATCCGAGGCCAGCCAGAAAACATGACAAGATCCTATCTCAAACCCAATACAAAAGGGAGAGGTGGGCAGGGGAGAATGAACTTGTCAAGTGCATTACACACAGGAAATGCTTGTTAAGAGAATCTAACAATGGCCACTTCCTTCCACAACATTTCTATAAAGAAAGAGAATTTCCCTTCCTGATAGCGCGTCAAAGACACTACGCCCCTAAAGAATTTGGCGTGAGTTTTAAGACTCTAATGAATCTGTCAGTTTGATTATTGAGCTCAATATTTTGTATTGCCATAAATGAAGATTAAATATATCCCTTTCAAAAGTTTGTTTAACAGAAAGAGCACAAGAGGTTTGGTATGTGGTAGGTACTTGACAGCTGCCTATTTTACCGTTACTCACACTTACCTATTATTGTCCTTCATTAGCCCTTCACTGTAGGTATCTTGAAAACTTCTCATGCAGCCCTTCAACATTTCCTTCCATAGGCCCACACCATGGCTTCCCTAGTAAATTGCTGTTTCTTTTAGGTTAAGACTGTACATTTGGGCTGGGAATGTGGCTTAGTGGTAAAGTGCTTGCTTAGCATGCATGAAACCCTGGGTTTCATTCCTTAGTACCACATAAACAGAAAAACCAAGAAGAGGGAGTGGGGCTCAAGTGGTAGAGTGCTAACCTTGAGCAAAAGAAGTTTAAGGACAATGTTCAGGTCCTGAGTTCAAGCTCCAGGACTGGCAAAAAAAAAAGGTTGTACATTTTATTTCTCACAGAGTACCATGTCTTTCATGGAACAATTCACAGAGTAGACACTCATAGTGAATCATATGAATAATCGGAGAAAGAGAGAGAGAAAGAGAGAGAGAAAGACAGAGAGAGAATGTGTATGTGTATGTCAGAGAGAGTGAAAGGCAGAGAGGGGTAGAGAGAGAGAAAGGAGTTTCAGTAAAGGGTTGTATGAAAAATAGATACCTAGGAATAAATGGCTCATGGAAATTAATGGAAATGACTTGTGCAAATGAGCTAACTGAAATATATTTAAGGCTCCCTTAGGGGAGAAAATTCCATTTCCATTCCTAGGGTATATATTTATCTGTTCAGAATCCCTTAGATACATTCCTGTCTGAAGAAAGAGATGATTTCTCAAGATCTTTTATTGAACTGCTGCATATTCTCTCACTTTCCCTTTTGGTGTTTTAATCAATTTATCAATAAATTTAGGCAGAGAGAAGACAGTACTATTGTCTCGTGAGACAGCTTTTCTAGTATAGTACAAATGAAATATTCTAATAGACAACATAGTTCAAAGCAATACTAAGAAAAACTAGAGTTTGATTAGACAATAGAATCTCACCTCGAGTAAAGCAACCTAGTAGCTCAAACCAAAACAGAAAATCCTTGGATTATGCACAGGGAAAGAGGCTTTTGATGATTATAGAATGCATTATTAAACACAATGATGTAATATATGTTACTATTGGTAATCCGAGAGCCAAGAGGTTGGTAAGTTCAGACAATAGTGAGGAAAAAGTGGCTTTGTATATGAGGGGAGATATCAATTGCACAAAATGAGCTTACACAGCTTGAAGCAACAATTAAGGAATTTATACATCTGGCCAACCAAAGCCCAGATGAAAAAGAAGTTACCCAGATGACAAAGAAAGCTAAACAGTCTTACATTTACAGATCCTAGGGATAAGATGTGGACATTCTAGAGGGCCAGTATGATACCCAACATTAGCAATCTTCTGCATTTACAATTAGTATTTGAACAACATTGGAATAACATTCTGGCTTCACAAGTCAGTATTGATTTTTCAAATTAGAGTGGACATACAATCTTGTGTCCACATTTTTTTTTTTTTTTTTTTGGCCAGTCCTGGGCCTTGGACTCAGGGCCTGAGCACTGTCCCTGGCTTCTTTCCGCTCAAGGCTAGCACTCTGCCACTTGAGCCACAGCGCCGCTTCTGGCCGTTTTCTGCATATGTGGTGCTGGGGAATCGAACCTAGGGCCTCGTGTATCCGAGGCAGGCACTCTTGCCACTAGGCTATATCCCCAGCCCTTGTGTCCACATTTTTAAGATGCTTCTTAATTTGACAAACATAGGTATTTAGAGATTTTTTTTTTCTCTAAATCGTGACCTTTTGTTTAGTAAGAGATGGGATTCCTACAGGAACCGGTGAACAGCAAAAGCAGATGGGGAGGCCATCTTGTGAATATGTGCTTTGAATTCAAGGTCAAAGAGGAGCATAGAAAGGATTATACAAAGTGTATTTACAGTTCTGTAAAGCCTATTCAATGGTCATGTCCTACTGCAATGTATCATGCTTTCATCATTTGGTAGGAAAAAAGAGGCCATTGGATACCTCTTCATAGAATTGCATGGGGAAAACATTCTTATTAAAGGAACTAACAGAAGGGGAAAACAAACCAGAAATCTGGGGTACAGGATCAAGTGACAGGATAGAGCATCTGCCTTGAAGCAAACATGAGGCCTTGAGTTTAACCCCTAGTACTGCCAAATAATAATTAATAATTCTACATAAAACTATTTCAGCATTATTGATACCTACAATTAATAATAAATACACAACTCAGGCACCTGTGGCTCACATCTGTACTCTTTGCCTCTAAGGTGGCTGGCAAGAAGGTCCATGAGACTCTTATCTCCAATTAACCACCAAAAAGCCAGAAGTGGAGCTGTGGTTTAAGTGGTACAGTGCTAAGCTTGGGAAAAAAAGAAAGCTCAGAGATAGTGTCTAAGCCCTGAGCTTAAGCACCAAAAAAAAAAAGGAATGAATGAATAGACACTAAAATGTATATACTTATCAAGAGTCTATTCAACTTAAGATGGAGAGTAAACATTTCCACCTGATTCCAACATAACATGTTCCTTAAAATTGAAAGTAGGCCTAACTTTTTCGTTTTTTTTAATGTACACAACACAAACCATTTGTCAATCAAAATGAATTGATTTGAGGTTAATTTCTCAAGTGTCCACATTGATTGTCACACAGTGAGTAAGTCACACAGTAAGTTAGGAAAGGCATAGTTAATGTTCCTCAGATACCTGCTGCAGTTTTCTCTTTTGCTTTTGTTGTTTCCCAAATAACCATGCCCCACCCTCTTAAGAAGGGAAGCCTAAAGAAGAGTGATAGACGGGGTGACTGATGAATCCACTGTGAACATAGATGGAAATGTAACCATGAAAGACCTCTTCCACTATAACTAATGTAAGCTAATAAAAACAAAAGAGGAAGAGAGAAAATGAGGAGGTGAGAGGAGACGAGAGGCTGGAATCAGTGGTGTGAGAGTTTGGGAGTTAAGTTTTTCCAAAAAGTTCCTATGTTGCTAGCCAGGCCTCAGTTGATTGTGCTATCTGGACATGGTAGACCTTTACTGTATGGCATCTTGTTTGAAGAACTAGCATGCTGGGGAATGTTACCCTTGAAAAGTTATACTGGGACTCCAGCCCTCTTTGCTTCCCAGAAACCGTGAGGTGAACAGTTTTGCTTTGCCACACATACTACCTCATGATACTCTGAAGGCCGAGAAATGACTGACATACATCTCTGAGACCATGAGCCAAACATATCTTTCCTCTTTGATTACCTCAGGTGCTCTTGTCATAGCCACAGAACACTGAGTAAGATATCTGACAGTTTGTTTCTCTGTCTCACCAAGTTACAATGTGGCTAGAGGCCCTTTATTAGATGTTTACATTCTGTTGGCACTATCCACTTGGATGGAACATCTATGGAGCAATGATTTCAAATAAACACCTATGCTTAATACTTTTCCCATTCTCAGGTATTTTGACACACAACAGAAAATTCACTAGGATGGTATCTTTGAGAACCAATGTTAGAAATAGAAGCAATAAGCTATATTTGTTAATGGACAGTGTCATGAGACAAAAGCATGAGACAGTTTTAGCAATAAGGAGAAATAATTGTCAAGAATATAGTATATTTTATTTGGTAGAACTGGGTTTTGAGCTCAGAGCCTGACATTTTCTAGGCAGGTGCTCTACCACTGAGCCACACCTCCAGCCTCAAGAATGGTAGCTCTTAACCAGGGATCCATTGATGAATTGGCAATCTGTGAATTCTTTATATTTTAAGTACTCATTTCTTAGTCTTTGAGAAGAAGCCAAATATTCAAAAGCTCTTCAGATGTATTTGACTCCAAAAAGACAGTGAATCACTTTCTCATACAAAACAAGAAGTGATCTGAGAATTTTTTAAAATATGACAAACAACTGAGAAAAGGAAAGTCAAAATGATTGCCTTGAGAGAGGCAAGAGCATTTCTACACACACGTATGAGCAAGTGGTGTTCATTACGCCACTACTTTGAAAACAAGTCTGAGGGGATTTGGATGCTCAGAAGCCTTTTAAAGTCACCAGCTGCCCTTTTCTCATCTTATCACCCTGCACAGCCCAGCCAAGCCCCTTTGGTCTTCTCAGCCACATAGAATGCAATCTTTGCTTTTGGCTCTTAACCTGGTTTAGCATTATAGCCTCAAGTGTAGAATTACTGCATTTATGAAACCGTAGGAGCACAGATGTGCTACTGATACATTTACACACTCCCTATAGACAAACATATACAGACACACTGTTATTTTTTTTAGAAGAGCTGAAGCTGAGCATGATTAGCAATACCTGTAGTCCCAGCACACAAGAGTTTGAGACAGGAAGATTGTTAGGGCAAAGCCAGCTGGGTTGGCTAAGAAGTTCCATGCCAACCATTGAAACCCTAGTCTCAAACAAGCAAACAAATACTATTACTAGTACCACACACACACACACACACTCACACACACACATGCACACACACAATGAAAACAGGTTTACCCACAACTTCTCAAATGCTTTTTCCAAATCTAACCCAAATAAGAAAGGAAACAAGGTCACAGTAGCCTTAAGCATGCTTTTTACAGCATATTTCTTTATTTTTTGTTTTGTTTTGTTTTGTTGCCAGTCTTGGGCCTTGGACTCAGGGCTTGAGCACTGTCCCTGGCTTCTTTTTGCTCAAGTCTAGCACTCTGCCACTTGAGCCGCAGCGCCACTTCTGGCCATTTTCTGTATATGTGGTGCTGGGGAATCGAACCGAGGACTTCATGTATACGAGGCAAGCGCTCTAGGCCATTTTCCAAGTGAACTATAAATTCTTTCCTTTTTAAAAGTATTTTTATTATCTGAAAGTAGTTGAACACTGGAGTTGTAATTCAACAAAGCAGTTTATAAGTACAATGCATTTTGGTCAAGGTCAACCCCCTCCTTTTCTTTTAAATTTGCTTTGTGGTGCTGGAAATGGAAGGCAGGGTTCACACATGCTAGATAAGCACTTTACAGCTGAGCAACACTCCCAACTTGATATAGCGCATTTTTAATGACGCAGTTAACCACTGTCACCACTCATCCCCCCCAAAAGGAAGTGCATTAGCAGCAAGATTCAATGAGCTCTACTGAAAAAAAAATAGACCGACAGGGAGTGGAACTGGTGTCCTTGGACACATTTACTACTGTAAACCTGCTTATCGTGCCGCATGCTCGCTTCGACAACTGAGTCAACATACTCCAATCTCTTATTGTGTCTGTTTTTTTAAGTCACTTTTCCTTACATAAGTAGTTTGGGTTTCCAAGTCTCTGCCATTCCATTATAAATACAGATCATTCATGTTTTGTTAAAACATTCTGTGTTACTTCTTGGATTCTAATTACCCAACAGAAGGTGCATTGAGTTTGTCTGAGGAACAGGGACAATGTGTGATTGTAAAATTGATGGCAGTCCCTCCCCGCTCTCAAGAGTATTACAGACATCTAAGAAAGTTAAACCCTGGGGGAAAATATAAACCAGCTGTTGGAAATGTACACATAATTACATATCTTATTTGTAAAAAAATATACTACCACCATCTTGCCTGGCAACACAGAAAGCAAACATTCGACCCATGGAACACATATAAACCTCCTTTCTTGTTCCCATCCATACCCAGATGGCCTCAACGATAGCCTCAACTTGTGATTTAAACATACCAAGATGTCTAGTGTAAAAATACTGACATAGCATCCTGCTTTTGCTAATAATTGTGATAGTAAACATCAGAAAGATCAGTTAGCTTTGCAGAAAAGGATATGTGTGTATATACATGTATGCATATTACATATATACATGCATATATGTGTATGTATATATAACTGTATATGTATGTATGTATGTATATATATATATATATATGCTTTTTTGGCTGGTTGTTAGAAAGTACATTTAATTCTCTAGACAGTGCACACACACACACACACGCACACACACACACACACACATATTCCAAGGTCTCCAAGAATAACATAATCAAGGGATGCTCAGGTCTCTTATTTAAAACAGTGTAATATCTGTATGTAAAATAGGCATTTCCTATTGTACAGTTAAAGTTATCTCTAGATTGCCTATGATACTTTATATAATGCAAATAGTTTAAGAACTATGGTTGTTTATACAATAGTTGTTCAACTACATTATTTAGGGAATGATATAAAAAAAAGTCCACATCATGTTCATTATTTAAATGTTTATTTACACACCAGTATGTATACAGATATAAACATATATAATCTATATGCACACACATACACAGGCATATATGCATACACACACAGAAACACACACACCTTATACTGAATCTTGTGCCTGCAAATACCAAAGAATTTGAGTCAGTTGATCACTTAGGATAGGCCAGAGGGAAGCATTCAGGACTTGGAAGCAAACAGACTTGTAACCCACCCAGGTTACAACTTTGTAAAATGGCTGCTTGGTTTGCAACAAAGGATGCTCGCTCCCTGAGCCCCTTGCCTTTCTCTAGGAATAAATGGGGAAAACAATGGCTCCTTTGTAAGAAACAGAGAAGATTGGCTTGTACCTGGCACATGGTAAGCATTGAAAGTTGCTAAGATTAATCGTGAAATTGATTAATCCATTCATTAGACACTGAGATCCTATACTCTTCTCTGCACATGACATTGTGGAGGACTGGATATACCTTTATTAAAGTTTTAGGTACATTCAATGTAGTTTGCATTCTGAACCCCTACTATACATGTTAGTAGAGACCTAAATTCAGGTAAGTCAAGGTGTTCTATTTTTGGGGGTACAGGGAGGGGTCATGATTTTAGAGAGTTTATAAAGGAAAGGTAGAATGTCATATCCTAGTAAAAGGGAAAAATTTATAATCTACTTTAAATCGATATAAGCACTATTAGAGTAGTTGACCTTTTGAAACATAAACACAATTCACATTTTGAGCTCCTAGTTTTTGCTTCATTTCTCTATCACTGAATTATTTACTAAAAGATTCTTTTTTTAAGAAAACAAAAAGGCAGAGAGAACATTTCTGAGTTTCAAAAGCCTGCCTCCACAGGAACTCAGAGAGGACAAGGTGTGGTTGAAGCTAGAGTTCTCTCTCTTGGGCCTCCTTCAACCCTTCATCTTTATCCACATCCACCAGCTAAGACTTTTTGAATGTGAGGATGAAGAATAATCAGAACAGAGAACTTACAGGCAACCAATCCTGCAACCAGCACTATATATAGACCCTCTGTAAAGGACAGTATCAGGACCCCCAGATACAATGGGGAACTCACTTCCCTTATCCAGAAAATCCCAGGGGATCCCTCACACCCATGACGTGGCCTCAGGTAGCTTTTCTGATTATTCATATTTCTAAGTGATCAGAAGCAGATGCTGCTTTGTATTCTAAACTTCCTTATTCCCAAGCATATTCTGAGGATATACATTGCTGCATGTGTATTGTGTGCCAGAGGACAGAACTGAAGCTGGAAGTTTTCCTGAAACTGAGAGTCCTTCAAAGATGACAATAAAGGAGGGTGTGATGGTCCCTGCTTATAATCCCAGCACTTGGAGGCTAAGGCAAGAGGATCAGGAGGTCTAGGTCAGCCTGGACTACAAGAAATTCTGTCTCAAACAAACAAATGAACAAAAAAAGTGGTAATGGGGGGGATGCAATAACCACCTGTCTGGATCAAAAACCAAAGGAACAGTGAGGTCAACAACAGAAATCAAATAGAGGCCAAGAATAGATGAGCTAGTCCTCTATTATATACTTTGGGTCTGTGTATGCCATATAAGAGGCATGGGGTTAGACATAACCTCAGAGAAAGATAGGAAAAGTATGCTTATATACCTTACTTAGTAAGATGAGGTACAATGAAGGAAGAAGATGCAAATTAAATCAAGAAATTTGAAAAAATGTGAGTTTAAATGTGTGCCTTTTGCACTAGGACCATAATGTGTCCAGGTTCCCCTGACTCCAAAGGAAGGGGATCATATTGGAAGACCTGACTTGGGACTGAAGGATGGAGAAGAGTTCCACCCAGGGATAGGGGTGTTCTGACAGCTGTGTTGGGGAATATAGAGAGTAACTTGCTATGGTTTGCTGTAGTGGACAGGGTGAAAAGTAGAAGGAAGAACAGTGGAAAAGGAACCTGGGTCATAGAGACTGGAGACCATAAAGATGACTATTATATATTAAAGAGACTACAATATGGAATTATTTAGAACTTGGTCATAGTGACTTGGGAACCACGGAGACTGTGACACAGAATGCCCTGGTACCTAAGGAGACACATTCTGTCACTTATGCATGGGGAATTTGGGGTTTGAGGGATATTCTAAAACTACAGTCCACAAAGCCAATCTAGCTCAGACAGAAAATGAAAACAGGACTGACATAAGAAGAAAGCAAACAAAAGTAAAGCTAAAGAAGGCATCAGTGCTACTTGTAGGAATATGTAAGAAAGAACAGGCACACAAAGAAAGATAGGTTGCATGGTTTCCCTCATTTGTAATCATTAGAATGTGCTTATATATCTACAAGTAAATCCAATGGATCCTAAAAGACAAAAAAATTACACTTGGATATGATAAATTAAACAGGATTCTAAACAGTCACACAGTGAGACCAAAGGAGGATATTCTTAGGAGTGGATGCCAAGGGCGCAATAGCTATGTGCCTATGATCATATAAAGTGATGCTTCTCAAAATGAACTCCAGTTATTTCTGTTTCCCTCTTTTATTACTGTTTTCTTTATTTCTGTGGGCTACCTTTGCTTGGATTAATTTCTTTCCATTCCTCTACCTACATAGTACAGTTCCTTAAGTTCCTTTCAGTTTCCACTGGGATATATAGTGAAAATGTGGGATGGAAAAAATACTCCAAAAAATATTGGGGTTGGGGATATGGCCTAGTGGCAACAGTGCTTGCCTCGTATACATGAGGCCCTGGGTTCGATTCCCCAGCACCACATATACAGAAAATGGCCAGAAGTGGTGCTGTGGCTCAAGTGGCAGAGTGCTAGCCTTGAGCAAGAAGAAGCCAGGGACAGTGCTCAGGCCCTGAGTCCAAGCCCCAGGACTGGCCAAAATAAATAAATAAATAAATAAATAAATAAATAAATAAATAAATAAATAAATAAATAAATAAATAAATAAAAACACACTTCTTCTACATCCAAAGAAAAAGCTGAATGTTTTGTCCATATGCTCCGTTCACAGATACCATCGGGTAAGCAGTTGTGTCATACATGAGTGCTTCAGTTAAACAGTCCATATTTCTCAAGTGCTAGACCAATGCTAAATGAAGGTGGAGAAGTAGAGAGAAGTGATGGAAAGATCTGACTTGTTGTTTCTAAGACACACAAACTGCAAATGCTCTTTCCTGTGATGTCCTTGTTTATTATTTTCATTTTTGTTCAGTTACACATGTAGTGTAATCATGTAAACCAAAATAAAATGGAAAATAGGGGAAAATGGTACTTAAAAGACTAAAATGAAGAGAAGATGCCAGCAAGAGTGAGGTAGACATGGTCAAAAGCATGACAGTGTGTAGGAAGGCATGGGTTTCTCAGAGGGAAGCTAGAAGAGCAGTACATGCACAGAAGAAGCAATGCAGAAGGGTGAATGTAAGCCTGTGCTGTGTGTGAGGACTGCTAGGTACTAAATGTCCTGTAAGCCAAGGCAGATGGTCCACAGGTCACAGGCTGACATGTTGTAGCACTTGTTGTGAGGAACAGAACAGAAGCATCCACAAGGCAGCAGTAAGTTATGCAAAACTTTCTTGCTTGTTCTGGTACAGGGTAGCAAAGAGCAACTTGGGAGAACAAGATATATGCCTCCAGAAGACAGACCTTAATTCTTTTTTATTTCATCTTATGTATTTCATTTTAATTTTATTTAATTCTTAATTTCTTTTAATGTAGTTTTTAAGCTACATGACTAGAAGTGATCTGATCCTGACTCAACCACAGATAAGGAAAATTAGCAAGATGAGATGACAGAACCTAGACTCTAAGACTGTCCCCTGGGCTCAGCTCCCATGACTTGGGAGGTTACTTTAAAGAGATCCAGAGTTGAAGCTGAAGCTTTGAAGTTGTATTGTATGGCATAGCAAGGTGTCAGCAGAGTCAGCTGTATTTTATTCTCATGTCTCCTCCCTGGTGTGATGGGTGCTGGGGTCTGACCCTTGAGAGGTCAGTCTCGGATGGAGAAACTCTACCTCTGATCCTATAGCCAAGTCTCTGTTTTGTCCATGCTGATGAATATTTGGAGTGTTTGTGTATGCAGGATACAAACATCATTTTCCAAACTTCCTTGTAGGAAGCCTAAGGATTAAGTCCTGGACTACAGGATATAATCAAATGGTATCATGTGGAAATTTCCAAGGCCTGACTTCGTGGTGTGCTTTTGGCACACTAACTCATTCCCTAGTCTCTTTCCAAAGCACAAATACCACTATCTTGAACAATAAGGTTGAAGCTATACTAAGCAATGTAATAAAAAAACAAAAAAAAAAGTGGACTCTGACACAGTGGAACATGCATTTATTCGATGCATCATCAACCCAGACTTGAACTTGAATTAGGAACGATCATCTGTCATTTTTTTTTATATTTCCCATGTTTCACTAATTCACAGGGCCAAGTTCCATTCAGGGAAGAGTCCATTGGTCAATTTGTGACTCCAACCCAAAGATTGTGTAAGTTGCTCTTGGGTAAGGCAATTTTCCCTGACTGAAATGAAACCCTTCCAACTATGATGACCTTCAAATTTGTGCATAACAAAAAAAACCTCCCTTGATCTAATCCCATATCACTCAGCAGCTTAATTATAACTCTAATTTGACTTTGTACCAAGAAGGAAGAGCATATTCTGACCTAAAGATGAAAGGAGCCGGTTCCCCTGACAATTATAATTCTCACTGCATACTAATAAATTGATGTTCAGGTTTTTAAAGTTGTTTCCTACAGTTTATCCCAGAGATGTTGAATCTCCCCGTGGACTGACCAAATCAGAAATCTGGCAAATGTGCCGAGTGTGTTCTCAGATTGGGAATTCTCTCAAAGGTGATGGTAATCTATAAAGTCCCTTTAGATAGTCACCTGACCCCTCTTGCCACAGTCTGACCTTTCACTTTGTTTCCTAAGCTGTAACAATCAAAAGAATCACTAAATGCAATTGCACAAATTGATTAAGAGTGTATCATACAGCTAATCATGCTAGTTCTCATTAACTAAGAACGAAGGACATCAGGGAAGAACATATATTTGCCATGGCTTATAATCAATTGCTACACACTTTGTATCTTTAGAAATTATCTTAGAGGTCAATAAAATTATAATAGATTGATTAAGCACAGCTATGATTAAAGTACTGTTCCTCAGTCACACAACCTTGAATTTAATTACTAGCTACAACTCTTAGCACCAATATGGCACTAAGAAAGTAGTTTCCCCCTTGATGAAACAGGAAAGATAATGGTACCATCTCAGTAAGTTCCCACCATGATGAAATTAGGAGAGCATATCTAAACCTCTTCAAACAATGCCTGGAATATAGTAAGTGCTACCAGCTGCTATTCTATGGAGGATTGAGACTGTCCATGTAAAACACACAGTGTTCTGCCTGGCCATTACCATAATTATTAAGCCAAAGTCACTCAGTCAACCCTCTACTTGTTCAGTCTGCAAGGGACAGGCCCGGAAACAGCGGGAGAAGAGACTCTTGCTGGGAAGACAGCTGTACTGGTAAACACAGCTTCAGCTGTTACTGAGCTGACCTCACTGATAAGGCTGGCCTTGGCACTGCCCAGCTATGATAAGGGAGAAGGATGATACTGGAAGAGCCTTTTAGAAACTCAAGTGAGGGGCTGGGGATATGGCCTAGTGGCAAGAGTGCCTGCCTCGGATACACGAGGCCCTAGGTTCGATTCCCCAGCACCACATATACAGAAAACCGCCAGAAGCGGTGCTGTGGCTCAAGCGGCAGAGTGCTAGCCTTGAGCGAGAAGAAGCCAGGGACAGTGCTCAGGCCCTGAGTCCAAGGCCCAGGACTGGCAAAAAAAAAAAAAAAAAAAAAAAAGAAACTCAAGTGAGAGGCGCCCTTCTCCAATTCCCTTCCCCATCTCTCAGAAACAGACACAGAAGAAAGACCAGGAAAGCACTGACTGAAAGACTACTCAGGGGAAGGGCCAGGAAAGCTGGCTTACTAACCAAAGGGCTCCTCATGACCCCTGGATTCTACCTTTTCATCATGATTACCTTTCCTTTCTCTTCCATGGAGCTGACGTCAGTCCTTCCCAGCTGTGGTAATGATGCCTTTATATGATGCCAAAGAATTTCTACATGGACACACCTAAAAGCTTTGCACTTTTACAACTGGGCTTTTGGTTTTAGGATCACAATAAAACTGAACACAAAGCACAAAGAGTTTCTTGCTTCCATTCCTGATGCCAGATTCCTAATACATTGGTTACAACTGAACCATCTGCCATGACACATCATTATTATCCTAAATGCATCAGGGTTCCTTGTTAACGATGTGAAGGCTCAACACTTCAGACAAATGTATAATCACGTCTCTGCCTTTGTAATATCACACAATACTTTCACTGCCATAAGAATGCTTTGCACTCCATCTCCTCATTTGATCTCCCCACCTAACCCCTAGAATCAGAGGGTTGGGTTGTTTTCTTTTTAACGAGCCTCACTGATTCATCATTTTCCAATGTTTTGCAGTTGGAGTCTTATATATGCATAGAACCTGTGCAGATTGACTTCCCTCACTTAATAAACACTGGAGAATCTTTCATGCCTTTTCATGACTTTAGAACTTGTGTTTGTAGCACTAGATAATATCCCATTATCTGGATTTATTACAGTTTATCCACCTACTGATAGACAAATTACTTGCTTGTGAATTTTAGTAGTTATGAAAAAATGCTATAAATGTCTGCATGCAGGTTTTGTGCAGATATAACTTGAAATTCCATTGTGTACACACTAAAAAGCCCGATGGATGGATCCTATGTGAAGAACATGTTTTGTTTTAATATCTCCATAAAAGAAATGCAAATCAAAACAACATTGAGATTCCACCTCACCCAAGTTGGAATGGTCATTATCAAGAAAACTAATAATAACAGATGCTGGTGAGGATGTGGACAAAAGAGAATGCTACTACATTGTTGGTGGGAGTGTAAACTTATTCAGCCACTCTAGAAAGCAGCATATAGAGGTTCCTCAAAAGACTAAACATAGATCTCCCCTATGACCTAGCAGCCCCATTTTAGGCATTTACCCAAATAACCACAAACAAGAACACACTAAAGCTAGTAGCACAACTATGTTCATTACGGCATCATTTACCATAGCTAAGATACAGAATCAGCCCAGATGCCCCTTAGTAGATGAATGCATCAAAACATGTGGTATATATACACAATGGAATTAAGCTTCCATCAGAAAGAATGGCATCACTCCATGCATAAAGAAATAGAAAGACTTAGGGAAAAGTTATATTAAGTGAAGTAAGCCAACCCAAAGAACCATAGGCTCCACAGTTTTCCTCATTTGTAATAACTAGAATATGTTTAGGATAGTTATAGCAGAAGATCACAATAGCTTAATAGCTATGCATATAGGATCATATAAAATGATGCTAACCAAAAGGAACTCCAAGATATGGAAACAAGAGGGGATTTTTTTAGTGTACTATTTGTAATTATTTCTTTTTTTATTGTCAAAGTGAAGTACAGAGGGGTTACAGTTTCATACATAAGGCAGTAAGTACATTTCTTATCCAACTTGTTACCTCCTCCCTCATTTCCCCCCATTCCCCTGCCCCTTTCCCTCTCCCCCTACTCCCTGAGTTCTACAGTTGGCTTATACCATATAGTTTTGTAAGTATTGCTGTTGCACTGGTTTGTCTTTTCATCCTTTGTCTCTTGGTTTTGGTATTCCCTTTACCTTCCCTGGTTCCAATACACGTATATACAATATCCCGGGTACTAAAATCAGTTACAATGATATCAGGGGTAAAACCACAGGAAGGAAATATGGGGGGGAGGAGGGGGAAAGAGCACAGTTTCACAGTTTCATGTTGAAATAACTACAAGTGTTATACCACTTGTTTCCATAACTTGAAGTTCATTTTGCTTAGGATCATCTTATGAATTCATACGGGGGCATAGCTCTTGAGCTATTGTGATCTTCTGCTAGGACTGTCCTAGTCATGTACTAATTATTCCCTATGAGGGAAACCATAGAGTCCATGTTTGTTTGAATCTGGCTCACTTCGCTTAGTATGATTTTTGCAAGTCCTTCCATTTCCTTATAAATTATCCCATTGTCACTGATTTTGAACTTGCCACCCTTTGTCTTGTATATAAGTTTATCTGATTTTCGGAAGGGAAGAGGAATCAGAAATGGTGAAACAAAGGACAAAAGGTAAACCAAAGCAAAGGTGATACTCCGAAGACACTATGTTGGAAATTAATGTCACAACTTAAGGCGGGGAGGAGCCGGGGTGGGGGGAAATGGGAGAAAATGAGGGGGGGGGAACTGTCCAACAAGAAATGTACTCATTTCCTTACTTCTGTAACTGAAACCCTTCAGTACATCACCTTCACAATAAAATAAAATAAAATAATTTGCAAACTCTTCCCAGCAAGCTATACTAGCTTGCATAGTTATCAGCAAAGATTGAGAGTTTCTATTTCTCCTTCTCGTTACAAGCACTGGGTGCTATCAGTGCTTTGGATTTCATCCAAAATAATACATATGCAGCAGTGGGATGTCATTAGAAATTCTTGTTTTTTTTAAATTTCTAATTCTTTACTGACATGAGAATATGCTTACTTGACCTCTGTATATCATCTTCTTGTGGTATCTATTCAAGTGTTAGGTTTATTTCTTTAATTGGTTTGTTTGTTTTCTTTTTATTAAGTTTTGGGAGTTCTCTGTATATCTTAGATAATAATCCTTTATCAGATATGCCTTTTACAAATATTTTCTTCCAGTCTGTGATTTATCTTCTCATTCTCTGGGCTAAAACTTACATGATTATATCTATTGTCTTTCCATGTACCAAGACTATTGCTGTCCTTTTTTTTTTTTCTCTTGTCAACCATGAAAATAATGTAAGTTAACAGCAGGGAGATGACAGTGGAAAAAACACAACACATTCTACACACATACACTTGATTTAGGAAGTAGAGAAGAGTTCTCATTGACTAATAATGCATAGGACTTTGCTGGGCCAGCACTCATTAGCCAAATGCATAAGAAAACGTGTACAGTGTAGGAACAATTTGTGATCACAGAATATAACAAGCAATAATCAAATCCTGCTTACTTTAGGAAACCATTTCAGAGATAGGGAAGAGTCAGTCATGGAAAATCTATGATGTAGGGAGCAGTTTAGTTAGGTATAGCAGAGAAATTCCAGGAACTCTGCCCATTCCTGAGGACCATGGTGCTGTCCTTCCAAGTCAAAACAAAGGCTGCCTGGAGAAAAGCAAGTGGTCTTCGTGGGACCCAGAGGACCTTGAGAGACTGGATAAAAACTTACCTTCATTCCGTGAAGAAGGCCAAGAGTTCATAAATCTCTGAATTTGCCTTAGGGCAAGGATAGCTTAAGTAGATGTGGTATTTGAACTAAGGTGAATGTAAATTTCCAAGAGAGAGTACTTACAGAGCTAGTTCTTAGGTTGCCTGAGTGCATTGCTCCTAACAGGTAGAAGTATTTTAAATGTTGTTCAAATTATGGAGGACACTTGAGGGAGATACTGTCACTCTTATAATGTGTCAGACACATATGTCTATAAATGTAATATAAAATGCTAAGCTCTGATATCAAATATAGGAAACAACTTTATAAAGGTCATTTATTTTTCTTTAAACTGGGGTTTGAACTCAGGGCCTCACTTTTGCTAGACAAGAACTCTACTATTTGAAGCACACTGACCAGACAATCTTCTTCACAGTGTTTTTGCCTGGGGCCAACCCTGGACAGTAATCTTCCCACCCTTATAGGAACCCTAGGCACAAGCTACCACATCCATTATATTTACCAGGATGAGGTCTTGCTAACTTTTGCTGGGGCTAACCTAAAACTATGATTGTCTAGATCTCTGCATCCTGAGTATCTGGTATTACAGACATGAGACTTAAGGTCAGTTCCTGTTGGCAGTATTAGGCATTAAGAAAATCTGAGGTTCTAAACTGTCTGTAGGAATGCCCATTTACTTCTGCTCTCAGATCAATTCACCACCAAGGAAGGCTATGAAGTCCTGAAAGTCAACAACAACAATAAACCACCAGAATTCCAAGTACTTTCTAACTTAGAAGGGCATGTGCATTCTGCACTCTGGCTTCAAGTATGAAAAGTCATATTTTTTGTTCTGATGACAATATTCAGCTGCTCTGACAACTGAGTCTCCCCACATCTGGCTGGACATTGAACACCTCCTGATACACAGCCTTTCTTAGTCTTTTATAGCTCATCAAGTAGCATGAACTGTGAGATCCCATCTGGGTTCTAGTATACTAGCTTTTAAGAAATTTGCATTGTAGAGTAGGCCCAGTGGGGTGGTCCATGTCTCCTGATCCCACTACCCACAAGACTGAAATAGGAAATTCACATTTGAAGCCATCTTGGCTATACTGGAAGACTCAGGAAGATTTCCCTCTGTCATAAAGTTAAGAGTTGGGGGGGAGGGGCAGGAATGAGAAGGAGGAAGAGGAGGAGGAAGAGAAAGTAGAAAGAAGGGGAAGGTAGGAAGAAATGAAGGAAAGGAGAGGAGGAGAGGGGAGGAGAGGGGAGGAGACATTAAGTCTATATTTAATGGTTTATATGTCCCTTAGGTCAATATCAGCAATCGTAATAAAAACAGCTACTCCATTTTTACTTTCCTTCAACAGTCTTATTTTAAACAGTGAGTCATACAGTTTAAATTAGGATATAACTTTAAATTCATGAGTCTAACAACCTCATTTTAGACTAAAAGAAGCTGAATTTGATAGCTTGGTGGTAGAGTGCTATGCCTAGTATGTGCAGGACCCTGGGTTTGGGCCCTAGTACTGTAAGAGAAAAGAAAAACCAAAAGCAAAGGGCCTTTCACAGCAAGTTTGTGATAGGTCCAACTATAACAATGTGTTTTTGTTCTTGTTTTGATTGTTTGGTCAGTTGTGGGGCTTGAACTTAGGGCCTGGGCACTGTCCTTTGAGCTCTTTTGCTCAAGCCTAGCACTCTACCAATTTGAGCCACAGCACCCTTTCCAGTTTTTGAGTGGTTAATTGGAGATAAGAGACTCATGGAGACTTTTCTGCCCTGGCTGGCTTCGAACCCTGATCCACAGACTCTCAGCTTCCTGATTAGCTAGGATTACAGGCATGAACCACTGGCACCCAGTTACAAGGATTTTATTTAAGCTAAATAGCATGGTAAGACTGATTCATGATGGTTTTGCATGCCAGAAACCCTTTCTCCCTTCTCCTGATACCGGAGTGTTCCTAAGGAGGAACTACCTCCTCCTTTCCCTACTCTTGTCCCCTGCTTCCACCCAAGAGGACCCGTAGGTGGTTTGTTACTCTCTATCATTCCAGTAGAGTAAGCGATACAAACATAAAACAATCAACACATGGCACTTGCTCGCACCACAGCAATACAGCTTCAGAAAGAGGTCATAACCCAGTCAAAGAGCAAAACAAAACCAAACAAAAAGCCAAAATGAGATGTTTTCTGATAATGCTAAAACAAAAAGATGTTCATTTATTTACTTTTACAGTACAAAGATGTAAGAACCAGAGAGAACAAAACTGACACATAAAAGAAAGCAGAGAAGAGCTTCAGCAGAGTTTTCAGCTATCCTGAGACCATACATTTAACCTAGTCTCAGAGTTACATGTGAACCTCCATTCCTCTTCCTGGAAAATATCCCCTTACCACCCAGCTAGCCACACATGTTCTATCATCTCCTTCAGATATTTATTTAAATGTCACCTTTTCAATGAAGCAACTGGATCACCACATGGTAAACTGTAGCCATCACCCATTGTCTAGCTCAGTGAGGTAGAAGATCTTTGCTCAGTTCATCCTGTATTCTCTCAGTCTCCAGGAGAACCTCTGGCACGAGGAAGGAACTCAACACCAACTGATTGAGTGGCTCTATTAATTTACTAGATCTATTTAGGCATTTTGGGGGCAGTCTTGTGAGAGACAAGAAGAATCATATAAGTACGCCATGAAAGCCTGAGAACCTGACAAGGCTCTTGTCTTTCTGATATGTAAGTCCTGACTTTCCACAGCAAGGAAGAAACACACTAAGGCCTGTGTTGTCCAACTGAGCGATATTACTCAATACCCACAGAGTTCAGGATAGTGCTTTTACTGACCCTCAAAAGAACAATCTTAGTATTTTTGTCATATTCTCTAGCAACAAGGCAAATGATATATTTCCTACTAAGAAAACCTAGTCCCAACAACTTCTTAATGGTTAAGAAAATGTAAGACTCCAGGCCTGCAAGAGTACATTAAAACCAAATTTCTTGGCAGCTCCAGGATAAAGTACAACCACAATTTCACCTATTTCTTCCTATGACTTCAAAATGACATGTAGGCCCCCAGAAATTCCCTGAAATATTCTGGGGGTAGTCCAGATCTAATGGTACAATACCAGTGTTTCTTGAAATAGACCATGCATTTGTCAAAATGGAAACCTGACCAAACCAGATTGAGGGGATAGCTCATTTTGTTGTGAGCAGAATAAAGAATAACAATATGACCCAGCAATTCCCCTTGAAGAGTAACAGAGACTTAGCCTTGGTAAAACTTAGGTATTACCTTTCCTTTTGAAGATTAGAAGATTGGAATAAACAAAGGCCAAATTTTTCCATCAAGTTTTATATTTCTAGGTAGAGTGCAGTTGACAGGATAAACATGGACTTGTTAATCATTATTTCTTGCCATTTCCTGGATAATCATTATCTGCTAGAATTTATTAACAAGATTATCAAGGTAGGTGTACAAAAGCAAACCAAATAAGAATAGGAGAAGATTATAGTGTTAACCCACCAAGAGTACATACAGCATGGAGTTTCTACAAGTGAGCTAACCTCAGCCCACATTCCATCTCAGTCTCCCTAATTAACAGCTTTACACATTTTCAATGGAGTGGTTACCATTAAGGTGGAACCAAAAACCATTTCAGAGGCAATTCTACCCCATATCCTGGCATCTTCGGATGCTTGATACATTACCTAAACATGTGAAATTCAACCAAGACTTCAGCCTTGAGAAAATCTTTCTCATTCCTATGAACAGGTCTTCTGTTAGTGGTCATCTCTAATCACAACCCTAACCATCTTGTAAAAAAAAAAAATCACTAACTACCTCTTGCCAGGGAAATAAGCAATAAGCAAATGTGATGGAGGAAAATAAGCAATGAATTCAAAATGGAAGTGAGGATGGAGTCCCGTGGACAATTTCTGAGAGGACATGGAGGGAATGCAGACTTTCATAGAACTATTGCATTCATTCACTTGGTATTCTGTGTACACTGGGCTGGGAACAGAGGACACAGCAGTGAAGAAAGTGGTCCAGTTTTCTTTCTTCACAGTTACACACACACACACACACACACACACACACACATACACAGTGCCAAATCTACTATCTGAAGAAGTATAAAAGTAGGAAATGGGGGTAAGGGATTAGAAAAGGCTTCTCTAAGAAGTGACTTTGGAGTCAACACTATTACAGGCTCATGCCTTTAATCCTAGCTACTCAAAAGGCTGAGATCTGAGGACTATGGTTCAAAGCCAGCCTAAGCAGAAAAGACCTTGAGACTCTTTTCCCCAATAAACCAGCAAAAAAGCCAGAATAGAGCTCAGTGGTTGAGAACACTAACCTTGAGTGAAAAAGCTAAGGGACAGTGCCCAGGCCCTGGGTTCAAACCCTAGTATCAACACAGACACAAGCATACACTCACACACACACACACACACACACACACACACACACACACACAAAGTGACTTTGGCGTGGTATCTGGAAAAATGAGTAACTGCTATGAAAGCCACGGTTTAGGGCCTGGACATTATGAGGAAGAAGGCAACAAATAGAAATGACTTAGAATAAGAGGTATCAGCAGCTTTGTTTCAGATCTGTTTTGGATATGCTATAATGGTAGCTGGGTCAAAGCAAATTTTTGTTAATCTGACCTCATCAACAGACGTGTTTAGAAACAAAGACACATAGGTTGATCAAAAACACTAGGTTTTTGATGTGTGCTATTATTTTATACATTGACGTTGGAATAGAAATGGTCTCATTTCTGCCTTCATGGAACATGATTTGTACATGAAAGGTAACTTGTAAAAAATAAAAATATGAGATGAAAGGTTATGTTGTTAAACTGAAAATAGACCATAAAGGAATGATACACAAGTAGTGCCATACTTCAAAGAATTGGTCACTATCTCTTCTATCAAATTCTCTGAGTAAAACACAGTGAAGGTTAAGGCTCTCCTCTGAGGGAAACACATTAGAATGCAAATTCAAATCACCAACTACTATCAAAGTGGGAAGTAAACTTTCCAAGGTCCTTGTGAATTTCATCCAAGAATGTAGGAGACACAGCAAAGGACAGGATGAATAACAGATTCTTATTCTTTGGAAAAGAGAAAGACTTACATGGGGAAATCCCACTAGCAAAGGCTACTTAAATATCTTGGCCCTTCACCAACACTCAGTATATATTGAATTTCAAGAAAATAAAGTAAATCTTCTTTGCCATTTTTACATCCAAATAAGTGCCAAAATTACATCATGCTGGAGCAGCAGGAGAGCAGAGGCTCTCAAACCTAATTACAGTAGGAATTGAACAGAAAATGGACAAAATAAAATATACTAACTCAAATTGTCTTCAAGAGGAATGAACATCATAAAGGACTTGAAATAAGAACAAGATCTGAAATAAAAAATAAATCTGAATCATTTAAAACCCAAAACTGCACAGATATATCTAAGTGTATCTCTCTATAAAGTCAAACATGATAACAATTTTAGACATATGATTAAAATTAAAATGTTTATATCATGCAGCTTGTCAGTGACTTATTAAAAATCTAATCACTAGACACAGTGGCACACCCCTGCAATTCCAGCCATTGGGAAGCACAGCTGAAGAATTATAAATTTAAGGTCGGCATGAGCTACAAAATGAGACCCTGCTTCAGAAAAAGAAAAAGGTGGTAGGGTGGAGGCTGTAACTAGTTGATAAAGTTATATAAGAAAATAAACATGAAAGAACAGCTAACGAAATGCTGAATGATAATTCTAAGTGACTAGTCAATTAGTACCAGAATTGTATGCAACTATATTTGCCCTAAAGATGCCCCCATACTTTACTCCTAACCAACAGACTGTAATAAACAGAAAGCATATCAAGATTATGCTTTTACAACAAACAGCTGAGTCTCAGCCAGTCACAGGGTGCCAACCAACCAGACCATGTCCAAAGAACAAAAATGTTGAGTTGTACCCAATCAGTTGACTCAATACCTAATGTCTTTTTTTTTTTGCGGGGCGGGGGCAGGGTGGGTATCTGGATCTCCCACTTGCTTAATTTGCAAGAGAGAGTTCCCTAAATCTGTTCTGGTTTTGATTTGCTACCTGATTTGTGAATTGTGCTTTGATCAATTCAACTTTAAATTTAATTTTTCTGACGTTTTTCTTTTAATGCTACTTTAAACCTGTGATAATGAACAGCACACATGAGGCTAGCAGATTGTTGAAATGAAATGGAGTTCAGACACAAATCCATGTGTGGGAATTCAGTAGGCTAAAAAGTGTCATTTCAAAACACTTGAAAAAGGATTGATTAATGCCTACACAAATGGTCTCAAAAATGAACACTTTATTTATAAAAATGGCATATGATCTTCAGAGAGAGAAATATCTTGTCTCTACTGACTCAACCCAAAACTCTTTTTGGGGGAGGCCTTGGTTTTATCCATATAATTTTGAAAATTTTAATTGATCTACACTATTTTTTTCTGGAGAAATTATTTGGAAGAAAAATTTGTTTCCCTTGACTAATCTGTTAAATGGCATAACAATAATTTATAGTTATATCATTTCTGGTATTGAAATTATTTTCATGAAGACCAAGGTTCTCTTCAGAAAATTGGCTTAACCTTATCAAATCTTATCAGTTAACATTTCTGCCACTCTGAAGTTTTCTTCTGGGACAAAATTTTTCCCAAGTCAAATATTATAGAGATAAAACTTGTCAAGGCCTGGGGATATGGCCTAGTGGCAAGAGTGCTTGCCTCGTATACGTGAAGCCCTAGGTTCGATTCCCCAGCACCACATATACAGAAAACGGCCAGAAGAGGCGCTGTGGCTCAAGTGGCAGAGTGCTACCCTTGAGCAAAAAGAAGCCAGGGACAGTGCTCAGGCCCTGAGTCCAAGCCCCAGGACTGGCCAAAAAAAAAAAAAAAAAAACTTGTCAAGAAGATTTTATTCTTCTGGAAGTAACCAGATAATAACTTATTTACTACACGCACTTATAACGTTCAGCATGGATTTGTATTAATTACAAAAGAGTGTGGCTAAAACAGCCTACATCAGATTACTTCACAACTTATGCACAAGTAAATTTCAGATAGATTTAAAATTTTATAATAAACGCAACAGTAAAATTGGGGAAAATTAGTTTTTTGTTTCATGCATAATCATGGAGTCGAAAAAGTCTTTCTATACATAACCCAAAAAGCTGAAACCATATAGAAAGCTTAACTGCCTTTATCCATCCCAGATGAGCGATTCCACTAGCATGGTCCAAACATTCCCAAATAAGGAGGGAGCTAAGAATAAGAGCTTCCTCCTGTGAGAGGGAGTGAGAATAAGAGACTGATTAATAACAGCTGTAAGTGGGATCAATGAATAGCCAAAGAGCTATGAAAATATGGGGTTTAATCTTTTAGGTTTTCAAGTATTTTTAATCATTATAAATGTAATATACAGCAATTATATTTTGAAAATGTAACCCTTACAGACAAATCAATTAGCATCATTCCAGAATTATTGTATTTACTATTTTTGTTTTAGGGCTTTATGTTGTTGTTGTTGTTAATATTTATTTCTTTTCCGTTTGTTCAGCTTTCTACTCATTTTTGTCCAACAGACAAGAAACTAGAAGTATGTGGTTTCTTTTAAAAAGTTAAAATACAACACATTCTCAATGACACTGTTACACACACATACTCTTTTAAATGAAGTCATATTAAACAACATTGATCTCTCTGAGTTTCATTGATTTGAAGTCTGTACATGTGTGGATATCTTTCATTATGAGATAGAGGGCACAAAAGAATTCAGATACTTCTCAGTCAGTAGAGATTAATCCTATACTGACACTTCTAAAACCTTTTCCAACCTTTTTCTCTCCCATGTTAATGAAATACATGTTCCTCTAGGAAACATAGAAGGGCACAAAGTCATTAAGGATCCACCACACACAGCTAACCACTCAACATTTGTTTATTTGTTTTTTCACTCTTAACTTTCAATAGAAAAAGAATTCTATGTGTAATAGTCATGTTTTATTGCTCTGTCCAAAAAGTCTTGCAAAAGCTAGATTTCAAAAGGCCGGTTCCAGCACCATGGGTTCAAGTTGAGTGTGTTACAGGCCACACACCCTATAGACCTGACAAATAGGCTGAAGAGGAAGCCAGTCAAAAGGTGGTCAGGGACTTTGTATGAAAGGCACATCACAGGACCTGACAAAGACAGCACTCAGACAAAAACTCAGACCCTGAGTCTCATTAGCAGATTTGTTTCTATCAGCTCAGAGAAGCTTAAAACCGCAGCCTTGGGTCCCTGCACTGTGAATAGGCAAAGGAAGCCTACAAGGCAAAAACATCACTAAAAAAAGCATAACCACCAGACACCCTCCTATCCCCAACACTTAAATTTCCACTTAGACTGAACCAACACCCTTGGGATAAACCCAGAATTTTCATTCAAAGGCCAACACAGGACTATAGACTGAGGCTACGAGCACAAAGAACACTTCAGAAAGAACTTGAAGAAACAAAAAGATTCCATTTTAAGCTAGAAATTTAAAAAAACAACAACCTTAACCCTTAACCTTTATCTGGAACATCTTTTTCCCCCCAGTACCTGAGTGAAAAGACTAGAGTTGTGGAGAGCTTCTTGCCAAGCCAGACTTACCCTCTCCCTGTTGTTTTGGTTTAGGGACAAATCTCGCTATGTAGCCCAGGCTGGCCTTGAACTCAAGATCCTCCTGTTTTACTCTTCCTACTTGTGGGACTACAAGTGCACTTCACTTACCCAGCTTTCTAAGTAATGAATTAAGCTTCAAGGGAGAGCAGGTTTTTTTTTTCTGTAAAGAGCCAGAGAGTAAATGGTTTTGTTTCCTCAGGCTGCTAGGCTCAAGAACACCTGTACAATGCTGCTCAATGTACTGAGAGCTACAGTGGACAAGTCGGGAACAATGAGCCCACAAGTCTCCTCAAGCTCTTCTTGGACACTTTCTGACCTTTGAAACTTTCAGAGAATTATCATGAGTCACAAACTATTCTTCTTTTGATCTATTTCTTTCTAGTACTCCAAAGTATAAAAACACTCCTTAGGCTTGTCGCTCCTATCTATCCACAACTTGGCTTGTGGTTTGTTGACCCTTGCACTAAAAGTAGAGTTCAGGTTTACATTCTGACAATACAGATAAGCCCAACCTACGGAAGAGAAGTCATTTGAAGTAGGCTTTCTGCTAACACTGGAGGAAAGAGGGTCACAGTACATGGTAGAAGGACTATGGGGGGGGGGGGGCCCAGCAATTCAGCTGGGTTGGGATGGAGTTGTGGGGATGAACGATATAGAAACACCAGAGATGTCCCCCAAAGGGCTGCTTCCCAAGGTATATCTCCATGGAGTTGGTCCATAGTAGCAAGCAGGAGAGAGATGAGAAACTCCCCACCCCCTCTGTACAATTATGCATGCTCTACTTTCCCAGTGAAGCAGGCCACTGAAAAGATCAGTGAAGGCAGAGTCAAATTTAATTCAGAAGACCCTCCTTTTTTTGCATAAAGATGAGGTACCCACAGTTCTCAGATCACCTCCACATTGGGCAATCTAAGGAGGAAGGCTTTTGTTTACCTGTGTGCACAAAGCTCTTATGCAAATTCCAGCAGCCAACTCAAAATAAGCCTAAGCTTGGCCTTGATGGATTTATTTCTCATTTGCTGCAGGCACAAAACACAGCTATTGAAGAGAGAGAGAAAAAAAATACCAGCCCCTCCACAGCAGCTTGCCCAGAAGTCTAGAGCCTGCCTGGCAACAAGCCTCTTTGCCCCTCATCCAGCTTGGGCCTGACACTACCTAGCCATTGAATAGTCTGATGGGAAGGGTTCAATGCAGGGTTTGCACTTTCCCAGCCATTAGCCAGCTGCCAACGCATTTCATTATCTTAGGAGTGTTTTGTACATCAAAGAGAGCCCCAAACAGTGTGATCAAGTGGAAGTAACAGTGCCTGGTCAACATTATAACTTGCAGCATTTTTTTTTCATGGATATAATGCCATCTGGCACCTAGGAATAGCAAAGGCCAGGGATGGAAAAACCCCATTGCCCTGTTTTGCTTATTGGTGTAACAGTTAATCCCGATAAAGGGCAAGGCCACATAGCAACTGCACAGTATTTATCTGGTATATCTATTGTTTTACACAGGCTGAGCTGCCCTGAACCAGAAAAGCAAAGGTTGTGTGTGTATTTGGGGGATTGAGGGGAGGAGGAGGATATCGGATATCAAGAAGTGTTTTTATTTTTTTGTTACACACACAGAGAGAGAGAGAGAGAGAGAGAGAGAGAGAGAGAGAGAGAGAGAGAGAGAGAGAGAGAGAGAAGACAGAATTCAAAGGTTGATTCTTTCCAGGCAACAAAACTCAGAAACAGCAAGTAGCTGGCTTTCTCCAATGAGACTCACTTACAACTTCTTAATATCTTTTATGCAAAATTTGCTTCTGATTGTTTTGAAAATTCCTCTCCCAATCCCCCCAGATTTTAGATTATGACCACCAGTCCCACTCTGAACTAAAAACAAAACAAAACAAAAAAACTTGTAAAAAAATATTTCTGTTGAAAAATATTCTAAGAGCCTAAGAGTTTCATGCTCTTCCAAGTAAGGAGGGGACAAAAGACATTGTTAAATGATAATTCATAGAAATGCTGAACAAACTCCTGTGATGCCCTCAGAATCCTACTTTCTGGGCATTTACTCTTCAATAACTAACTAGCCTGACTATACCATGGGTTTTTGTCATTGTCTTTATTTTAGCCTCCAGCTTCGAAACATAGGAGAACAAAACATACTTCCTCTCCTTGAAATGAGGACAAATGGTTGGGTTCCAGTTGTTTGCCACTCTCCAGTGCTCATGGTGTTTGTTTTTGTTTGTTTCATTTTTTTTTTAATGTGGTCCCCTCCCAGGCACTTCAAGTTCAATGATTTTTTTTTTTCCCACCTCTTATGCAAACTGGTTCCCTCTTCAGTCTTCCTTGACTACCCTCCTCCCCACTCATCTCTTCCATCCCTGCAGGAGAAAAAAAAAGCCTGGAATTGTGGGTAAGAGCCTTCCCTTGGTAGTGGAAACACATCTAGTGAAGATGTTGCAATTGTGATTTAAGTAACTACTTAGGCTTTACAAAACATGGAAATTTTTCTAGGACAATTGTCCCCTATACACAGTTGTACTAATCTAAATGCTTTAAAAATAAGTAGACACCACCCAATAGCCAACCTCAGAAATTTGAAGTTTTCTCAGAAAACCCAGACTTTTATCTATTGTCTGCTTTTCTCTTCACTGTCAGAAACTGAAATAGAATTATGGCACTCAAGAAAAAAAAAAAAGTGGGGGTGGGCAGTGACCCGGTTGCTATTTTAGGCTGGCATGGAAATTAAGCTCCAAGAAAGGAAGCCCCTAGCAGCCAGCAAAAGAGCTAAGTTCTCAAATTCTTATCACACAATGGCTCTTTTCCCCACTTCTTTTCGCTCCTTAGCAGATAGGAAAGACAGAAAGAAAAAGAGCCCCACTGGAGCTGTAGTTGAAACCTTTGTGAGGAAACACAAGGAATACAGCAGTCTTGCAACACAAGGTGTTTAGATATCAAAACTTGAATTATTCATGCAGGACATAGGTCTGGCACATGCATTTCATAAGATGCTATGAACTATGAACCTCTTGCTGCAGAAACATTTGGTAGAAGAAAACTTCAGTCAGTGGTAAAGAAACATTGTTTCCACTGTGGAAATTTACCTAGTTAATGACAAGAGCTTGAACTGGAATCCAGAGCTTATAACTAACCAATCATTCAGCTCAAATTCAGTGCTTAGGCACTGGTTAATGGCCCACTGCTTAACACACAATGCAACAGTACATTTTATAGCCGGAAATAGGACAAGATTCCTGCTTTCAAGATAATAATGGAGTCAGCATTTAAACTAAGACTTGTCTCTCTCTCTCTCTCTCTCTCTCTCACACACATACACACACACACACACACACACACACACACACACACACTCCTATCATGATCAAATACAGCCTAGGCCTGCCCACACTAGTGCCAGATCAGGCTGTTTGGAGTTTGTATTGCAGAATCAACGGTTAGCCAAAATAAACCTCTTTTCCTTATAAATGAATAAATAAATAAATAAATAAGTGAATAAACGCAACAGTAGCAAAGTTACTAAGATAGGGGGAGCAGTACTGTAGTGACAATAATAGTAAAAAAAAAAAATTGTCATTATACCACTAAAGGCCCTCACTGTTCCTGCTGTCATGCTAAAATAGTGACCTGCTATTGTGTTTCAGTCAAATAAGTCTTTGTCCACAAATTAGCTTGGAAGGCGAATCGATTACTTGTGGCATGTCTTAAATTCTACTTTAGATATAATTCAATCTGTCTAGTGCTTCCTCTGATTATTCTGGATTTGTTGGTGCCTTATGTTAAAAAAGAAGTGGAGCTCTGTGGCTTGCACATTGATTGTTTAAAGGCAGTGTTCACTGCAGGATTTGGCTGACATGCTAAGTGGCTAACATTTGCAAGGGAGCAGACAAAAAAAAACCAGTTTGGATGAGAAAATTATACATAATTCCTTTGCTCTCATTTTGTGAAACTCTTAAGACTCCCAGTTGCTAGGAATTAGGCAGAATTTTAAGTAAACTCTGCCTCTATGCCAGCTTTTTTTTTTTTTTTTTACAATTTTTGAATTTAAGCCCCAATTTTACATTTTTAAATGGATGATTCCACCATCACTCCTGAGTGGAATTTATCCCAATTTTAAGGATCTATCTGTTGACACCTTTCTTAGAGTTGTTTGAAAGACTCAAATGTCCCACTTTCCCCATAATCAGGTAAGTTCTCAGTGAAAAGCCAACAAGAACATTGAGAGGAGTCTCAGTTTTGTGCCAATGTGATGTGGGGAAGGGAATAATCAACAAAATCTCACAATGCTCATTTGATAGGAAGATTCTGAAGACAAAATGCAAGCCTGCTTGAAACCCAGAATTTCTTTGAGTCTCCACAAGTTCCTTCCTAGACAAACACAGCAAGATACAGTTAATAATCTTCTTATATGAGAGACTATATTAATTTCTTTTCTTTAAATGAGTTTTGAAAGAACAAAGCTAAATTGCTGATAGGGATAATACTTTCCTAGAAATCCCTCTCTTTCTCTCTTTCACTCTTCTCTTTCCCTCCCTCCTTCCCCCTCTCCTTCCCTCCTTTTTCTTCTTGTTCTCTCCCTTTCTCCCACTCTCTTCTTTGTATTCTCTCTTCCCTCTCCACTCCTCCTTTTTCTCAATCCCTCTTTCTTCTTTTTTTTTTTTTTTTTTTTTTTTTTTTTGGCCAGTCCTGGGCCTTGGACTCAGGGCCTGAGCACTGTCCCTGGCTTCTTCCCGCTCAAGGCTAGCACTCTGCCACTTGAGCCACCGCGCCGCTTCTGGCCGTTTTCTGTATATGTGGTGCTGGGGAATCGAACCTAGGGCCTCGTGTATCCGAGGCAGGCACTCTTGCCACTAGGCTATATCCCCAGCCCCCCTCTTTCTTCTTGATCTCTTCTTTCTCTCCAGACAACTGGAGAAAAGAAAAATATATAAGGAAAACAAGAGGCACTGAGGATCAAGGTTTATATAAAGAAAATAATACAATCCACTGTTATCACTGGTATAGTCTTTTTTTTTCCTGGTTTAAGAAATATTTTCTGAACAATGTAATAGCATGTTCCTCACAGAAGTATTGTGAAGACTAAATACACTAGTGGATTTTCTTTTTTTTTTTTTTTTTTTTTTCTTTTTTTTGGCCAGTCCTGGGCCTTGGACTCAGGGCCTGAGCACTGTCCCTGGCTTCTTCCCGCTCAAGGCTAGCACTCTGCCACTTGAGCCACAGCGCCGCTTCTGGCCGTTTTCTGTATATGTGGTGCTGGGGAATCGAACCTAGGGCCTCGTGTATCCGAGGCAGGCACTCTTGCCACTAGGCTATATCCCCAGCCCATAAATACACTAGTGGAATTAAAAGAGTTCGTCATTGTTCCTGGCACATAAAAAGCTAGTGTTAGTAGTACTATTATTACTCATACTATTATTCCTATCACTGGTATTGCACATATAGCTTGCCTAACTACACACTGTAAACAGTTCAGCAAGGATGAGATCACATTTTGTCGATTATAGAACAATTCAAGAATGATTTTATTTCTAAACCCTAAATTCCTAACAATAATCCTTTCATTTTCCAGGAAATATTTACACTTTCTTCTATAAACCAAGAAGTATAACCATATCTTATCAAGTTTTATTTTAAAAAGCATGGCTTTACTTACAAAAGATTGGCTCCTAAACTCCTTACAAAAGATTGGCTCCTTAGAAAACTAGTCACAACTCATTTCTGGTCTACCTCTCTAGCCTTCCTAAATGTTAGTACTCATTGTGTTCTTCTGATGGCTCAGACCTATGAACATGCTTTACTTTCTTTCCCTGGGGTAATCTCTCCTTTCCAAGTCCAGCACCTTATCCTTATCCTTCTGCTGCCTTCCTTGGCTAGGAAATATCCTTCCTTTTTCAAAGTGAATTCTTCCAATTACATTTTGAGACACAGCCTTCTTTCATTTTGGGTTTCCTATTATATGGAAATTCTTTATTTACAGTGAATAACATTCCTGATGCACATAGGAAGGATTCTTCTGCTCACTGGAGTTCAGCAAGTGAAGTTCAAACACAAGCCTGCCGGCCCCTACTCACATTACTAAGCTCTTGATTAATCGTTTTTATAGTTATGGAAGTTTTATAATGACTTGCAACTGAGGATACAGCAAGGCCAGACCAAAAAAGGAGGCTATTTTAGACAGGTTATTTCATGCCCTTAGACTTACCAAATAAATATTTGATGAAGATCCAAAATAATGTCCTATGTAATCACATAATTATAATAACAATAAGAGTTGAGGCCATTTGTCGACATTATTTTAGAAGATTTTGGATAACACAAGAAAACTAAATAGCATGTAGGAGAAAAAATATAAGCCATGTTTATTTTCAGGATTTATTACATAGGTTAACACTCCCCCTCTTCCCAAAAGAATACACCCTAAAAAGCATATTAAATCTATTCAAATTAATAGAAAAGCTTAGTAAGTTGCGTGTGTGTGCGTGTGTGTGTGTGTATGTACACATATACATACTGAATGATATAAGTTTGGAATAGGTCCCAAGTCTAAATATAAAATTCACTTATGCTTCACATATATCTATATATACAGAAACTGGAGGTTATTTTACACAATATTCTTAATAGTTTTGTGCATATAATTGTTGCAGGAATTTTCTACTTCTGTTGCTATTTCATTATTCAAGAAGTTTTTAATTTTGAGTACTTTGGCTTTGGATTTGCACGCTAAGGATGCTCAACTTCTAGTAGTTTTCTTTACATTAATAATACAGAACTTGGAATTAACATATACAATTATCTTATGTGCAGTAAGTATATATAGCATAAAGTGTCTAGAATATATTTCGTAAGTAGAGACCCTGTGGGAAAATACATTTTATATAAAAAGGTAATACATGAATGAACAAAATAATATTTAATTTTTCCTAGATGGAAACACATGATTTCATTGAAAATGGCAAATCTTCCAAAATAAATTTGATACATAAATTTAATACAATTACAATTTCAAAAGATTATCCTCTTTAAGTCAGTTGGTATACATTAAATACATAATGCAATATTTCAGGATGTCATAGAAGAAAAATGTCCTGACCAAAGGAACATCTGAGCCTGAATGTTAAAGCCTACTGAGCTTCAAAAATAGATTAATATGGTTAGCATTACCACCTGCAAAGTATAAAGCTTTCTCTCCTATATACGCAGCACAAACCAGAACTATAAATATACAATGAATACTCTTCCTCCCACTATCATAACTGGCGTGGCGGGGGGGGGGGGGCAATAAATTTCAATCAATGCAATTGAAGTTCATTGGGCACATTTTAGGTTCCATTTTACTATTCATCACTTTCTAGCCTCACAATGTTTACCATTTTAACCATTTCCTTTGCCATTTGCTTTTGTTGTTTTGTTTGGGGTAGCAGTATGTTCATAAGGTGTTGATGCATTATTTAACTCCAGCTCACTCATAAATCCTCCATGCCTTGGGTCTTTGTATCTAAGGACTCCTAGTTAAGTGTTCATTGTTTTTATTTTTTGACTCCTACTATTGATTTCTTATCATATCTCCTTTCTGTATCTCTGAACATTTCTGCAATGCTGATGCTGCTGGCTGTCTCTAATGCAGATTTAATTGGAAAATGAATTTCATCTTTCCTTTCAATTTTTGTTTTTAAGCAGGACAAGACTTGTCCCCATATACCATGACTTTAATTTCACTTAAGAGAACAGAAGAAATTTAGGTTATTCCTTTTTATTTCCCAAAGTAATTTTATTCCTACAGTGTCTTGTTTTTCTTTTACACACTTCATTACTTTTTTTAATGATTTTCGGGGCAGTCTTATTTTTCTCAGTTTTTGTTGTTTATTATTATTATTTGGTCAGTCATGGGGCTTGAACTCTGGGCCTGGGCACTGTCCCTGAGCTCTTCCGCTCAAGGCTAATGCTCTACCACTTGAGCTACAGCGCCACTTCCTATTATTATTATTATTGTTATTATTTGGCATTATTCTGTTTTTGGTTTTGACATTGGCTCAACAGCATGAGTGGGTCACCATCACATCCATTTAGTATTTACCTGGTTCCTTCCAATCTTGAGCTGGAAATCTGGACACTGAAAGGACATAGTATGTTTTCAGTTATTCATATAACTGAGGAAGAAAGAGAAAGTATAGCTAGTAGATGAGTAGCTAAAACCCAGCTATGCGGAAATACTTGACATTTTTTAAAATCCCAATCCTATCAGTCCATGAGGAAAAACATCTAATCTTCAGTCCTAAATTCTTTTCTTCAAGGTGAAAATTAACTCTACAGAAAGTCAAGCCAATAGAAGAGCATTTGGCTCAAAGATCATTTTGTTAGTGGTTCCCTCTGGCTTTTTCTCAGATATTTGATTCCAGATACTCTCACTCCGCACCTTGTCCCAGCCCAGTTTTCTTCTAAATAGCTCCATTTTTAAGAGCAAGGCAAATAAAAAGGTCCCTAGATACAAAGCTCTCTCTTCCATTCCATCTCCCTTACTTCTCTACAGTGTTCACCCTTGACAGGTTTTTAAATAAGCCTTAGTAACTACTTGAGGTGAAATGAGGTTAGATCTATGCGAACAGTGTGTGTTTTCTAAAATTACCATTGTTTAAATGGCAGAGACTGTCTTTAGCCTGTGGTATGAGACTATGGCTGTTTCACAGTTGATGGTGATCAATAGAAATAAAGGATTTTTATGGAGAAGATTGGAATTGTGTGCTCTGGTATATCTATAGCAAGATATTTTGCTTAACTTGCAAGGGCAGAGCCTGAGAATCTGCACTTCTAGTAAACTCTCAGATTATGCCAATGCCATGAGCTGCAAATCACATGTTAGTCATTCTCCAGAAAAACAGAACCCATAGTATAAAGACATCCTGAGCTATGCAAGTACACAATGGACCAACTTGGTTGTCAACTTGAATGGACTGAGAGGAGCACACATTGGTAGAGGAGGCTTCTAGGGATGTCTGTGAGGGTGCGCCCAGAGAAAACTGGTATTTGACTCAGCAAGCTCAGTGGAAGAGAAACATCCACTGCCCCCTCCCCCACCCAGATGTGGGTAGCACCACTCAATAGACTAAGAGCCAGATTAAAAAAAAAAAGTAGGGGGAGCTCTAGCTGGGGTGGGTACTCAATTCTTCTTGAGCAGGTGCATTTTTCCCTGCTGCCATCACTCACAGATATCACATGCCAGAATCTCCAGCCTTTCAACACCGACTTCTCCAATGACTCTCCAGGAGATGTCAGCTTGTTCTGGCTGGGGCTGTCACTGGTTCTTCTTGTTCTGAAGTTTCCTACTTCTTGACTGAGCAGCTACCAGAGTCCCCCAACTCCCACAATACCGAGGGCTATTGTGGGACTATTCAGCCTATGTAAACCAAGCTAATAAATTGCCTCTTACAATTACATATACATTCGACTGATTCTGTCATTCTGGAGAGTTTTGACTGATACATATATGTGTATAATATATATAATCATATATATGATGTCAGATATAATGTATATATTTTAATTATATAATATACATGCCAAATAAATGTGCCATATATATTATATTATATGGAATACCTAATATATGGTATATACTATGTGGTATTTAACTTATATATAAATAATCTTATAAGTGACTTTATATAACTAGTACATGCCTATAAATCTCACCCAATTGTGGAGGCCAAGAAGTCCTGTGATCTTCTCATAAGAAGTTAAACATCCAAGAACACCAGTGGTAGCTCAATGACTGAGGATTGGAAAGGTGATGGTATAGATTGTGGTCTCAGTCTAAAAGCCTAAGAACCAGGAAAATAAGGACCAAAAAAACTGCTGTCCCAACTAAGAGGTCAGCAATATCAAGCGATCGACCTGCCTTGGCCTTTTTGTTCCTTTCTTGCTGGACATTGTTAGGTCCTCTCCCTGAGGGCTACATGCAGATGCCCCCACCTCATTAAGTCTCCACCCAGTTACCTGGGTAACCTGCAGACCTGGAGGCAGTTACCTCCCCTTTCCCTGAGGTCACCTCCTAATCCACCTTGCCTTGCCCCTGCCCTAAATAAAGCAGGGCTGGGTGGAGGTCGCTCTCTCTCTCTCTCCCTTCTCTCCGGCCATGGATCATCTCGGCCACAGGCCAGCAGTTCGGTAATAAACTTTCTTTCCTGCCTGAATACCGCGTGGCGTTCTCCTTTACCGGCTACCTACTTTAAAAACCTAACATATATGGTGCCGTGACTCGGGAAGGGCTTAAGAGTCAGGACAGGCGGAATTCCCATCTATTTTTCTTCTTTTTCTGGGAGTATCCCCAGTCCTGACGGCCCTTTTTCCGCGAACCGAACTGCTGCGAGTAGCCACGCGGCACTTTTCACTAATACCATTGCTGGCCTCCACATCCACCTCCACCTCCACACCACTTGTCTGCCCTGGTGAGTGAAACTGCTGCTGCTCGGGTTCTCTGCCGCTCCGTCCGCCGATTCTGCCGCTCCGTCCGCCGCTTCTGCCGCTTCTGCCTGCCGCTTCTGCCCGGTAAGCTCATTCACTCACCAGGCGCCTCCCTCCCGTGCTTTTTGGGTTGTGCATCACAGTCACACCCGAGCCGGGACACTGCTAGCACGCCTCTTGACAATGAGGCCTGCTCGAAATACTCACTCAGATACAGTTTTTGCCACTGCAATGAAGACTCTGCTAGCACGCCTCTTGACAGTGCAATGAGGCCTGCTCGAAATACTCGCTCAGATACAGTTTTTGCCAGTGCAATGGTAATTGGTTAGAAGTCACTTATATTCAGGCTCTCTCTCTTTCTCTTTTCCTCTCTTTCTCTTTCTTTTTCTCCTTCTCTCTCTCTCTCATCTTCCTGCTTACTTGCTTACTTTATAAAATTCCCAAGTCGTTCCATCGTTGTGTGCCTTGCTCACAAAGCTGCCTCTTTTCACAGACCTCTGAAACTGAGGCTTGACCACCAATGTGCTTTGTCAGCAAAGACATCTAAAAGTTCTTTTCTCTAGCATTGACCACGTGGTGAATGTTGGTTTTAACAGGCATCAGCTCAGGCGCCATTATGCCATGCCACGTGTTCTCTATTAGAGTGTGTCCTCCTGCCACCCCCCTCAACATGGCATCCCACTGGCGTTTATCAAAATATGGTTTCTTCATTTGATAATCTGAAAATTGTTGTTTGCTAGCAAAATTGTTTTTCTAACCGACCACGTGGTTCTAAAATATTGGGCAAAAAGAAAAAAAAGAAGTCATTTACTATTGGAATTCCAAAAGAGTCTACTGCTGAAATTCATTTTTACATGCTGTAAAAACTATGTGCACAGTGTGTGTGTTCCATGTGTGTATGTATGTGTAAATGTCATTTGTTAATATGTCCATTTAGCTATATATCTGTGCTAAAACTCATCACAGCTACTGAGTTTTGTCATTGCAGAATTCTGGCAAGTATTTGGTCAGTTCTTGACAAGGTACAGGTAAGCTCTAGTCCCCTTGGTCTCCTTGTTGTTTTAATTGGAAATCAAAAGGGCTTTTGTTGCAAAGACTCCTTGGATTGCAGTTCGAAGCCAGCCAGGGCTGAAAATCTCTCTCAAACTCCATCTCCCAATTAATCAGCAAAGAGCCAGGCTGGAAGCATGGCTGAAGAGACTTATCTCTAACCAGCCAAATGCTGGAAGTGGAGCTCAAGTGGTAGAGTACTAGCCTCGAGCAGAAGTGCTCAGGGACAGTGCCCAGGCCCTGAGTTCAAATCCTGTGAATGCCATCGGGGACAAGCCATCCCAGCAACAAGCACCTAGATCCCTGGGACTCAGCCAGTTCAGGGAACAAGGATCATGGAGAGGAGTAAGAGGAGAATTATGTCAGATCCTAAATGGAGTCACTTTGTCTCGCCCTTTCAAAATTAATCAGAGCCGGGGGATCAAGAGATAGTAGCTTGTCCATCTAATGTCCATGCCTGAGTATAAGAACTGTCCAAGTAATCCAATTTTTAATTTTGTGCCCTAAACCCTTCCTTTTGCCTTAATATTTTTTTTTGTCCAGCCCCTGCCTCATGAGACTTCTTCCAGGCTTCATTCAAGGACTGGCATCTACCACCAAGGGACCCTGCTGCTCGCCTTCTCCAGGAGAGGCCACATTTCTGCCTTTTACCCCTAATGCCGATGCCCCTTGCCAGCAGGAAGCAGCCAGAGAGTCTTCGTCCTTTTTCATTACTATTAAAAGGCTGGAATGTTAGGTCCTCTCCCTGAGGGCTACATGCAGATGCCCCCACCTCATTAAGTCTCCACCCAGTTACCTGGGTAACCTGCAGACCTGGAGGCAGTTACCTCCCCTTTCCCTGAGGTCACCTCCTAATCCACCTTGCCTTGCCCCTGCCCTAAATAAAGCAGGGCTGGGTGGAGGTCGCTCTCTCTCTCTCTCCCTTCTCTCCGGCCATGGATCATCTTGGCCACAGGACAGCAGTTCGGTAATAAATGTTCTCTCCTGCCTGAATACCGCGTGGCGTTCTCCTTTACCGGCTACCTACTTTAAAAACCTAACAGACATGAGTTCGATAACATTGACTCAGGTCCTAATAAGGTAAATCTTCTTTATTCAATCCACCAGCGGAAGTGCACATTTCTCTGGAAACAGCACCACAGACAGATAAAAAAATGTTTTATTAGATACCTGGGTATCTCATGGCCTGGTCAAACTGATTCACAAAATTAATCACTACAGGCTAGTGTCATGCAATATCATGTATAGAACCACAAAGCAAGGAAGGTTTAAATGGATAACCAATAGATTTTATTTTTTATTTATTTATTTATTTATTTATTTATTTTGGCCAGTCTTGGGCCATCAACTCAGGGCCTGAGTACTGCCCCTGGCTTCTTTTTGCTCAAGGCTAGCACTCTGCCACTTGAGCCACAGCGCCAGTTCTGGCCATTTTCTGTATATGTGGTGCTGAGGAATCGAACCCAGGGCCTCATATATACGAGGCAAGCACTCTTGCCACTAGGCCATATTCCCAGCCCACCAATAGATTTTAAAATAAGTGAATACTTGTTAGAATGTTCACATCCAAGACCTATCACCAGGAGCTGATTACTTTACTTAAGGTTCACAATGACCTATGAGGTTCATGTAGTGCTATTTCCATTTTATAGAGAAGGAACTTAGGCAACTTGCTTGAGATTAAACATTTAGCAAGAGTGAAAGAATTGAGCAATCAAACTACACAGCCTGAGCTATCATCCCTTGATACTAATCTGCAGACGTGCGACCCTGCTATGCTAAGGAAATCAGGGATCCTGCCATGCTATGGAATCCATGTTTTGATGGAGGGATTTGAGAAGATAGCATTTTCTCTGGATGTTAAAATAGCATTGGATTCTCTGGATGTTAAAATAGCATTGGAGCTTCATATAGGATCTAGGTTGGGTGAGAAGCAGTAGAAGCTTTATTATGCAAGGGAAAGTGGTCAGTGCCAATGAGGCCAGCTGAGAAAAATATTATGAACTCAGCACCCAGCACTTCAATTTAGAGGAGGAATAACTTTTGCCTGGCACAATCTTGAGATAAAGTTAACTTAGAAAGCCCCAGAAAGGGCTTTGTAAAAACCAGTTCAGTTACTGGAATTCAGCATTTTTGTGTGTGTGTGTTAAAAAAAAATGGTACATGCAATGTGAATCTTCTCCATGAAAACTGAACTCAAACCTTTCTGCCCCAAAATGTGTCCACAGACACATAGAAGTAGGAAATTAACATATTAGAGTGTTCCATCAGGTTTTACCGCCCAACTGTTTTTGCCAAACCTAGATATTTTTTGTAACAAATATATTGGCAGAGGTCAAATTCTGAAGTTGAAGATTGGATGTATCATTGACTTCTTCCCAACACAGGTTTAGGAGAAGAATCATCTAGACATAGGAGAAGAAGAAGTGCCTTTTCCCTGGGCACTCCAAGCAGAAGTTAAGCCAGAATCAAGCCCCACATCTCTGAATCCTGTGCCCGTGGCCTGTTATCCTACCCTATGTATGGCTCAGGGATCTGAGTGTCTAAGCAAATACATGTCTGTAGTCTCTCTAGGCAAAAAGCAAGAGACCCTTTCTGAGAAAAAGACTAACAGAAAATAAAACTAAAGCCTGAAGAGATTGAGGAAGTAGCTCAAAAGTTAGAGTACTTATGTTGTCAAGTAAACCAACAAACTAATTAGAAAATAAGAAATGAATGAGTGGTTCCTGATATGTCATCCCCTTTGAAGAGAGAACCATCACATGACAGCCCCTGTAGACTATAGACACTCCCTAAAATGTGTTGCTTTTAAAGAAACCTACCTTCCAGATTCATAAATTTTCTGTTAGACGTTTTTGTTTATATAGAAAAGGACAAGGCTATCTGCCCTATACATACACAGGGCCATATCTTGACACAATTACACTAGTAAAGTAAATGAAATATATAAATTATATACTATATATATTATACACACACTATATGTTTATATGTATATATATACATATACATACGTGTGTGTGTTCTTTCTCTTTAGCTTTCTCTTTCCTCAAAATCCATAGCCAGGCATTAGAATACAGCATAGTTTTTTGTTTGTTTTTGTTTTTGTTTGCCACTCTTGGGGCTTGGACTCAGGGCCTGAGCACTGTCCCTGGCTTCTATTTTTGCTCAAGGTTAGCACTCTACCACTTGAGCCACAGCGCCCCTTCTGGCCTTTTTCTATATACGTGGTGCTGAGGAATCGACCCCAGGGCTTCTTGTATAGAAGGCAAGCACACTTGCCACTAGGCCATATTCCCAGCCCCTACAGCATAGCTTTTAAAAGCATATTAAAATTTTAATCAGCCTATTTCTTTCCTTGTAGTAATTTAAAGAAAGACAAAAGCACACACATATGACATAAAAGTACTTGCAGAATCTTCCTTTCCCATCATTTCCTGGATGTTCTAGTAAGCTCAAAGGAAACAGCTACACATCAACATACAAGTCTGTATTTTGTTTCCTCAAAATAAATTTCTAGTGGAAATCATCACAGAAATAAATGTAGTACTTCTAGTCAACCAAACAAATACTTACACACCAAAATTTCTATTTTACTCTCATACTCTAAAACCTCAAACTATAAAATAGCCAACTAGGTAATTCCATTTCAATTAGTTTCATCATAACTTTATATTGCCAACAACATGTGTTATACCAAATATCTGAATTTTAAAATAACTTTGTCCAGCCCTGCATTTAGATGTTTTTTGCTTCAATTCCAAACAGCAGAGTATTTTCCTACAGAAATTAACAAGTTCAGTGTGAGGAAGTGGAAAGAAGAAAAACAGAGACATTCATTAAGAAACAAAGGTAGGACTAAGAGCAAACACAACTCTTAAAGCCAAAAGATTGTGATAAGAGAATGAACTTTGATCTACACTGATGAATCTGAGAACTTTTCTAGAAGAGATGACACCAACCATTGCAACAATATTAGCAGATTCACAAGGCTATAATTACTATTCATATTCAAATTAATGTTTTTTCACTTGTATTCCCAAATTTAATGTCAGGGAATTTGGGCTGTTTGTCTATGTCATCATTAAGCAAATATATATGTTGTGGGTTGAAGATAATTTTGATAAAATTAGGTACCATTTATATACCATATACCATAATAACAAATATGAGGATTTAAGAATACACTTAAATGTTCTACCCATTCCCCTCCCCGACCCCAAAAACTCTTATATCACCTTTGGTGAATTTTTGCTTTGGATAAAACTGAATTGTTCATGAAATCCTACCTGATATTACTATTGTTTCAGTTTATTTCCCCACCTTTCCCCTCTATCCCTCATAATCCCATCCCCTTATGCCCAGAAATATGTTAATGTTTATTTGGGAACTTTGAGGTAGACCTTTCCTTAATCCCAGAAGATCTCTGTCTTCTCTTCAGCCTTGCTTATGCTCTCAAGATTGGGGAAGAATCATATCTGAGTTTCAAGGTTGACTTAGACTCAACATATATATATATATAAAATATATATACACAAATATATATAAATATATATAAATTTACATATAAATATACATATATATATATATCAAAGGTTGCAGCAAAAGGAAGACCACTTAGACTGAGCTAATATAGCACTTTGAACAGTTTGGAAGGAAATAATCCTATTCTTGGAATGGGGAAAGCATGAGTAGGGTAGAAATTAGGGTGAAATATATTTGAGAAAGTACCTTTCTACTCATCTTTAATAAGGAAAATGAAACCAGAAGGTTGTACTTTAAAATAATTTAAGTCCAGGGACTTTTTGTAACTGAAGTACTATAGGCCAGATGCCTGCTAGTACCTTTAAAAAAGGTTTTCTCATTTTTAACTGACTGTAAGACAAAAGCAATGCACTCTTGCTTTTCTCTTCTGGTCCCATACACAAAATGAGCTCTATATGATAAGTCTCTGTATTGCAATCTCTGATTTTGTAAGAGACACGTGTTTTGGATAAGAGCTTTCAAGTTACCTAAATATCATGCAAAACTCCACTTTTTTCTCAACATTTCTGTTAGCTTGTCTAGCTATGGGTCCTGACAAAATGCATGTAGCATTTTATTCAACACAAGTTCTCATTTCCTATTTACTATAGATATAGAATTTCAAGAAATCAAACTTCTTTTCCTTAAAACTTGGGTCTTTAAAAAATCATTCTGTTATAGCTAGCAATTTTCTCTAAAGCAGAAAGGAGAAAAATGGTTCTTCTAGGTTTTTGCAGTACACAAAGGTGACATATAATCATCATATGACATATAATCGTGGAAGGTAGAGGGCGTGGAGAGGTATTCTAGAAATGGTGGCATTTCTGTAGTAATCAGAAAGCTTAAAGTGATCAGAAGAGGGACAGGCAAAAACCAGGTGAGGTGATACTGTAAGACAGAGAAACCTAGAACTCCAAGTAACAATCATGTTTTGGGGAAGAGCTGAATCTGAAATTCACTCAATTATTTGAATACAATGCTCTTTTCCAGGAGATCTCCTACACGTTTCTCTGGTCTCCTTCAAGTGTCTGCTTAAATGTGACTTTATCAGTGAGACACTCCCAGACCATTTTACTTAAAATAGTAACCGCCACCCTCTCACCCCTCCAACTCCTTATCTTACCTTCCTTTTGCACAGTGAGGTGCAACTCTAGAGGGTGACAATGCCACAGAACCAACAGAGTAGCCCCCTCCTCAGCCCTGCCACTGATACCTCATCACTTTCCTTGCTCACTCACAGTAGTCTGGGGGTAGACAATTTTGTTATCTATACGTGCTTCAAACAATGCTTAGTACCCAGTAGGTTCTCAAAAAATAGTTAAAAACAAGCAATGTGTTCATCTAATTCTAGTATCTTCTAAAGCTCTCATCAAAGAGGCCTTGTCTTTCACACCTTCTTGTCAGACATAAAGCCATCAATGACAAGATGATGTAACCAGAAAGCAATGCTTGGGGAGGTGGCACAGGGATCTGGCCTTACCCCAAGCCTGCATGCTGACCCCATCAGCATACCTGCATTCTTTCCTGGGAAGCTAAATGATTATTTCTGTACTATATTCCCTTGAGCTGGAAATGTCTACCTCAGGATGGCAGACACCTGTACTCTTAGCACTGAGGAGGCTGAGGCAGGATGATAGAAGGCTCAAGTCCAGCCTTGAACTCAAGACTATAATAACAAATAGCCTATGCTTACAGGTTTTAAGGAGCAGATGAGGTACAAAGGTGCTGAACGCCTTCCCAGGACTAAGAACCCTGCAGGTAGATGCTGCAGGATGAGATCAGCACAGAATTTTTCAGAAGCAGAGCTGCAGAGCAAGGAGCCTAATGCTGTCAGGAAGATTCAGCAATAAGACTGAGGTAGGAATGAAGGAAAAGCTCTCCTCAATATGCAAAATGTGAAATATCAGTTGACATTTCATATGTTTGATGCATAATATTTGTTGTTGGTGGTTGTCAAATGCTGTTGCACCGGCTCAGCTATTTACGAGGCTGAGATCTGAGGATCCTGAATTAAAGCCAGTCCAGGCAGGAAAAGTCTGTGAGACTCAACTCCAGAAAGCCAGAAGTGGAGCTGTGCCTCAAGTAGTAAAGCACTAACCTTGAGCAAAACACGCTCAGGGATAGTCCCTAAGCCCTGAGTTCAAGCCCAGAACTAGCATATACACCTGAGCTACTTAGGAGGCTGAGATTTTAGGATTAAGGTTCATGCCCTGAGATAATTATATCCAATTAACCACCCCAAAACCAAAAGTGGAACTGTGATTCAAAGGGGTAGAGTGTTATCCTTGAGCAAAAAAAGCACAGCAACAGAGCCCAGGCCCTGAGTTCAAGCCCCATGACTCGCCACCCCCTACCCATCCCCAAATAGAGAACTAAACCTACTCCTTGTTAGTGTCTAACCAGAGTAGGGGCTTCTCTGATTGGAATGAGATTATCGGTAAACTTTTCCAGTAATTAGATCTGGCTTTGACCCTCCTCCTTATGTCTTCACTTTGGGATGCTGAAATGGAGTGCACCCAGGAGGAAATGACCAACTGGATCTGAAGATAGTATTACTACACTGTGAAAGAGATGTCTGCAAACCACTAGTCCCATCAGCTTCATAACCCACTGAAGAAAATAGATAATGCAAAAATCTGGTTCCAGATTAATTCCAACTGGAACATTAAGCAGAGAGAGGGAGAGAGGGAAAGAGAGAGAGAGAGAGGGGAGAGAGAGAGAGAGAGAGAGAGAATATCAATCCCTTTTCAATTACTGGAGAATTAATCTCCTTTCTCTGTCTCTTATTAGATCCCAAGCTCATTACAAGCAGTTGTTTTTGCACACATCTTTCTGTCTCTGACTCAAGAATCACAGAAGACAGTGCCACCAAGTCTGGCGCTGGACGAGTTTCACAGCAATTGTGCTGTAACTTAGGTCAATATTCTCACTGCTCTGTCAAAACTGGTAGATGAAAGAAAAGTGTCCAAGGCTGGCACTAAGCCTTGGCACTGGTCTTCTTTTCTTCAAAGCTTACTAGAATGACATAATCAAGCTAAGAAAGAAAACAAATAACAATTTTTAAAAATGGGTAGGAGATGGGGCTGGGAATATGGCCTAGTGGCAAGAGTGCTTGCCTCCTATACATGAGGCCCTGGGTTCGATTCCTCAGCACCACATATACAGAAAATGGCCAGAAGTGGCGCTGTGGCTCAAGTGGCAGAGTGCTAGCCTTGAGCAAAAAAGAAGCCAAGGACAGTGCTCAGGCCCTGAGTTCACGGCCTAGAACTGGCCAAAAAAAAAAAAAAAATGGGTAGGAGAGACATTATATAAAATGTGGCACTGGGGTTTGAACTCCAGGCCTCACACTTGTTAGAAAGGCACTGTACCACCTAAGTCAGATAGTCTCCTGTTCTTTGCCTTAGGAGATAGATCGGAGACCACCAACTCTCATCTCCTTTGTAGCTGATATGACAGGCAGATGTTACCATGCTTGGCTTGACAGGGTTTTTTTGTTGTTGTTTTTGTTTTGTCCTAGATGCCCTTGAATTGCAATCTTGTAATCTTCCATTACATCACGAGTAACTGAGATTACAGGTGTAAGCCACCACACCCAGCTCACAATCTTTTCTAGATTGACCAAGAGTCTAACGTTTAAGCCTACTAATAAACAGGCAATCCTTAGTAAGCTTGTGAGTCAGAGATGGGGCTGTGAGTCAGATTTCACTATTCATTTTAAAGGATTAAAAGCCATATTGGGTAGGAATTAGTAACCACCAAATCATAGCTGGTTATCAGTCAGTGGTTTCTGCTGGTGACAATGTTTCAAGCAGAAGTAAAGTGATAAAAAGAGAGATATACAACTCATTTGAAAGTCAAAGCCTGCTCTACATTCATGTTTCTGAATTAAAATTTAAGGGCCTCAAAAAGGGAATTTCCTGGGGTGGTAGAAATGTTAATTCTCTTAATCAATGTGTGGATTATGTCTATGTGCAAAATCCCTTGAACTCTATGCCCTTAACTGTACTGAAAATTTCAAACATCAATTTATAGGGGGGAAAAATTACATAGCCTATAACCATCAAAGTTAGGCTCAGGAGGTTCTAACAGAATAAAACTATTTCTTAAACTCTAGATATAAAATTTAAGTTCAGTATGTATGGAAAGAGAAATGGGCTCTTTTGGGGATGTTAGTTACGGGGAGTTGAGGTAAAGGGAGTGAAAGAGAAGCAATATGGTGGAAATAAATTACAGGTAGGAAAATGGACCAATGAGTTACTGAAATTGTTTTAGGAAAAGAGATATAGGCAAGTGATGAAGGGAGACAATCAGTGACATACATTATACACTTGCATGGAAATGTCACAATGAAATCCTCCCATGTGCAACTAATATATGCTAAGAAAAAAATGAATCAAAAATCCTGCAAAAACTGTTTGGTATAAGTGAAATGAACACCTCAGGGGGGGAAAGGGTAAGGGGGAGGGGGGAGGGGGTTATGAGGGACTAGGTAACAAACAGTACAAGAAATGTATCCAGTGCCTAACGTATGAAACTGTAACCTCTCTGTACATCAGTTTTATAATAAAAACTTTAAAAAATCCTGCAAAATGACAAAAGCTATAACAAAAAGAATGTAGATATTTGTTTTAGTGTGCCATTCCATAAATCATGACAGTGTTTCTAATACATCTAGTAATTCAAACTAAACCTGATCTTCCTGTCAAACCTTCAAAACATGAAATAGTTATGAATATCTATATCAGAGCAAATCATCTAACCTCAGTGATGTCAAATATATATCCTGTAAGTTGTTTGGGCCCATTTCTCACCAGTTAAAGTGACACATTTAATAGGAGTCAAGAACACCAACAGTTGCTGAGCCTAAGATAGAGAGAGGGGAAAGGTTGCTGACAGGGCCTATAAACCTAAAGTGACCCTATGTGTCCAGACTGATGCTTATAATCTGTATTTATTATTAACAGCAGCCCCCTTTACCCTGGAGAGTCAACAGTTTGAGGGCTGGAGATACATGGCTTAAGTGGTAGAGTATCTGCTTACCAAGCATGAGACCCTGAGTTCAAATCCCAGTACTGCCAGAAAAAAAAAAATCAAACTATTCACTCTACCCTCACTCCTACAATTCCTCTCCCCACCAGGTTGCTGTCCCTCCCAGTCAGTCAGCCTCCAGGAAGATGTTGTGCATACTAGTCCTTCTTGCCTCGCCTCCACTTCAACCACCTCATCCTTCACACTTCAGCACAAGGGCCCCCTGCTCTGGAACAGCTTCCTCTGGAAGCCATACCTGCCATGGCTCTCAGCACAGAACTCCTCCATTGCTTCTTCTTAGCACATTGCAGATCAGGTCTAGCTTTTTGCCTTCCTTAGGCAACTTTCTTGTGACTAGGCTCTGAGGTCCTAAGAACAGGAAGACCAGGGATAATAGTTGTCTTTGTATCTTCAGTGTGTGGCAAAGTACTTGACACAGAGGGACTCCGTTTGTCCAGTGAATGTGAATGGGGCAGGTGATGAAGGGTGAAATGTCACTTATATTTTAAGCATCAGAAAAGTAATTAGGCACTATGGCCCATGTCTGGAATCTTAGTGATTTGGGGGCTGTTTCAAAAACACAGGTATATTTCTTGCAGTATTGGCCAAAGAGGGCTCTCAAGAACCTCTAAACACAATAATCAATTTAAGGAAGAAAGAAAGGAAAAAGAAAGAGAAAAAAAAGCAAGAAAGAGAGAAAGAAAGGGAGAAAGAAAGAGCAAAACAAAGAGAAAATCTATATTCAGGAGCCCAGACAAAAATGCTCATGAAACCTCATCTCAACAGAAAAGGCTGCAATGATGAACAACATCAGCTACAAGAGAATGAATCAGTCCAGATTCTGCACAATCTTGTACAGAAAGTAAAATTCTATATAAAATGTAATCAAAGCAAAACGGGTTGGAGGCTTAGTTCAAGTGGTAGAGCACCTGCCTAGCAAACCCCAGCACAGGAAAAACAACAACAGCAACAAAAAAAAATCAGAATATTTAAAACACACTTAGAAGGCAGAGCGAAAAATCCAAGAACTAAAGGAAACACATTTTAACCCGATGTTTCAATAATACATAACTGCTCCATCCCTAACTCTAATCATAAGTACTCAAGAGAGAACTTTTTCAAACAACACTGGTCATATAACCTTGCTCATAGCCTTATATCACTATCCTAACCAGTAAAGCCCACTGATTAATAAACCTATGCACACAGCATCAAGCAGGCTCTGGTCTATTCATGGGCTTTAACATATGAAGATGTTTGAAAGGGGCAACGGGACTTTTGCCTCTGAGTCTCTTGAACATCCTAATAGAAGGGGCCCCATTTGTTTCCTGTACTCTTGCAAAACACATTAACCTGAAGTTTTGATGGCTACGTATCTACTTCATCCAGTATACATGTGGTAATGATATACAAACCAGCAGCAAGTATTCAATGAGGATATCACTACTTAGCCAAAGGGACTTGATTTCAAACCAAAAGAACTGTTGGTCAATGACTCATGTATGACTGACAAGGGGAAATCAGTTAGTGAGTCAGATAAATGTTCCCTTAGGTTACATTACAAAAAGAAACCCAAACCCTGATAACTTATTTTTTTTAAAGGCTACTTTTCTTTGTAATCAACAAGTGTTCACACTACCTTAGATGAAGAAGAGGTTGAGAACGACTGAGCTCTATTTGAAAACCACTGTCCTAAAAAGTTGCCTATAAAAGCATGGCCAAAAACAGATGATTTGTAGGAGTACAAAGCCTGGGAAACATCAAGTGACTTCATATAGCAAAGTGTTACTGTGAGGATGAAGGCACATAATGAACGTGAACGTGCCCTCTGCAGGGCTACAGTGTTCCTCATTTTTGGTAGCTGTACTTTATCTCTCAACCTAAGAGTCAAAGGATGTGAAGGGTTCTGGCCTTCTTACTAAGAAAGTGACTCTGAAAACCACAAGGTTTAAGGATCTGGCCCAGAAGTCTGTAAAATAAGCATACCTAGCCTGGGTTATCTGTGTTTTTATCTTGACTTTGGGGGTAATCCATATCCTTCTCATATTACTTCAAACACCCAAGTATGTTTCTTGTAACCATTACTTTGAGGGCTTTCAGGAAACTCCAAAGGTAATTACACTGTAATCAAGGTATATATATATATATATATATATATATATATATATATATAAAATGTATATGTATATATACACATACACACATATATGTGTATAATATATATGTATATAATATAGACATTGGATATATTATATATAAGCTCTATATATGTATATAGAAATATATGTAACACAGATATATTTCATGTACATATTATATATATAATCTATGAGTAGACATCATGATAAGAATCTTCACATTCCACAGGTTCAATGTACAATCTATTGCTGTTTTATTTATTTGATCTTGATAACTAACTTCCTATCATCATTTTTATATATGGAATAATGGACTCAAACTATGTAATGGCCCCGAATTTACAAGCAGTTGAAGCCAAGAGTACATTGAATCCTAATGGCTTCTGAAAGAACCCAAACCAAACCTAACTGTAAACAGTTACAAGTCTCCTGAGCATAAAGACTGAAAATGACCAAAGATGGCCAACAAGCAAGAAGAAATTAAAACATATGTTCCACCAATGTGAAAAGTAAAACAAGGCAAATAAATCCTATAGTCAAGCGCTTATGTTTGGAGGTCAGAAAGACCTAGATTCAAATTATGCATTAGCTATTTACTAGTTGTTTTGTTTTGGGACAACGTAGGCTTCCTTAATTTTCTATCTTCAAAATAGCAGTTAAAAACTACTTATCTACCAGTAAACCCCACCCAGTTGTCGTAAGGTCAAATAAGAATGTGTGTGTATACACACACAAAACCTGGAAGGCTCATAACTTGTAGAAAGTATAATGCCAGTCTACTGAATTACATACACAGAGCTTCCACAAATTGGAAAGACTAGAAATTATATTCCCTCTTGCTTAGACACAATGGTCAAGCCTAATCGGTTTAGGCTTATGCTCACTTACAGAAATCTCAAGTAAAGTCCAATTTGTCATCTTTTTTCCCCAAAACATTTAGGGATAGCTTCAAACAAGAGATAGACAGGGAGTCTGGCTAAGCCACAACTACTAAATTAATTTAATCACTTATCTGTGAGTTTGATAATTGGATTCTCTTGTTATACACTATTACAATATAAAGAAACAATTCTAACGAACATAAAATGTGAAAGAAACTCCCATTTTACAGCACAGACTTGAATATATAGGAACAGACTTTTGACTTGCAATAACCATTGTGTATATCTGTGAACTGTGAAAGACTTAATTTTACTAATATGGGCCTATGCAGATAAACTGGTTATATAACTGTTGTATTGCTAAAACAGCTTCTCAGTTTAAGACTTATCACTCAAATGACAAACAAAATCATTACAAGTTATTCTTGGAGGAGCAAATACTCACCTCCTTGAGTAATAATCTAATGAAATAATCTAGAGAACATTCTGATGACACACCCCATCAATAAAATTTTTAGTGTCTCCAATGTTTGCTTATATAAAAGGTACCATGTTTTCTGCACACCCAAATATATGCAAAAATATTTTAATCACACAAAATAATTTGAGATAACCATCTACAGAATCATTAAAAATGAATGTAAATTTATTGGTGGATAAATATGTGTAAATAGGTCTTTGTTAATTTGAGATAGTGTTTGATAGAATCTAGCTAACTCAACTGCTTTTTACTAGGTCTTTATTGTGGTGGTAGAGGTCTAGCCTATAATCATCATTCTACCACAAAAATAGGGTCAAAAATGGGGTCAAAATGGGGTACAAGGAAAGAGGCTATCATTATCAAATGGCTTCTAACAAAACTTAAAAAATACCCTCCCTTAACCAAACACTGAGAGACAAAGGCAGATGAACCGTTTGCTTTTCTTTGTAAATGCCCTTAAGATTATGCTTTATAATTCTTGACCACCTCTCTCCAATGCCAGTTTCTAGGTTGGCCCATAAACCTGTACTATTACTTTGAACCTGCCTGCTCACAGACAAATATAAGCAGACTGCCTCAGACTTATGAATGGCAGGATCCCTAAGCAGTGGTTCCCAAACAACGCCCAGGCTGCCACACAGACCTCTCATTCTACACTACAACTCAAAATCTCTCCTCAGCTAAATTCCCCTACGATTCCCTTTTTATCCAACCTCAACTAGATGCAAATCACTTCATGCTTCAGCATCAGTATGCCCTGTAAACAGGGCAGACTTCCCCTAAGAACACTGCAATGAAATGATAAATATCATGAAAAGGTTCACCTGAGTCAGAAGGTTGGCTCCAAAATGTGCCGTTAACATTTTTAAACCATCAGAGGACAAGAAGCATTCAAAAATACAAGTGACGCAACAAAGGAAACCTTATTTTTTTGTTGTTCCTGTTGGACACTGCGCAATGTAGACACTCATAAAAATATAGTAAAAAAAACAAAAACCAAAACCGTTATTCTACAAACTTAGTACTAGTGTCAATTATCACTAGTAATGCGATGCAAGACTTACTTCATGAGAACAATCATAAAAATTCAAAACATAACATTTCAGTGATGCCCCTGCATCTTATGTTCTCAGACAAAAAAAATTTCTCTAGTATAACCAGAAATTATAACTTAAACAGTTTTTGCTGCCTCTTTTAGTCCCTTATATTAAAAGTAAACAATTGAAGGCCTGTCCAGTCTAATTGGTAGGACAAGCTATGTTACTATATATTCATTACTATTATGTTCCAAATATAAAAACAAGCTAGTTCAGCTACAAGACAGTAACCATATATAGAAGTTCAACTGCACAGTCTGAGATAACAAGTATCCATATTTTCAGTCTACTTCCAGATGTAAAAAAAAACATATAGTTTCAGGTCATCTGTAGTCTATTTTAAAAAATCTCCCATGTGTATATAGATAGAACTATCACGTTCTCTCCACATTGCTGATCCAAAGTATAATAATCTAAAATAGCCATGAAAGGGGTGAGAAAATACTTTTCATCAATATTCAAAGACAAAGGAGTCTCAGAAATTTAACAAACACAGGAGAAAAGTCTACTACGTTTCATCCTAAGATTAAGAGACCTGGAAATGAATATCTAGCCATGAAACCCTAGACCTCAGTACTGCTTGTGATTTGAAGGCCAGTGTATTTCTACACCTACAGAAAACAAAACTACTTGCAATGTGGTTGACTCAAGAACATAATTTGTGCAAAATGTAAGACAAAGTCCATGGTACGGTGGTCTTTCTGGTTTATCATTAGATAAATATTTCAAATAAATGTAAGGACGACTCCCATTCCAGAAAATAACCACACTCTCCTTAATAATTATCATTTGGATTGTACTCCACTTCAAACCCTCTTGTCAGCATTACAGAGCAAGAAACTACCTACATTTGAAGGAAAGTTATCTTCAAACCACCTGTTTAAAACTCAACACCCTTCTTCAAACATTGCCAGTCCTAACTCTGAGTTCCAAAAGCAACTAATAATTTTCAAAAGTAATCGTCTTTTAAGATTTCCAATAAACTCTATCTTGACTGAGTGCGAAACCTTTTACAATCATACCACTATTATATGTGTGTTTTAACATTGAAGAAAGAAAAAAAAAGCTGGTATAAGTGACTGCACGTGGCTGTCTGGCACATACCTGGCATGTGTGAATAACATAGCAGACAGACACTCAAAGGGTATTTTTTTTGGGGGGGGGGTCAAAATTAGCTAAGCAAAACACTCCATAGAAGTGAACAAGAAGCACCAAACAGCTACTGTACTGCAGAATGAAAAGTTGGCTTAACTGCCTTGGGGATGGTAAGGTTCAAGTCACAGGAAACAGCTGGATGCTAGGTCTGTTGATGTTTTGCATACCTTAGAGGATGTTTGCATGCCTTGAAGAGGACCTCCATAGCTCTTCGCAGGCCAGCAATCAGCTGAATTCTAAAATGCCTCTTTATATTAACTTCTCACCAAGTTCTTCTAAAGTAGTACACCAAAGTTTTTGATGTGAAGATCTTCAACACAAATTTTAGGTACTCAAATATAGCCCTAAACTGCCTGAAATTCATCCTCATTTTGTCTTGCTTTCCAAGATTCAGTATTCAAAGCCTTACCAGTACAGCAGCTTCAAAAGAATTACCAGATGGCATACAGTTGGTCAGCAAAGGAGTGCGATGTTTTAAAAAGTATACTACTGGTTGTTTTATCATAAGGTCATTTAAAAGAGGCTTTTTACAGAAAGGGCTTAAAAATAAAAAGCATAATTGGCAAGAGCAATCCATGTGTTATGCTTATGAGAATTTCAACTCCCAGCTGAATGGTGGCATGAGCCTGTAATCTTAGCACTCTAGAGGCTGTTAGGAAGAATAAGAGTTCCAGACCAGCCTAGGCTACACATAGAAATTCCCTGTTCTCAAGATAAAAGCAAAATGGTGAATCAAATTCCCAAGAATAACCTGGGGATAATGGAATCAAGTAATAGCTATATGTGTATTCTTAAATATCTGGTATATTTCTGTTGTCCACCAAAATCAGGAAACAAATCTTAACACACAGAAAAAGTCCTCACATTTATTGGGGCTTACTTACTTCAAATAATTCCTGACTTTAAAGTGCATGATATATTCCCAACGTGAATGTTTAAATGTATTACCCTTTCCCCAAAGCAACTTATTTAACTGTAAAGAAAGTCAAATTTTTCCACTTTCAATATCAATGAAAGTGTATTTGTTTTCCTCCCCAACCAGAGGAATTGCCATTATTATATGGCATATGGGAGTTAACTCATCTACACTACAGCATTCCCAAAAGGTATCTTGCCTGGAGTCTGAAAATGAGAATATTTGAGAATAAAAGTTCATCAACATACCTTTAGTTGAATTCCAGCTTAAGGGATTTTTATGTAAATCTTGTGGGTGATGGAAAGCAAAAAGCAACCAATCTCTCTGCAGTGATTAGCCTGTTCTTTAAGACTCTGGGTCACCTGCCCCGGGGTTTTCTAATTGAACATGGAATCCATGGGGTAAAAAGATAATTATTTCACAAAGGTGGGCCAGAGTGGAACATTTCTATCTTCACTTCAACAAGGAAGCAATGGAACATAATCCTTTCGTTAGGCTTTTTATAGATATTACCTTTTGTCTCTTATCCACATTTCAGGAGATAAGCCTGTGAATGTGTCCATGTTTTCACAGTAGAGTTTAAAAAATAATGTTCCTCCTGTTTCCTCTAACTCCTATTTATACACGGACTATCTTCGCTGCTCAGCAAGTGTTTTTTCAGGGTGACCAGTGTGCAACTGACATTCACAAAGCCTAGAGATCCTAAGAAAAATACTTTGGGCTAAACCTCTACAATCATGACAAGAGATTGATTAAAATGCCAAGATAAGAAACAATTTATTATAGAGAGAAGAAAAATTTCTCATCCAAAATATAGAAATCTGTACAACTTTGCCACAATCAATATACATGAACTGTACAAATTTACACCAGTTCATAATTTACCAAATAAAAGATGACTAACAAAGTTCACAAAATAGATGGTGGTTTGTGGAAAAGACTTTTACCCAATTAAGTACAAGGAAAGTTACAAACCAGACCTCCACTTTCTAAAAATAAGAAGTTTACTCAGTCTTAGAAAACTACAAGCTAGCAAATGTACAGAGAGCTGGCTGGTGCTAACACCACAGTTGAGACAGTGTCTTTAATTGTTTTTTAAGGATCTTTTTAAAAGCCTGTTGCCAAGGCAGATTCTGGTCACTTGCTACTTTCAAAGCCAAAAACACAATACAAGGTCTGACCATTTCCCCAGGTCATGCTTACTAGTAGTTTGTCTTTATGTACATTTATACATATTTAAGTGCTAGGTAAAAGTCTTGTCATAAAATTTCCAGTACTACCATGTTTAAAACGTTGAGTTTTCCTACTGAGCTGCCAAAAAGATTACTGATAACAATTTCAAGTGTAAGAGTGCAAATTCCTCTGCAAGATCTACTGCAGAGAAGGGTTCTTAGAAATACAGATTTTCCTTAAAGGGACTGATGTCAAAATTTAGGTAATAATGTCTGGGAGAAACAGAAACCATCCTAGGACTTCACTCCCTAGCAAATAAAGTGATCATTTTACTTGGACTCACAGGCTATTAAATCATTGAAAGGTACTGTCCAAACTATGGCACTGTTACTTAAAAACTTTTTTTCTTTTTTTTTTTTACCATTCTATCTTGTGCCAGATCTTCACAGCTGTGACATGGTTTTAAATCCATAATCCATCCCCAAGAGGAGCCCACCCAAAGCAAAAAATCAAATTTATCCATCCATTATAAGATGATCCATCCATAGACTATATCTTAACCCGATACAGTCATCATATTGTAGTTTTTGGAAGGGCTTGTTCTGCCCAAGAGCAGTTCCTCCTTACAGCTGATTCTGCTGTCTACCATTTGCACGTTGGAGCTGTTTTGAGTGCTACCTCCTGCTGGCGAGGCTTCATACAGCACGCAGATGGAGCCATCCTCTCCGATTCTGTAGGACACTTCGTAGGGGTCAACCCAGAGTGTGAGTTCACTTGGAAGAAGCCTGAACAGCTCCTGACTGCTCAGTCCAATGCGCTGGGCTGCCTGTCCAATCAGAGGATCCATTTTATGGTTGATGCGAATACAACGGTAACCTGATCCCTTGCACGGCTTTTCTGGGAACCAGTGATGTTTGTAATGTTCTACAGAAGAAAAGAACAGACACGCAAGGCTTAAAGATGGGTACGGTTAGCTCCAGCGTCCTTTTTCTTCTTCCTGCAGACTCCTTGGAGGAGCCAGAATGCGAGGTACCAACTTCTCCCCACCCCACCCCACCAAAATGTCCAAGGTTGCATTCGCTGGGTGCATGCAGAGAAGTGTGAGGCTGGAGGGAATCTAGAAATAACACGGTAGTGGGAGACAAGCACACCATCACTACACCACGACCGCTGCTGCGCTCCAGGAACCAACTGGTTGAGCCGCCAAAACAGGAAAGACGCGCGCAGCCGGGCCGGGCCTGGCCGGGCCGGGCCAGGGGAGAGCAGAGGGCATTGGCGGCCAGGCAGGGCGGGAGTCTGTTTACTTTCACCACCCCACCCCAGTGGCACACAATGGAGTTTATAGCTTTGCAGGAGAGAAGCGCCACCGGACTGTTAACTCCGAAGGGGGGGGGGTTAGAAAAAAAAAAGCCCAAGAAATCCTAAACCTAGCTCTGGGACAGGGGCTGTAAGGGTAACCGGTGACAAATCCGATGATTAATGAGCAAGCGAGGCAGGAGGTGCTGAGAGGAGGCACGTCGGTCTCGAACTGCCTCCCGGGCACCCACACGACACGACGTTCCCACCCCGGGGACCCGACGGCCGAGCCTCGCAACGGTTGGGAGGATTTGGGGGGAGGGGACATCTAACCAACCCCAACCCCACACCCCAAGGCTCCTTTGTTCCCCAATCCGCTGACGGTCCCCGGACCCTAGGCTCCCTTCTCCCTTCGTCTCGGTTAGCTTTAGTTTTTCTTTGTTGTGCGTCTGTTTTTGTTGTTGTTGTTATTATTGTTGCTTCTTCTTCTCCCGTCCCCCATCTCCAGCTGGAGAAGAAAATAGTGGGGGGTGGGGGGTGCGCCCAACCCCCAAACCCCGGTCGGGTCGCGCCCGTTAGCGGCCGCCCAGCGCAGTCCCGAGGAGGGATCCGAGCGTGGCCAGCTCTCCAGGAAGGGGGGGGGGGGGCTTCCAAGGCTCCCGAGACTCCCGGGGCCCCGACGGATCAGCCTCGGCCCAGGCGTTGAGACTCGGGTCTCCCCCACGTCCCTGTCCGAGGCGCGCTCGATTCCCGATCCCCGCACCGTCTAACCGGGACCCGACTTTCCCGAGGCGCCCGATCCCCTACCCCGCACCGTCCAGCCAACCCTCCCCTCCGGAGGCGCTCGATCCCCGCACCGTCCGGCCGTCCCTCCCCTCCCGAGGCCCTCGATCCGACTCGACCCGCACCGTCCAGCCGCGACTCCTTACCTGCCAGTAGCTCCTGCAGGCTCTGGCTGAAGGTCTGCAGCTGTCGCTCGCTCGTGAGCCCCTTGGTGCGGAGGAACTTGGAGATGAAGGACACGGCGGCGGCGATCTCGCCTATCATGGTGGCAGCCCGAGTGTAGAAGGGATGCATGGGGGCGGCGGGCAGGGGCGGCCCGGGGCGGCCGGGGCTCGGCGGTGCGGCCCCGACGGCGGAGCGGCCACCCCGGGCTCCCTCACAGACCAGACGGCTGAGAGGGAAAAGAAGAGGGGTAAGAGGACCGGACGACGGCTACTTTTCCCCCCTCTTTCTTTAGAGCTTTTTTTTTTCTTTTTTCTTTTTTTTAGAAAAAAAGTTATTTTCGAGACAGGAGGCGGCAGGAGAGAGACAGAGACGAGCGATGGCGGCCTGGTCACATCGCTCGGACCTCCCCAGCCGCCTCCGCCTCCAGCTCGGTAGCCTCCGAAGATCCCGAGAGTTGCATTTCCAGCTCCGAGGGGCGAAGAGGTACCGCCGCCGTGCAGCACGTTTTATAGCACCGAGGAAAGGAAGTGGCGTACCTGGAGCGTGACGCTCGACCTCAGCCAATCCGGAGATCGCACCATTGTGACGCCAGCAGATTCGGAGCCCGAGGGGGCGGGAAAAAAGATCCAGGGAGGGGGCGGGTCCAGACAGCGAGGAAGAGAGGGAGGAGCTGACGTAATCCGCTTGTAAACAAATAAACCCCCCGAGTGGCGGCGACGACCAGCAAAGGAGGAAACGGAGGGTGCGCGTGTGAAAGCTCCTCCCCCTCCAGCCCGCTGGGCAAGTCTGGGCCCCACACCGGCGTATCTTTTTCTTGCTGTAGAGTGTTTGCCCTACCCTGCCCGAGCGGCTTTATTCCTGGAGGAGGGTCGGGGCTGTGTGAGTCAGAGCCGCCGGGCTCCGGTTGCCCCCTGCCCGAGCGGGCACCTCGGATCGGGCTGCCAACAGCCCGGAGCCCGGCCCCTAGCGTCGTCCGTGTTTACATCTATCAGATCCTGGCTGAGGACTCTGGTGGGGTTGGTTGGTCCAGCTGGAGGGGGACGGACGTGCGGTGTGGCGGGGTGCGGGGGGAGGGGGGGAAGTGGAGGGAACGGACGCCCGCGAGGCATTCGGCCCAAGAAACCGAACTGGAGCTTTAGGACGCCCACGCGGGGACTGCCAACGCCCCGGAGCCGTTTCTGCCCCACCCCTGGGGGGGAGGGGAGAGGGGGAGGTGTCTTTGTAAAAAGTTTCAGTTGCAAAACAAGTAGGGAAGTAAGTTAGTAAGGCCTTCGGTAGCTGCACTTTTTCAGAAACTTGAGGAATTAAAAGGAAGAGAAGGCGAAACCTTTTCCTTTTAAATCAACTCTTTTGAATGCAGATAAAACCAGTTACTGAAGATAAATATGACTTAGATCCCAGAGGGGGGGAAATACTTTGGAAAAATAACTCCGTGTGTGTTTTAAAAACAGATACACACGAAACCCAAAATATTTTTGACTAGTTTCAAATAATGTCCGAGACTTAGATTGCTGCTGCTCTTAATGATGGTGAAGAAAGAAAAATGATAGAAATGAAAGCTTACTGGAAAAAACAAATTACTTGAAACTACTGGAAAACGTTTTGGAAAGAGTCCCTGGTAAGAAGGCTTGAGCCTAAAACTAGGTTAATCTGAACTCCGTTGAGAAGGGGGGCAGGGGAAATAATGAAGGCCAAGGCAGGCACTTGGAGAAAGCAAACAGGCAGAAGTTGAACACTACCAGATGGAAATAAAATATCCTGAGCTTAGTTGGTCATCAGTATTGCAAAACATGCCACTTAAAAACAAAATACGGAGCCCAGGTATGGTGTGACACTTTTGTCATTCCCTGCTCCTAAGAGGCTGAAGTAGAAAGATGAGTTCAAGGCTAAATTAAGCTGTACAGTAAGACCCTGCCTCAAAAAACGAAAGTTCTGAGCCAAAAGTAAAGAGGCAAGAATTTAAACTGTTAAAGGGTTAAAGTGGTGGGTGCCTTTTTTAATGTTTGAAATACATAAAACAATTTGAAAGAGGTTTAGGGTTTGTTAAGCTACAATAATTTGGCACTTGTATGTGGGATGAAAGCTATTATTAAATAACAGTAAAAGCACTGACTTTTGAGAGTATTTTTGGATACATGCATCAGAAATGTTGGTACAATAAGGTACTCAGAACATTTTAGAAAAACACAATAATTAAACAATTCTTAAGAGGACAAGAGATCCCTTTTACTAGTTAAAAGGGAGAGAAAAGTAAATCAATGAACCCTCTCTAGCTTTTGAGTAAGATCTGGTCCTCTTTCTAACCCATTCATCCAGAGTTTGTGTGCTCTTTCCTGTCCCTTACTTTCTGGGTGGTTTGAGCCAGGAAATCCAGTGAAAATTTGTTCTGAGCCTGAGCTCCAATTTTTTTTCTCTCCCAGTTATCCCTAGGTTAAACAGACTCATGTAGCAAACAGAAAAAAAATAGTTACCAAACTGTTAGGATTTGATCTCAGAGTTCTCCTAAACCCATATTCACTGCATGATTTGTTATAACTGCACACGCAGCCATTATCAGCATCCTTTCTGAAAGCTTAACAGAAAGGCATGTCAACAAATAGGATTCTGTATAGTGAAGTATTCCTGTAATCCCAGACCTTGGGAAACTGGGAGGTTTGTGTGTTTCAAACCAGCCTAGGCAACACAAGGAGACCCTATCTCAAACAACACAAAACAAATCAGTTGAATATTACCTATATACTCACAGGGAGGTTTTCCCCAGAGTTTTTCAAATTGTGTTTGTGTTTTCTTCCTTAAATCAATCTTTAAAGAGACAAATGGAATTAGGAAATTATTATCATACCTAGGGGAACTAATGAAACGGAAAAAGAAAATTAGTGGTACCGTCTTGGAGCACCAATGTGAATTGGCTTTTGTTGTTTGGGTGGTGGTGTTTGGAGGTACTGGGGGTTGAACACAATGTTAATTGTTAATGTGTAGTTTCCAATTCTGGGTACATATAGTTAGTAACGTTTTTCAGAAGTTTCTTCAGGCTCTTCCAATTTTTGAAACATAATCATATTTTCTGACAGCATTTGATTTATAAAGGTACTTCCTCCTGTTCTTACCCTAAACTGTTGCAACTCTTTGTAACCTCAGCTCTTAGTTAAACTCTGTGTAATCTCCTAAATATCACAAAGGAATCAATGGAATAACCTACAAAGACCATTTAGCACCATGCTGGAACTTATATAGTGCTGCTTTTATTGTCAAGTACATTGATAATGCTATTATTAAAGTTAATGTCTAAAACTTAGAAAATTTCAAGTCAAAGAATTAAAATGATAGAAATTGGTCAGGTGATCCATGCCTGTAATCCTAGCTACTCAAGAGACTGAAATGCCACCCCAGGTAGGAAAATCTGTGAGACTCTTATCTCTACCACCAAAAAGCCAGGAGTGAAGGTATGGCTCAAATTGTAGAGTGCCAGCCTTGAACATAAAAGCTAAGGGATAGTCCCCAGACTGAGTTTAAGCCCCAACAAACTCTAACACACACACACACACACACACACACACACACACACGGAATTCTGCCCAAACAGGAATTTTAAAAAATGAAGCTTAGTTTAAAAATACAATGCACAAATGTCAGGTCTTAGGGAATGGTGCTTAAGAGTTCAAAAAGTCCTTTCTATAGAATTAACAGTTAACTAGAATTTCAATGTTTAGCTTCCCTTTTCTCTGCTAGTGGAGGTTATTGCATTTTGGCTGGGATTACAAATGTATGGTTAGCAAGATAAGGCCCTGAGTTCAAATTCTAGTACTGCCAAGTGGGGGGTGGGGGTGGGGGGAGAGAAACTTAACTGTAGTGAGAGCAAGGGAGCAAGCAGAGAGGGGGGCAGCATGGCGGGGGGCGGGGGAGAGCTGCAGAAGTGGGACCTCAGAGAATGTGACATTCAAAGTAAATGAAATGAGTACCAAAGTGATTTCATAAATTGCTCAGGAATATCATGCTAATACCCTCCCATCCTCATAAAATAGAAGGCTTTGTGGGGGGTTGTCCTCGCCTAAGCTAGGCAGACATGTATTAGTATTTTGACATTGGGTTGCCATAACATCATTTGCTTGGGTGCTGCTCTCTCCTATTGCCATTGTCTTGCTGTCATTTCAAGTTCACGAGGCACCTTTCCTGTGGTCCCAAAGTATGTGATCCAGGATTCCTGAATTATCACTGGGCAGCTCCCAGATTCTCTTTGAATGGCTATATTACAAGTCACAAGGTTTGTCTGTGAAAACCCCTCCCTGTCTCACATCACAGGACAAAAGAATTGTTTGGCCACCTGACCCAACCCTCCTTTGAAGGCTTTTTTTCCCAAGGTTGGAAGCTTTCAAACCCAGATAGAAGGGGGCCTCCACCTGCTATTCACCTGATTGCTGTCACAAGAAAATTTACAGTATAATGACCCTACTTCTAGATAGAACTCCTAAGTGCACAGAAAACTTAAAAGTTTAGGACAGATGCAAAGTCAAGTGGGAGGGTTCTTACGCACTAATGGCAAATAGAGACAAAGCATTCAATTTTGAATGGGTGTGAGAAGGGTTAAAGGACCCCCTAATTTGAAGGGCCCCCAAAGTGAAAGGCATGATAACCTATGATTGTGACTCAGAAGAGATGGTGAAAAGAGGCTTGATTCTGAAGCATTTTAGATCTTGGTATTTAAACAAGGTGGTTATCTGCCACAGAGAACACTCTTGGGTGGAGGGGAGCGCAGGGCTCTTCAGGCATTTTTGGTAGAGAAGTGATAGGATCAGATTTACTTTGGGGGAAGTCAAGAGAATGATGGATAGGAGAAGGGTAAAGTTGAAATGACCTTTTGATCTCCAGCTCTTATTCAAATCTTTAAAACACAGCATTTCTTTCACACTTCAACTTGAGACTTATACTTCTGTTTTTATTGTTCTGGTTCTGGTTTCACAGGACACAGTCTTACTAAGTAGTCTAGGCTGGCCTTGAACTCAACATCCTCCTGCCTTGGGTTCCATAGTGCTAGGTTACTAGCCTAAGGGTACAAGCATACCAGACTAAGATCTATAGCTTTTATTTGGGTTTTGATAACCTATAGAGGTGAAACCCACTTTTAGATCCTTCTCTAGCTCTTTTGTCCTACCTTGCAGTTGCTTTGATATGAATTGCATCTCCATCTATTGAGTTACAGAAAAGAATTAATTCTGGCAAATTCTGACAAATTCTGTCACCAGAGCTCAGTTTCCTTGGACATGAACACCACTGATTATCTTTAGTTAGTTGTACCAAGGGGAGGGGTTCATTTTAACATGTCCATTTATGTATATGGTGCACACAGAACATGGTTCTCCTGCCTCCAGCCTTCCCTTCTCACACAGATCTCAAGTTTTCACATTCTATTTTCATGAAGTATGTGCACTATTATGACTCCTTCCTTCTCTCCACATTTCAGCCACACACACCCTGCTACCCCCAGACAATACATGTTTTAGCTTCCTAATATTCTGTTTATGGTGGTTGTTGCTAAACTGCCTGTGAATTAGAACTAAAGCAAAAACAATCACATTCAAGTGATTCATTTATCTAAATTCTTATCCCCCAGCTTTGAGCTCTCAGATTGTGGACTGGAAAACAAAAATGCACCCTGTAAAGGTTGTAGGAAGGCTCCTGATACTATTTTTCCCTTAAAAAGAAGTAACTAAGAAATAAAACCGGATAGAAGAGATCTTGGGAATTAGTAGAGACAGTAAGAAAGTGTTCGCTGAACCTTACAGAAAAGAAACAAAATAAAACCCAAAGCAGCTGAGGAGACATCTCATGGTTGGCATACCCTGAAAGATAAAACCACAATTTTAAAAAAACTCACTGGAAAATGAATCAAAGGGCATGATATTCAAAAGCAAGTCTGCCAAATAAAATAATTTCACTGGAATTGAAAATCTTCCCTGGGGGGAGAGAAGAGAAAGCAGAAAAAAAAATGCCTTCTATTTAAGTTCATTTTAAACTTTTCACTTCCTTTTGGCCCTAAATTGGTAGGAGGAAGTAGGCCTGTAAGTGCTGGGAAACTCGTGACTTGGTGGGCTGAGAGGTGGAAAGAGATGTAGGCTAGTTTGGAGTCCATATCAAAATGACACTGTTTGATCCAATCTCTTCCCCTCCAGGAATCCTCAGGACTTCTCTATTGTACAGCCCCTGGGGCTGTTCCTCAAGTTCAGCCTTGTCTCTCTGAACCCTTCTTCAGGGAAGAGCCTCAGGACTCCAATATGTTCCTGACTGTGAAGCTCCCACTGTGGTCTGTGTCTGAGGTGGTCAGACTTGCATCCAGAAGGATTGGGAGCTGCTTTGGGCTCAGCTACTTGTGTTGGGGCCCCAGAAAGGTCAGAAAAGAGGACTCAATGCTAGGTGCCTGTGGCTCAAGCCTGTCATCCTAGCTGCTTAGGAGGCTGAGATCTGAGGATCTCGATTCAAAGCCAGCTCAGGCAGGAAAGTCCATGAGACTCCTATCTCCAATGAGCAACTAGAAAACCAGCTGTGGCTCAAAGTGGTAGAGTGCTAGCTAGCCTTGAGCAAAAAAGGTCAGGGACAGCACCCAGGCACTGAGTTCAAGCCCCATTACCTGCAACAAAAGTGTGTTTCTGGTCCCATCTAAAGAAAAGATTCATAAAAGTCCAGAGTCCACACTGAAAAATGATACTCAGGCTGCTACTTTAGCACTCTTGTTCTCCAGTTCTGAATAGGATGATGTATACCAAATAGACTTAGGTTCCTGCCTAAACTCGAGATGAGTTCAGGAACAGGAAGTGATGATCTTATAACCTTCCACACACCTGTACCATTTTTTTTCTGTTTCTTTTTCTTCTTTCTCTCTCTCACATCCTCTTCCCCTTCTTTCTCCTCCTCCCTCCCTCCTCCTCCCCCACTCCTCTTTATTTTTTAAAGCAGTACTTGCAAGGCAAGCACTCTACCATTTGAACCATGACTAACAACTTTTGCACTGACTATTTTCCAGGCTATTTTCCCTTATGGCCTGGGCCTCCTCCTTGTGCTTCCCCATATCCCTCTGGATGATAGGCCTGAGATACTTGTTAAAATGGAGTCTAATCAAACTGCTTTTTCTTTTTTTTTTTTTTTTTCCTGACAGACTAGCCTTAAAACATGAGTCCTCCTCCTTCCGTCTCCCAAGTGTCTTGGATTTCAGGCTTCAGCCACCAGATCTAGCAAGAATCTTACGCACTCTTATAGACTGTCATCCTGACCTATAGGATTTACAACTTGCTAAATATAGAGCACACGGGCCTTGGCAAAGGATTTTTCAGTGGCTATCCAAGTCTTCCTTCAACTAGCAGATCCAGTGTCACCTTGGGAACTTGAAAGAAAGGCAACATTTTGAGCCTACTCTAGCTTACTGAGTTAGAAACCCCACGAGTGGAGCCTAACAATCTAGTCACTAGTGTTTTGAAGTAATGACACTATTCTATATTAAAAACAATCCCATAAAAACACATGTTTCTTTTCCAGGTGTATATTCTCTTAAATAGAAATCTCTTCCTTTGGGTAAAAATAGCACAACAATTTAATAGATGAAACATCCACCTAGTTTTAGGTGAGTTATTTACTTCCCTGAGTTTCTACAATTTAGGTAAATGCCATTCCTCCCCATTTCTGAGACTTAAGCAAGTATTAAGGGAATGGATCCTTTATTTTTTTGTCTGGTTTCTTTCCTATAGAAACAAAGCTGTCTATACATCATTAGATGATAAGAGACTAGGATGGTTTAGAGTGTATCTATCTTTGCGTTTAAAATATTCTATCCTGACTCCTTTGGAAAGATAATGTTCTCACCGTACTTAGAGTTTTATTGAAATACATGTTATACATTATGCAATCCTGTACAAATCAATGAGTCTTTAGGAAATCACAGTCACATAACCATTACCTTGATCAGTTTCAGAACATTTCCGTCACCTCCAGTTGAACCTTAGTTTGCCTCCAGCCCCAGTAAGCTACTATCTACATTCTGTCTCCATTGGTTTGCTTATTGTAAAGATTTCATACATAAAATCCTACACAATATGATCTCAGGGTCTGACTTCTTTCATGTAACAATGTTTTCAAGGTTTATCTGAATGTGGAGTACCTGGTTAATTATTTTATTTTAAAATACATTTTTCACATTGCACATCCTTCATTTCAAATGGAGTATCATTTCCATGGAGTTTTAAACTCTCATTTCCAGTGTGAAGAAGAGATATTTCTCTCCATTTTTCTTTTTCTTTTTTTTTTTTTTTTTGGCCAGTCCTGGGCCTTGGACTCAGGGCTTCTTCCCGCTCAAGGCTAGCACTCTGTCAACCTGAGCCACAGCGCCCCTTCTGGCCGTTTTCCATATAAGTGGTGCTGGGGAATCGAACCGAGAGCTTCATGTGTAGGAGGCAAGCACTCTTGCCACTAGGCCATATTCCCAGCCCCTCTTTCCATTTTTCTATCTTTCCCTATTTTGTGCTGTTCTACTAAAAGAAACCTTGGCTGAAAATTTAAAAAATAAAAATGACAAGGGTGACAGAAAAAAGGAAGAAGGAGAAATAAAAGAAGAAAAGAAAGAACAAAAGGAAGAGAGAAAGAAAACTATTAGGAAAACTTTGTTTACAGCTGCACCTCAAGCTGACTTAGAGCAACGTGGGGGTCTCCTGCCTCTTTTTTCCCTGGGTCTTCTTTAGACATTCTCCTGCTGATCTTTAAAGCCTTCAACAGAACGTCTTTCTTCATAGTTTGACCTAGACAAGTCCCCTCCTGGCCCTTCCCCTGCTACAATATTGACCATTTGCTCACTTTTGGTGCCTAGGACGTTCCAAAAACCTACATCTGACATGTAACCGCCTGAGGACTAAATCTGCCCAGTGAGAGAGAAAGGTCTTTCCTCAAAGCTTTCATTCACCTGGAATTGGGAAGGGGGCGTTTTGTGGGGTGGAGAGAGGATAAGTAACAAGGATACTCCAGTTACATAGTCCAACTTAGGACAAAAATCTGCCAGATAATTTAGCCAAGAGGATTAAACTAAACAGTTAAGCTCTTAACAGAAGCTTGATTTAGGCTCAATCTAACAAAAACACGATCCGCAGACAAGTTCTTTTTTGAGGAAAATTCTCTTTCATCTGAAAAGACGGCACACATTTAAACCAAAACAGGAACTACTCTGGCAACATGTGTGTATAAAAATAAGCATCCTGTGGGGGCTCTTTTTAAATTAGCCAGAAAGTACAGAGAGATCTTTGAAAAGCAAACTCGGAGAGGGAGAGTTACCCTGCCCCACTCCCCTTGATTTCATAAACATTCATTGTTTAATCATCTGAAGAAAGTACAAATTTCAGTTCCCTCACTCCTAAACTAATGAACTCTTTTAATTTGTCTCCTCTTCCTAACCATGGATTGGGGATGCAGGTCTGGAAAGACCAGACTACCCCAGAAACAGGCTAAGAAGTCTTCACTTTTATACTACATACACACACACAGGCTATGCCTGGCAGAGTTCTGCCAAGTTGTTTCCCTAGCATATTATGTTATTTGTGTCTCATGAGCAATGTATAGCCTACTTCCCTTTACTTGGCTGCCCTTAAAATTCTTTTAAACCTCAAAGATACTATCCCTCCCCAGCTTTTCTTCCTTATACCAAGGACTGTCATATACCAATTTCTGCTGGTGTCCACAGAGTATTGCTGCCAGGCCCCCTGAGGACACAGAAATCCTTAACCATACACATCCTTTACATCACCTTAGATTACTCACTAGAAATCCTATGGAAATAGTGAATGCTGAAATGATCAGTGAATAATAATGAGAAACAAAGGTCTGGGTTGTTTTAGACAGATGCAGGCCCAGGTCACATGCTGTTTCCAGACATTGATTGGATCTGTGGATGCAGAACTTTATTACCTGGAAGCTAACTAGATTGCCTCAGGACGTGTAGAAGCTTTGACACTGACCGAAGTGGACCTGGCTAAGAGGTGTGTTTTCTGTGCATTCCTGGACTTAGAAAAATTGTGGCTAGAGATATAGGTCAGTAATAGAATGAGGGCTTAGCATGAATGAGGCCCTAAGTTTAACCTTCAGCATTTAAAAAAATGAGAAAAGAAGAGATACAATCATGTACATGTTGAAGCAGTAAAAGTAAATACTTAAGAGATTTAAAAAGAAAAAAGTAATAAGCCATGTAAAGGAGGCAAGTAGAATTTTAATCAGGATTCTGCGTTTAGAAAGCATTGCTCTAATTAAACTGGACTAATCAGTTTTCTGTTGCTATAATAAAACACCTGAGAGTATCAGGTTAAAAAAGAGGAATGGTTTATTTTGGTTACAGTTTCAGAACTTTCAGTTCATAGTGTCTTGGTCTTATATACCTGTGGCAGAGGATGTAGAGCAGCTGCTCAACTCTAGCAGCCAGAAAAAGGGAGGGAGAGAGAGAGAGAGAGAGAGAGAGAGAGAGAGAGAGAGAGAGAGAGAGAGAGAGAGAGAGAAGGAGGGAGAGAGGGAGGGAGGGAGGGTGGGAGGGAGGGAGGGAGGGAAACCCTTCATAGCACTCTTCAAAGAAGCTTACTTCCTCCAACTTTGTTCCATCTGTTTCTACCATCTCATCTCCCAATAGTCATTTGGTTATAAATCCATGAATGGATGTCATTATCCTCTATTAAGTTATCGCTTCCTTCTTTGGAATACATAACCCTTGAACATAAAGTATCTCAGCTGCTACACAATACATGATCCCATTACAGTTAATGGAGTTTTGTTTTTGTTTTTAATTCGAGGAATTACTATCAGGGCTTGTAGAAATTAACATTATTCATCAGGATACCGTGCAATTTATTTCCTCTATAATCAGATGCAATTCAATTCACACATTTATAGGAATCTTATTTGGAGGAAAGGTTCATATGCTATAAAGAACTGAAGGTATGGATGATCATATACTAGGACAAGGTCTAGCATGGAATAGAGGTCAGTAAACATTTCTTGAATACTCTATATATTTTTAAACTCATAGCAGCCATGTTCAAAAGATGTTGTGCTCTGCATGAACAATGTTATCATGTCACTGATGCTAGGAATTGGTACTAAGCTTATTACTTTCTATGGTAGGAAGTTCCAAGTAAGCTAAAAATCTTCACAAAATACTTGGATTGAATTTTCAAAGAATTGAGGGCATCTAGAATGAGAATCTCCTCATTCAAGTCCGGCCATTCAGCATTCCGACCATTCTGTTCACCAGCACATCCATCGCACTCAACACAGACCTTGGGAGGTAATGACATTGATAGATGAATATTTAAGGAACCGTGAAACCTGGTTGAGATTCTGTGGCAGTAAAAGCTCTGTTGGAAGATTAAAAATATTCAATCAATAAAATCATATGGCTTAGCTAAGTAGTGCCCATCTATGGACTCAGGGATTGATGAGAAATCAATATTGCAGGAGTGTTCAGTTATTTTTAACTGAATTTTTGCCCATCTGGAGAGATTAAAAAGTACACAAATGTCCAGTAGTAGAATCATGGTGCTTTAAATGCTCCTTCTTTGCCATGCAAGATATTAAATGGAGATGCCAGATCTGCACCCTATAAAAGGAATGCTATCCTGAGAGAGCGACTTTGGAGCTGGTCTATGAAAGATGGCCCTTTCTGAAAACAAAGGAATTTAACTGATTTAGACCCAGTGTTGCTAAGTAAAGAACTTGATAGAGATTTGAGATCATGATTCATTACAGGATTTGAGAATGTTGAGCAGTAGATTTTTTGTACGAGGATTCATTTATTTTTCTATTTAATTTTTTTAAGTTTACATTATGTAGTTGTACAGGAGGGTTTCAATCCACTATGTCAGTTTATGAGTACATTTTCATTAATGTTATCCCTTCCATCTTCCTCCCCCATAGTTCCCAACTCCTTCTATCCCCTCAGGAATTCATTTTTTTTTAAATGTTTTGTTTTCCTTGAGACAGGGTCTTCTTATATAGCCCAGGATGGTCACAAGCTTTCAGTCCTCTATACTTGGTTTTCCCTAGCATCCATTACATAAGTATTTAACTTAATTTTTATGTGAGTTGATAATATTTTATTTTTACTTATTTTTTTCCTCACACATCCTGGGACTTGAACTCTGGGCCTGGGCACTGTCTCTGAGCTTTTACTCAAGGTAAGTGCTCTATCACTTAAGCCACAGTGCCACTCCTGGCTTTTTTGAGTAGTTTATTGGAGATAAGAGTCTCACAGACTTTCCTGCCCATGCTGGCTTCAAACCTTGATCCTCAGATCTCAACCTCCTGAGTAATTAGGATCACATGTGTGAGCCACCGGCTCCCAGTTTTATTTTTATTGTTGATTGCTGATTATTTTAAAATACTTATACAAAGTGATTTCAATTCTGCATGACTGAGTAAAATGCATTTTGGTCAGTGTTACCTCATCTATCATTCTCCTCCATTTCTCCCAAATTCATACATTCCTACAAGTTACCTAGTTCCATTATCACATATATACACTGAGTATTATGACTATAGACTATATTCACCCACCATTCTGTGTGTGTTTGTGTGTGCGTGTGTGCCCGTGTGTGTTGGGATAGGGGAATGTGCTCAAGGCTAGTGTTCTACCACTTGAGCCATAACTCCACTTCCAGCTTTTTTGGTAGTTTAATTGTAGATAAGAGTCTCACAGACTTTCCTGCTTGAGCTGACTTTGAACCACAATCTTCAGCTCTTAGCCTCCTGAGTAGCTAGGATTACATGCACAAACTACTGACTCCCAGCTCAAACCCACCATTCTTCTTTTTTTTCTCATTTTTATTTTTTTCTTTAAAGTCAAAGTATGATACAGGGGGGTTACAGATTCATATGAAAGGCAGTGAGTACATTTCTTGTTCTACTTGTTACCTCCTCCCTCATTCCCCCTCCCCCCCTCCCCCTTGCCCTCTCATTTGGTTTACGCCAAATGGTTTTGTAAGTGTTGCTTTTTGAATGGTTTGTCTTTTTGTTCTTTGTCTCTCGATTTCGGTATTCCCTCTCTCTTCCCCAGTTCTAATACCTATATAAACAGTATCCAGGGTACTCAGATGTGATACAGTGGTAGCGAGGGTACAGCCACAGGAAGGGAGTACAAGAGAAACAAAACTAAACAAACCAATCAGTCAAACAGTCAGACAAGGAAAAAGAGGGGAAAAATGGTACAAGTTCACATGGCATGTTGAAAATAATTACAACACTGGTATATGGAAACAGTGGTTTCCATAAGGTGAAGTTCATTTCACTTGGCATCTTCTTATGTGATCATATGAGTGTAGCAATTGGGGTATTTTGATCTTCTACCATGACTAGCCTATTCATGTACTAGCTATTCCCTATGAGGGACGCCAAAGGTTTTATGTTTCTTTGGGTCTAGGTCACTTCACTTAGTATGATTTTTTTCCAAGTCCTTCCATCTCCTATCGAATGGGGCAGTGTCGTTCCTTCTGATGGAGGCATAGAATTCCATTGTGTATATGTACCATATTTTCCTGTTCCACTCATCTGCTGAGGGGCATCTCGGTTGATTCCATGTTTTAGCAATGACGAGTTGTGCTGCGATGAACATAGTTGTGCTGGTGATTTTAGTGTGGTCTTGCTTGTAGTCTTTTGAAACCCACCATTCTTAAAAGAAGAATCTTGAGGCAATTTACTTCTAGGTTTATGAGGATAACACCCCCCTGTGAACTACTTCAAATACTCCCCAGTTTCCTTTTTATCCATTTTCATTCAAGACTGCTGGGATAGCCATGATAGGCTCTTGGGTGTAGCCAATGAGTCATTTCACTGTGAACCTGGATTCTCTAGAAGTCAAAGTGGTCTTTCATACTTATATGTGCTGCAAGTAAACCCTTGCCATCATTGATAGCTTTTTTTTCCCTTTTTGTCTTAAGTGAGAACTCAGGAAAAGAAAGAATGGAGTTGATGAAAAACAGGAGAGAATTGGGTAACTGCTGTAATGAACATCCTTGTTCTAGAAGTCTCTGCTACATTCTTGTAACTTGTTCTTTTACCTTCTTAGTGTCTCAATACTCTAGTAGTCTTTCAGCAATTTTATTTTTCCTTTGATGGTGCTGGGGATCAAACTCAGGGCCTTGTACATGCTAGGCAAGCCTTCTACCACTAAGCCACCACCCCTAAAGCGCAGCTGGCAAACTTCTGAGTTTCCCACTGGCCAGAGGCACATATCCTGTATTGATGTTATACATAAAAATAGAATGAATAGGAAATTCATAGATTTAATTCCTGAAATGTCTCCTTCAGAGTCTTCCTTTTGCCTAAAGAACGAGTTAGAAGTTTATATCCCAATGTGATAAACAACACAGAAAAAAACTAGTTTAGAAGATATACCATATGTACACACTTCAGGAGAGAAACAGGGGTGGGAGGAGATAAAGTAATAATTCTCAAACAAAACCAAATGCCAAGGGAGAGAGGAGAAAGTGAAGAGAGGGTAGCAGAGACAATGGTAATTGCTGATGACCTGGCCTTTAGTCAATGAGGAAGGGGCTGTCTTTTCTGGCAATTTCCAGAGGCTTCAGGATTATTTGAATTTCTCCTGAGAAGATTAATTTCGCCTATGGCCTTTGTAAATTACCTGGATGAGTATTTTTAACCTAGGTCTTTAGAGTCCTCTCTACCAGACAGGGCAAAAAGATCTAATTTGGAGTTCAGGAAGGAAGCCTGCTAAGCTACCTTTGAGGCAGAACCTTCTCTGAAGTGCTACTTCCCCTTCCCTACTGTTAAAAGTGAACTATTAAAGGGAGAGTGAAATTAGGTAAAAAAAAAAAATTTAATTAACAAAGCAATGAGATAATCAGGACCAGCAGATATAATCAAAACTGGATGGACAGGCCTCAATCAGAGATAGTGAAGATACTGAAGGCTATAGGATCTGTCCTGAGTAGCTCTTTGAAACTCAAGCCCAAAGCCTGAAGTTCTCCCTTGGTCTACTGAAAGGGTTTCTGATTTATCCATTGGGCTGAATAGGCTCATGAGTTGGTTTCAAGTTCTCTCTACTCTTTTGAGCCCAAAGAAATCCTTCCTCCAAAGGGATGCAACAAAACATACGATACAAACTACTCCACTTTTAGATTCTGTTCTTGGAGGATGTTCATCTGTTCCATACCCCATTTCCCTGTGTATCAGTATGCCTGGTCTTTAAATGATCACTCCTTTCTATACCTCCTTACTTCCTTCTTTCCTTCATTCCTTCCTTCCTTCCCTCGTTCCTTCTTCCCCTGCCCTCCCTTTTTGTTGAGACTAGTTCTCACTATGTAGTTCAGGCTGGCCTCAAACTCACAATTCTGCCTCTACCTTCTGTTCTTATTGTGCTGGGATTATAGGCACACATGGCCACACTAGCTATTCAGTAATCTCCCCTATCTGTGTGTGGATTTATTACATGCGGTTTTGTCAAGCACTGTCCAAACTAAATAAATACGTGAATAAAATCAAAAGAAAATTCAACAACAAAACCCCTGCATGCCCATTACACAGTGATGAGGAAAAGATCTCAGTCCCATGTTACCATCATTTATGTTCAAATGTGTATATGATCTATTGTCCTGGCCCTTAATGTTGTGAAAATATGCCTTCAAAAAAGGAAATAATGCCTTCAAAAAGCAAGATAAACATGAATGTGCTTAATTTAAGTGATAAGCTGAGAGTTTGAGATTTGTTGAATGGCAGCTAGTCTTAAAGCAAAAGTTGAGTGGCATTATGGTAAACCGTAATCTGTCATCTGCAGTACAGGACTTAACTCTCTGTATCCTGAGCATGCGCAGTTTTTCCTCAGTGGTGGTTTCTTTGGAACTGTGTACCCAAGAATACTAGAGAAGATTTGTTAATGGACACAGAAGGAAGTTTTCACAACATTACAGCACCGTTTCTCTCTCAGAGATGGCCATTCTTACTGAAAATATTAAAACTTTCTCTGTTGCTACCTTTAGAGTGTTCGAGAAAACTAGTATGCTCCAGTAGGAGTTAATCATGTTAAAGTTATGAGCAAGAAGGAATGGCGTCCCAGAAGACAGCCTTCTTTGAGAGCAGGCTCTGACATTTTGCTAATGAGAAAACACATTTTGAAGCAGCTGTGCACTCAACTTCTTTAGAAAATGCTGGTTTTGGATATTAGTGCTAATGTATTTCAGTTACAGATGCATTTGAATAAAATGATACCAGTTGGCATGATCGTGTGCTTACAAACTGTAATATATATATTTTAAAGTCCTTCCTCTCTTTCCCAGTACAATTGATTCAGCTGCACCTAGGCTAGATAGCTAGCTCTCAGCCAGAGCGGGGATCATCTGAAATCTATTTTTCCAGGCGTCACCTTCTACATTCTAAATGTTACCAGATTCTAAGCAGATGAAACAACAGATATAACATGCAAATCAGTAGTTCTTCCTTTGGCTTTCTTCTTTGCTTTCTAGAAGAGAAAGCTAAAGTTTTGGCTTTCAGTTATTTGTTGATTAATTTTTGATGCATCATTGCCACAAATCCTGGGTCCTTTGTGTCTATTAATATGATCCATCTTACCTCATTTAGTTTCCTCTCAGAAAGAAAAGACTTAAAGAGACTTAGACCTGTAGGAGTTGTTTACTGAAAGACAAAAAAAAAAAATCAGAAATTCAAATCAGTGGGAAGGGGGAGAAAAACCAAACATTCTCCAGATGTGACCAGTACTGTCTATGTGAGAATAGCAATGGCTGACATGTCCCATTCAGCTCCAAGGGTCAGTGTCAGAGAGGAACAAATAAATGCTGCCTGGCAGGGAGTGGTTTCCTATGGAGCCTTTAGCATTTCCCTCCACGACCTGGATTTCAGAAGAAAGAGAGTGTTCTTTACATCTGAGGATGCCACTAAACTTGAAGCCTAACATACTGTATGAAGAATTGGGATGAGAGTATGGTTGCCATATAACACTCAGTTAAATCAGAATGATTGCTTTCTGAATAATTTCTTTTTTGTGTATCCCGGAAAACATTTGGGACATGCTGCCACTTTGTTACTTTATCCATTGATTACCTGAAATTTCAAATTGCACTAATTTTCCCCCCCTTTTTGTTGTTTAGCTGGTCAATCCTAGATGGGGGTTGGGCAGGGTTATGAGAAAAGGAATCTTAAACAACAATGGGGACAAAGTCTGAATGAAAGTGGTGAGCACTTTGTCAAGGTTCCAAAATTGGATCAAAGAAGAATGTAAGATGGTACAAGAAGAAAGCAAATGAAAAGCCTGGCTGTAAGCCAACAGATAGCTTTGTTTTGATTTTGTTTTGCTTTGTGCTAGTCCTAGGGTTGGAACCAAAGACCTGGGTGCTGTCCCTGAGCTTTTGTGCCCAGGGTTAGTACTCTACTATTTACACTATAGCTCCACTTTCAGCTTTTTTGGTGGATAATTGGAGACAAGAGTCTCACAGACTTTCCTGCCTGGGGTAGCTTCAAACCACAATTCTCAAATCTCAGCTTCCTAAGCAGCTAGAATTATAGGCGTGGGCCACCAACACTTGATATTGTTTCATTTAAAACAATATTTGTATCCCAAGCCTGCAGTCATTCACTTTTAGTAGATTAGCAATAAGGGTTGTTGTTTTTTTTTTTTAAACCAATCAATCCTTTCTTCAAAATTAGTTCCCTTTCCAATATCCTTACAAGGTTTTAAAAACTGTTGGTTTGGGCCAAGCATACTCTTCTGTGATCCCAGCTATTTGGAAGGCAGAAGGAGGAAGATGGTGATCTAAGGCTCTATCTGAGAAACAAACTGAAAGCAAAAGGACTGGGCAGTGACTCAAGGGGTAGAGTGCTTTGTAGCAAGGATGAAGTTCTGGGTGTAATCCCTTGTACTGTCTCCTTGGCTTTATTTTGTAAAAAATAATCCTGACACATACCTGTTTCTTGGGGAAAAGATCCATACTTTTCATGCAGTCAGCAAAGTAAGATAATATCCAAGTTTAGGTGGGAAAAGAATCATGAAAATTTCCAAAGGCTACAGGATATAAATGAGCCATTTAGGATAAAGTTAATCCAGGACAACCTTGAAAGCACTCTGAGTTCTTCCTAGAGAGGAGAAACGATATGTGTAACAAGGAAATCAGAAAAGATTCACCTTGACAGAAAAGAAAGCAGCCACCTCGACAGGCTAACTTCCTAGAACCTTCTCATCAAAGGAATGAAAAGTTTTTAAGAACTAAGCTAAGCTTTGTAAGTGCTCCGTTGTGACTTTCAGAATCTTGCCTTTGTTTTCCCCATAGCGATTTACAGACAAATCCCTAAAACAAGGATGGAAGGGTCTTTCCGAAGAGCAGAGAATGTGACCACTGTCACTTTAGATCCCATTCCAACCCAAAGAGGCAAGTCTGAGTCTAAGGAGAAGTCAGTAGTGAGTGGGCAGGGTAGTGGGGAAGGCACATTGAGGAAGGTGTAATTCACTAACAATATTACAAGTTGTATTTATGCATTCTTCTAAGAAGAGGGTCTATGTCTCTCTCTCTCTCTATATATATATACATACATAGCACACATGCACTATATGTGTGTGTATATGTGTGTGTGTGTGTGTGTGTGTGTGTGTGTACCTTGTTGAGATAGTGTCTCGTTTTGTAGCCCAAGCTGGCCTTCTACTTGGTCCTCTTGTCTTCTGAGTTGTGGGATGATAGGCGGGCACCACTAAGCCCAGCTCTTTTATCAAAGATGATTTTGGTTGAAAACTGGTCACATTGGTTCTTGAAGAATCCGTTGGGAGTAACCCACTGTGGGAGGTTAAATTAAATATCACTGTACCATTTCCCTCCCCTTTCTTCTTTTTCTTACTTTATTGTAATACTTCTCTTTTATCACTATGGCAGCCATATTGATTTTTTGTTTGTTTGTTGCAATTTTCTGTTTTGTTTTGTGAGACTGGAGCTTTACTATGTAGCTCAGGCTGGCTTTGAACTCATAAACCTACTTGCCTCAGCTTTCTGAGCATTGGGATGATGGTCATGCAATTCCACATCTTTCCATCCCCTAATTCTTTTTTTTTTTTTTTTTTGGCCAGTCCTGGGCCTTGGACTCAGGGCCTGAGCACTGTTCCTGGCTTCTTCCCGCTCAAGGCTAGCACTCTGCCACTTGAGCCACAGCGCCGCTTCTGGCCGTTTTCTGTATATGTGGTGCTGGGGAATCGAACCTAGGGCCTCGTGTATCCGAGGCAGGCGCTCTTGCCACTAGGCTATATCCCCAGCCCGTCATCCCCTAATTCTTAAAGCAATAGACCATTCATTTAAAATTTAAATATAATCAACATTTAATGATTCATTCATTTTAAAATCTTTGGGGTTTTCTACACTGAGTATGTTGCAAGGGGAAATTAAAAGTGAATGAAAAAATTTTCCAACTTCTCCATTTAATGCAAGGTCATGTCCTGTCTGTTTTATTATTTTTTATTAATAACTACCATGTACTGGGTATCAATGCCTTCTGAAGGCAAAGATGAGTTTGACTCCAAAGGCCCATTGTGGATGGAGTAGCTGAAGTTGTCAGCTGCCAGTTGAAGCAGTTGTACAAATATAATAGAATCCTTGCAACACACTCTGCTCATATGATTTTCTACCCAGTCTGTGGACCAAGCCTCCAGCATAGAAAACCTAACACCTAACTTACCAAGAATCTAGGTGGGATGGAGGGGGAGAGAAGATGAACGTCACGAAGTCTGAGATAACACATTTGACACATTCCAAGTGCTGAAAATAAGTGTTCTTGCACCTCTGAAGTTATTCTCACAAAGCGAGGTGCAACGACAAGGTAACATGTAGGTTTTAGTTACCACTTAGCTGCAGGGGAGTCTTTAAAATGATAACATTTATGAAATTAGATTCAGTTTGCAAAGTCCCTTTTAAAAGGAAGACTATCCTGTGAAAAGCCTAAATATTGCCTGGTATCTTGGCCATCCAGAAACCACAACATATATCAATGACTTTCTATGAACTGCTAATGGGAAATGTATACATTTTGCAATATAGTAGATTTAAAATAAAGATACAAGACAAAAGTTTAAAGTAATAGAAATCACAACTACACTGCTTTGCTTACTATACACTGTGAACATGAAACAAAACATCACATTGCACCCCATATATGTATATGTACATATATGTATGTATATTTTCCTAGCATGTACAAGGCCTTGGTTCCATCTTCAGGATCACATATACACAAAACAGTATGTCCTCATAGATAAATGCATGCTGACTATGTTTGAGACACTGTGCTAACTTACCCTATCTCATTTTTACAGCAAAACTGTCAAACCAACCATCTTAAATATTTACCTCCTTGTCAAATGAAGAGACTGACCTATGGCTCAAGAAGAACTTGAGCCCATGTAAAAATTATGTTGAACTTCTTAAAGTTTGTCATACTGTAGATGGTTGGAATATGCTTATTACTCTGGCCATTTCTGCCTCTGAGTTCTCAGGCATCCCACACATTTACTGACCAGCTATTAGCATCCTACACAGACAATTACATTACCTTGCACATTTCCAACAGAATGCTTTGGCTTTCCCGCTAGTACTTCTAGTCCATCTGAATGGCAATAAATTGTGCTAATTTTCTCCGGTTTCCAAAGTAATTTTTTTTACAAAATGCTTTTTAATGTATGAAGCTAACATGGTGGTCAAAATATAACAATCTTTTACAATTCGTTGTGTTTTCATCACAGTGAAAGAGCAGAGTCACCTCTTGTCTCCATTGTTGGAGGACAGTGGAAATTCTGCTTTTATAGATGTAGGTAGTTCTGAAGGCACCTTTTTATTTGTCATATTTATACAGATACAGTTTGATAAATAGCCATCATTCTGGTACAACAATTGGTCTCGGATTTATTTTCTTTTCCCTTTCTAATTTTTGCCTAAATTATATCAGTTTTCCACATAGATAGGATAATAGGCTGAGAGTAGAATTCAAAAGAGCTGGTAACATGATGTGGGTAAGAAGCTTCTGTTGGCCTTAAATGTCACATCACATCCTTCCTGTAGACACTCACCAGTGTCTGCTGCTCTCTACTCCTTCATTTGTACCTGCTACAAATCTCAATCACATCTGATGTGTTTAAACTGGGAAAGGATCCTTGTTCAAGTTTACTCATGTGAGTTCGGTCAGAATTCAAGTCCTTTCTGTCTGAGAGCCTGAAACTGAGAGCCTCATTTCTCATTAGTCATGGGCAGAGTCTGCCCTTAGCCATGTAAGTCTCTCTGCTCACACCATGCCATCTGCCTTCATCAGAGTGAGAAAAGAAAGCAAAATCAAGAAAAGGGTTACAGGCTCAGATCACTTGCTCCTGGAAGAGACTCACACTGTGGCTGTATTCTGCTTGTTCAACATCATATTATCTACCCTACATTGATGGAATAGAGATGACCCAAGGTATAACTCTCACTGAAAGCCGTTGTAAGAACAATCTAACACACTGACACCTCTAAGTCCTCGGAACAGTGGTCCCATCTTATGCTTGGGAGACATTTTCTAAGACTTCTAGTCAATGTCGGAAATCACAAGTCCTTTGAAATCCTGGGTCAATATTGTCTTCTTTCCATTCCAAGGAGGCCCACTTTGGGGCTCTCTTTGGCCAAGCCAGCATCACTACTCTTGTATTTTGGGGCTTAGGGGTATCTTGAATCACAAGCATGTCATAGTTTAACAGACTATCTGATAACAGATATCGACTAAGCACCTCACCGACAAGTGAAGTGCATCATATAGAGATTCCGGACAAAGGAAAAGTCATGTTTTACATGGGAGAACAGGAGAACTTACAATGAGAATGCCATACCACTTAAACTTATAAATTGCTCATTTCTGGAATTTTCCATTTAATACTTCCATATTGCAGTGACCACAGAAGACAGACTGTGGAAACTGAAATTGTAGGTACAAGGGAGATGACTCTATTGGGAAACATCCCCAGTGGCTCTGAAATAGCCCTGTTGTTTTGTTTTGGTGTTATCTAGATCTCAGTGTGTACCTTGTAACCAACCACTAACTCACTATGTACCTTTTAACTGACACTAATTCACTATGTACCTCAGGCTGGCTTCAAACTTGAGAGCCTTCTGCCTCAGTCTCCCAATGCTGACATTATAAGTATGTACCACCATACCCTGATAGTTTTTCCTGAACTAGGAACAATTTACTGCTATTGTTTACAGACACCATTTTTATGTTTATGTAAATGTATATATACATACATATATATGTGTGTACACACAGTATAGTTTAATAAAACTCATGTGTGTGTATATACTACACTGTTGTTTAATAAAACCAAATTTATAGAATCAAGGGATAGTTTTTATGAGAAAATGCATTGCAAAATTTCTAAGATCCTTACCTATACACAACCTCCTAACACAATTTAATAATAATAAATGCTGATTTGTGGAAAAAAATATACTAAGAACTCTTAACAACAGAAAAAATAACCCCCTGGGGGAAAATGTTGTAAATCTTTAGGTAATCAATCAATGCATGGTTAATGTAGGCATTAACAAATGGTTAATGTCAGCTTTCCTTATTTTATTTTTTTACCCCTAAATACTACCACAAGAGGAAGCATAGGTTTGCCTTTCAAAACATCTTAGTTTTCTCTCATCAGATTATACAGTGGCAAAGTAAGCAGTAACAAGAACAAAACAAGATAACATGAAGAATAGTTTAACAATTCTCTGATTCAGAGTATATAGTACATTTTTGTGGTCATAAAAATTGGAAAAAAAAAAGTAAAATTCCCTTATCTTTGGATACTGTATCAATCAGAAGAAAATTAAATAGCAAAAAGTCCCCCTCTGGTTTTTCTGTAAACATTAACCTCAAACACTGACTTCCTTCCATATTATTTATACTTTTAATCTCAAAAAATTTCATCTACAAAGTTACAAGCAAATATAAGAAAGCACTTAAATGTCAGCCATCTGTATGCAAGGCCTGATAAGCATGCAAACCTGACAAGATGAAAACCTCTCACTACACAGCACTGCAAAGGGCTGTTGTGTACACCTGAAGAGGGGAACCCCATGAATATGCATATGCCCCTCAACTACATAATCAATTTATTTTCCCTCCCTCCCTCCCTCCCTCCCTCCCTCCCTCCCTCCCTCCCTCCCTCCCTCCCTCCCTCCCTCCCTTCCTTTCTTCCTTCCTTCCTTCCTTCCTCCCTTCCTTCTTTATTTTCTGTCATGTGGAGCTTGAAGCAGGGCTTGGGTGGTATCCCTGACTTCTTTTGCTCAAGGCTACCACTTTGCCACTTTGAGTCACTCTACCACTTTGAGCCACAGTGCCACTTCCAGTCTGGAGGGATGGTTAGTTGGAGAGAAGAGTCTCATGGACTTTCCTGTCCAGGCTGGCTCCAAACTGCAATCCTCAGACCTTAGCCTCCTGAATAGCTAGGATTACAAGTGTGAGCCACCAGCGCCAGGCTCTCCTTTCAATTTCTTTATTAGAGTTTGTCTTTGCTGTACAGAATCAGTGTTGAAAGAATTTTTTTGAACTTTAACAAGCAAACAAAGGAACATAATGAGCACAAAGATGGTATTCATTTTCCATTAAGTTAATAAGCCTCCACCAAAACACATAAGGTAAAAATTATTCTTATGATCCACTTTTCTACGTTGTCAGTTTCACCAACCTTGTAAGAATTGGTGGGGGTCTGAATGGTCAATCCTGCTGACGTCTCCAGTGGTGTGTCATTCAATTGACCTTGCTTCACAGTTCTCTAGGTGACACCTGGTCTCACAACCAGATGGGGGTCACTTATCTCCATCTGGACAACACATTAGAATCACCTGGGAAATCACTGGGGGAAAAATTAAACCTCAGTGTTACACTTCTTCCTGGACCAACCGAACCTGGATTTCTAGGGTTTGGATTTTAGGCATTGCTAACTTTTAAAGCTTCCCAGGGACCACAAAGATCAGCTAAGCTTAACACCCTTACGAGATACTGCTGCGTTGTATTAACTAGGACTTTAGTGAATTGATATCATTGAATGGCTAGAGAACTTGATTAAGAAATGGAGTGTCCTTTGGAAGGGGAAAAAATGCTACTTTTAATGAACAACCAAAATATCATCATAAAAAACTCATAACCAGGGTAAAAGTGATCATGATCAACCATAAACATGAGAAGCAACCATGTGGTAATGAAATAGTGAAGTCTTGGAAGAGACCTTTAAGATAGGCAAAGGTGCCATTTGATACCTGAGTATCTCAGAGTAAGAGAAGAGAGCAAAGACTAAGGATACATTTTTCATGAAGAGTGATACATGAAGACTTCCCCTTTCCCCATTCTGAGTCTAGGTATTGTCCTTTGAATGTATTCAAAGGTTTCATTTCATGACTGAAAAGTTGCAAATGCTCAATAACTTGTAGTGTTGGGAGAAGTGATGTTGTTAGTAGCACTAATGGTCACATTATAATGACATCAAGAGAGTTTTATTCAGTGTTAGGATCTCCTTCAAATACTTAGAAAATAGAAACAGCCATGACTTCTGTTGATGATATTTCATTTATTTGAATTAATAAAAAGAATAATAAAAAAAGGGGGTAAAGGCTTTTATTTAGAACTACAATAAACCCTGAGCGACCTGTTCCTATTAAATGGCTCGTCAGTTGAACACGATGTGTAATTAATTATGAAACATATATCATTTGATCTGGATTTATCTAGAAAATTCTGCAGTGTGGATTTCCTGATGTATTATGTGTAAGTATAGTTTATATTAAAGGGTAAAAAGTGCTTTTTTACCAGTTATTTCATTCTCACATATAATCAGAAATGATAGACAATGCTGCCCCAGATGTTTGTGGCTAGAAAACACAAGCTCAGAAGATGAAAGGGACATCTATGGCATCTTTGTTAGTGAGTAGCAAGGTTTGTATTTCCTCTCTGGTTTTCTAACCTTTGAGTCCTTCATTAAGTTACATACTTGGACTGTGTGTTGCTTCAGCCTTTTGAATAATTGGTTTTACAGAGCCACAGTGTAATAGTGTCCCTGGGCTTTTATTGAACAGAATGTGAAATACCTCTGTTTTCCAACTTGCTTTGGGAAGGCATAGCTCCTCATTATGTTGGTCACTGTTTTTTCTTATTTGAGACAAAGTCTCTCCATGTATCTCAAGCTGGCCTTGAATTCACTATATACCTCATGGAGCCTTACACTTATTATCCTCTTGACTGTGCCTCCAAAGTGCTAAGGTTAAAGACATGCACAACCATGCCAAGTGTTAGTAAATGGTCTTAATTTAAAGGTTTCAATGACAAATAATTTTCAGTGTTCATTATTCCAACCTGGAAACTTCCTTTCATTAGATCAGGAGAGTTACATGATTTATTGAATATCTTCCATTGCTCTGACCTCTAGGAAACTCAAAACAAAGCTTTATATTATTTATTTAGCAGTACTGTGGTTTGAACTTAGGGCATTGTGCTTGCTACACAAGTGTGAGAAAAGATCTATACTTGATCATTCTTTTATTCAGTCCAAATTTCTATGACATTCTGTCTTCCTCCCTTCTTCCCTCCAGACAACTATCTATTTATACATAATTCAGTTTTATTATAATCTGATTTTTTGAGAAGGTGCTGGTAATCAAATGCATGATCTCAAACATGTAAGGCAAGTCTTCTACCACTCAGATGACGTTGGTGGATGTCTCCAATATTCAGCTCCAAGCAGCATATTTTATCCCTTTGTGATAATGCAATTCCAACACTTCTGGATTCTTGGTTGTTTCCTTTTCCCTATCTTCAGTTCATGTGGTTTGAATGGCAATGATCCTATTATTTCAGCACCAAAGGTTGAAATGACCCACACTAGGCCAATGTGTTCGGTTTTCTGGGCTATAGTAATTGGCTCAAAATGAGTACATGGCATGACACAAGCCCGTTCTATCAAGGCACAATGAAATGTGTCTCTTAGCACGACAGTAAAGAAGGTGTTAATTTTCTAATAGAATGATCAAGAAGATGAGATGGAAAAACAAACTGTAGCTTCTAGCTATCATTACTTTTGCCTGCCCTGCACCCTCTTCCAGAGGAGTGTGTCAGAGAATGGAATCAACCCAAGAAAAAGCAGATCTGAACTGAGAGATGAGGACAGGAGACCTAGTCCCTGAATGCATCTCTGGCTCCCAGAGTCAGTTGCATGTGTTGTGGGTTCTCCCTCTGAAGTTCGACGCTGTGGGTCAAATGGTAGAGTGCCAGCTTTGAGCACAAAGAGGCTCAGGGACAGTGCCCAAGCCATGAGTTCAAGCCCCAGGACTAGCAAAAAATAAAAAATCTGGGAATTAAAAATAAAAAATCTGCTCTGCCTATGATGGTAAACAGAAAGTTCTGAAGACATTGTGAAGAGAATAGAATTAACCTTCAAATGAATAGATTCTACAAACACCTTCTCATTCTAAAGCAGATGTCTGTGCCCTTACAGCATCAAGATGCTCAAGTTAAATTCAAATCTCTGCAAGGCTCAGTGGCAGAGCTTCTGCCTGCCATGCTTTAATCCCTGGCCTCAATCCCTGGCACTGCAAATAGAAGGGGAGAAGAAAAGTTTCTTCAGGGTCAGTTATGTCAGTGTTTGACCTTCCTGCTGATTTGTTTGCAACTAAATTATCTCTGATTTCTTTACTAGTAAGGTCAAATACATGAAGCAACTTTCTTTGTTTTTAATTTTGTGAGCTTTGATTATTGTTTATCATACTTATTTAGTGTCTTGATTACAATTGGAGATCCTATCACTTAGGGTCGACTTGTCAAAGTCTCAAGGTGTTGCCTTTAATTTTTCAATGTTTCTATGTATACTTGATAGGATGCATTTATTTCTTGCATTATACTTTTTGTTCTGAATAGAACAGAAAGCTTGTACCTGTTTAAAATTAAAATGCTGAATCCTTAACCTGTGATGTTGAGAATATTTGGTGATGGGTTAGATCAGGTCAGGATTAGGGCCTGGATGGTAAGATTAGTGGCTTTTAGGAGGAACAAGGACTAGGAAGGAAAGGGAGAAGAAGGAAGAGGAGGAGAAAGGGTAGGAGAGAAAGGGAGAGCTAGAGAGATGGACAGCCAGAGTAGGCAGGAGAGCTGCCTACAAACGCCCTCATCAAGTAACCCAACTGGCCAGCACCATAACAAACTTTTCAATAGCCAGAGCTATGAAAAAAAAGCTTGTTAGTTAAGCCACCCAATTTATGCTTATGACACCTCCTATGAAGATTTCTAGTTGGTCTGGCTGCAAATAAATGGTATAGTCTTTCTTTTTTATATACTCCGTGTAGCAATTCAGGGGGTAAAAAAGCAAAAACAGTCTACTAGAAACAAGAAACCATCACCAAGCTTGTGAAATTGTATTTTATCTCCAAGATGGTATGAAGATTCTGTTTTAAAAGGTAAAATTTCCCATTTAAAAGCTTGAACAGGGAAGTTCTTTATGAAAGACTTTCACAGTACATAGGCAGCTAGCATTGCAAACACTTACGAAAAGTTTTTGCCTTTTATCATATAGCCTTTTGAGGGTGAATTGGATACATTTTATGTCATGCACAACTCTCAGGGTTCCTGGGTTTGTCAGGTTTACTGATAGGCAAACAAGAAAGAGTTTGGTAATTATATTTCTATTCTTGGCACTATCTATTTTTACATTCTGGAAGCAGTGTGGTTTGGTGAGAAAACACTGGAGTTTTCAAAGACCAGTCTTAGTCTTTTGTTAGTTGTTAAGACAATGTGAACAAATGATTTAATCGTCTATATTTTTCCTATTGGTAAAATCAGAATACTGATAGCTGCCCATTTAGCTCCTGTACTTAAAAAAAAAAGAGTATAAAGAATTTTAATTCAAGCCACTATAACTACACTCAATACACATAATCAATGAAGAAAACCTGCCATCATATTATAGCATTTGAAATAGAATGATAAAAATATATTTTTAAAATATTGTTTTAATTTTTATCATTTAAAATGTATTGAAGTGATAAAAATTTAAATATTATTGTAAACTAACACATAATGATCATACATTTTTATAAAAGAGTGGTGAAATATTTTAATATATGCATATACTGTGTATCTAGTTGAGCTAACTAGTAGGTTTATTAACTCAGACATTTATTTGTGCTAGAAACATTCAAAATCCTCTCTACTAGCTATTTTACACATACACTTAATTGCTGTCAGCTGTACTTATTGTTGTTCACTGCTTCGTTGTTTGGTGTTTTTTTTTATGTGGTTTTTTTTTTTTTTTTTGAGACAAGATCTCATTACACAGTTCAGGCTGTCCTTGAACACACAATCCTCTTGTCTCAGCCTCCTGAGTGGTGGGATTACAGATGTGTACCACCAACTCTGACTCATTTTAATTTAAAATAATATATTTCTGTGGTTAAGAATTTGACAGTCAAATGGAGAAAGTAATGTGTGTGTGTGTGTGTGTGTGTGTGTGTGTGTGTGTGTGTATGTGTGGGTATGCATATACACACGGGGACATGGTAACTGATATAGGACTCTAGACATTCACATGCTGAGGCCAAAGGAAGATATGCATTGAAGTGGTGAACAAAGGCTTGGTAGCTATGTGCAGATGATCATATAAAATAATATTCTATGAAATGAACTCCAAGAAAAGGAAACAAGAGATATGATTTTAGTTGCCATTGTTGCTGTTTTTGTTTTCATTTCCTTTTGTCTTGTTTGTTTGTTTGTATTTGGGAGGGGAGGGCACACAGAAGGTGGACCAGGGGAACAAATACAACAGTGACACTCACTAGACACTACGTGGAAAATGAAGTGGATGTCTTGTGTGTGGGGATGGGAGGGAAAACCTGGGAGAGACAGAAGAAGAGATGTGGTTCAAAAAGAAATGCATTCGGGGGCTGGGGATATAGCCTAGTGGCAAGAGTGCCTGCCTCGGATACACGAGGCCCTAGGTTCGATTCCCCAGCACCACATATACAGAAAACGGCCAGAAGCGGCGCTGTGGCTTAAGTGGCAGAGTGCTAGCCTTGAGCGGGAAGAAGCCAGGGACAGTGCTCAGGCCCTGAGTCCAAGGCCCAGGACTGGCCAAAAAAAAAAAAAAAAAAAAAAAAAGAAATGCATTCATTACCTGATTCATTTGTGTGTGTGCCCTCTGTATATCAATTCTACAATAACAATACAAAATTTAAAAATAAAAAAGGTAAATATGAGTCTTATTTGTTTTCCTGGCTTTTTTGTTCTATTAGTTGTATCACAGCTGTAACATAACTCTTTTATCTATACCCTATTCTTTTACTTCATCTTTTAACACACTCTTTCTTTACAATATTATAGACTCCAGGAGAGCAGTCTGTTTTGCTAACTACTCCATTCACAGTACCTTCTGTGTAATTATCTGCAAAATGAGATTTAAATAAAAAGAAGAGGAGAAGGAGGAAGAGAAAGAAGAAGTCTGGGAAGTCCCTTGAGAAATTCAGTGTGATATGATTTCTAAAGTCATCCAATGTTAAGTGACATCTGCAGTTTGATACTAAGGGAGGAGAGAGAGCTTTTATGTCTTATAATTCTTTGAAAATCAGTTAACTACCTTTAATCCCTTTCACCAGACATAATTCTTTTTCTCTGTCTAGGCTTTATATAGTAAAACATAAAGTCAGGTACAATTTTCACCCCCTCAGGATACATTAAATTAAACTGATAATAGTGACAAAAGAAATCACAATTGATTGACTTCATTTCTCATGAATACAAGGATGCTAGGTTTAAATAACAGTCTTAAGTGTTTCATAGTTAATAGACTCTTTATACAGGTTTCTGATTTTAGGCTGCCACAGCATCCTGCTTGTCCTTGCAGTAAATAAATCAACAGGGTATGTAATCTTGTCCCACAACCTGCCACAAATCCCATGGATGTGCAGAATTCATTAGCTCCCAGGTAGAGGAGGGTGGAGATTGAAGAGAAAATCCCTTTACTCTTAAAGAAATGCCCTTAGCTGGGTTGTTTACGCATCCTTCTTGCTCCCTATAGCCATAGGGATATGTGTTTAACACTTCACTTTAGCCTAGAGAAGTTCTTGGAAACCAAGATCCGGAAAGAATGCTGAATTTTGATTGGTATATGTTAGTAATTTATTTTATTTTCTAAAACCTGACTGTCCAGAAAAGAAAAGCATTTGAAATTATAATAGAGAAGAGTCCATTTTAGTTAGGTTGCTCACATCCTTTAAGAAGGTATACTTTTGTTATTTATGTCCTGCATGTTAGAAAACAAAATCAGGATGTGTACAATTGAGGAAGTTTTCAGAGATTCTCCATAATTTCTTTCACATTCTAGATGGAGTGAAGGGAGAACGGGTTTCATTGGTAGAAATTAGCCCCTAAGCTCTGAAAATCAGCTCTGGAGTAAATTGCTGAGATTTTCTAGCCATCCAGGCCCTGTTTGAAGAGAGGATACTGCTTTGTCAGATCCTCCTTTGTGTCAGAGAGCCAAGTGTCAACTTTCTGCTTAAAGACTGCACCAGCAAGAAGCAGTATGTCTGGGAACACAGGACACAATCTGCCCCTAACCTGCAGTATTACACTGTTCTTTATTGCATAAACAGGTTTCCCAGAGAGCTGAAAATGGTGTGAGGTGCAGGAAAGAAGCCTTCATCTCATTATTTGTCCCCAAGCAGCAGATGCCTCCATGATAATAGGAAAATAAGAATATTATTGAATTTTCTTAATGGCATCAACTTACTATCCTCGAGTCTGGTATTTTTCAAATCCTATTAAAAGCTGAAATCCATAGCTTTTCATGAACTCCTTCCCCCTTCTCCAAAAACACAAAGGAAAAGAAATTGTTATTGTGTACACTAGAATAGTATGTCTCTGAAAGAGTGAATAATCATTTACTAGTGAAGAATAACCTAATTTCATCATATTATAACTTTCCTTAAGAGCAATTTTTATGGTGGATGGGGTGCAAGAAGAGAGTGGCTGGGTAGGAGAGACAATGACTAAAAAGTCTCTCAACTGTCTTAAGTTTATCAGAGTAATTTGATCTTTTCCTCTGGGGCACATATGGAATAGTATTTACTGAAACTAATGTTACCAAGATGGTGAAAATTTGCCCCTGATATATAGGCTTTCCAAGGCTGAAGAAGCAAATGTAAATAGGTAACGCTAATCTGTGTGACTTACTTAGGAAAAATATACTATAGTAATATAGCTCGTGCTTCCATCCCTTCCATTCATCCTTTCTTAGCACATACTCTGTCACATGAAGAATATTCTAAATTTATAATCAAATTACAGGCATCTGGAGAGCCCAGCCACTGAAGTAAATTGTTTCCCATAAGTCATGTTTGTGATCTGTAAATGCTGGCAAAGCAAATGCTGGAACTATAATTTTTAAATGATAGATTACTATTGGAAGCATTCCATTTAGGAGCAGTACATACAACCCCAAACCCTAAGCTGGGCATGTTTGATTTGGCTATTGTCTTGCAAAGATATTTTTCTCACACTCAGATTCTTGATTCATGTCACAAGAAGTGGAAAGATCAAAACCTAATATGGGCGAATTCTAAAAATGCTTGCAAGTTGATGTTACCCTTTAGTTCACTTAAAAAAAAAAAAAGAATAGGCTTAGAAATGTTGGTATGAATTCAAGTCACCATATGTTCTCTTAATGATTATTTGGAAACAACCAGCAACAGACCTCCCACAGATACTTCTCTGTATTACTAGATTTCTTCAAAGCATGGATTCAGAATATAATTTTCTTTGAGCTTGAGTGTGGGTAAGAAGCAGGCCCCAAGTAGACTTGTAAATAAATTTAACTGGTTTGTTGGAGGGCTACCCAGAAGGATCTTTATTTAAATACAATGAATTTAGATACAATGAATTGTAGCCTTTGATCGCTTTGGATTCAAAAGCATTATGCTCTCAATATTAGAAAATGCAGAGGCAAAGAGATTGTAATGCTTGGCAGAAGTGGAGGAATCTAACCCAGAAGATTTGTACAAGGTCAAAGAATCCTGACGCTGAAAAGAGCAGATGAATGTTCAGCACTGCCAAATCAGTTTTTTTCAAATGGAAGGATCTTTATGTATATCTAATAAATATTAGGCTTTCTGGGGGAAAAAAAGCTTCCTAAATGTATCTTCTAAAATACCTTAGATGTTCAAAAGCATATATCAGGAATTGAAGAATAAAAGGAAAACACTCACAAGCTTAATGAGGAATTTGCTAGCCACTGGATATGTAAGGACACAAAAGGCAGCTTCCTGGGTCTCTTGACACAAGAAACACGTTTGGGTTAGAACTAGATACGAATGTGCCCATGGACAGCACACATCTCAGGGAAGAGCCTACAAATTCAAGATACTTCCAGCTTCAGGAAAAGGAAAGGAAGAGAAAATTAAATTAAAAGAAATGTGTCAGCCCATACGATAACTATTTCTTTGTGATTGGTATGGGATATTGTGACCAGGGCCTCTAACTTGCTAGGTAAGTACTCTACCATTTAACTGACATCTTTTGCCCTTGAGAAACACTATCAAGCTTGGTGGTTTCAGGGTTGCCTTACAATAGCACAATCATGACTGGGGTTGTAGATCTGCTCTGTTCTTTCCTCTGGGTATCCCCTCTTTACAGTGAGTGACATGATGTTGTATTGCGAGCAAACAGCAAATCCTCACATGCAAAATTGAAGCATAGAACATGGAATAATAAGATAAGGGGAGCAGGATTGCTGGCCATGTTCCCTTCTTCCCTTCCTTCCTCTGTCCCTCTCTCTCTCATTCTCTCTCTCTCTCTCTCTCTATGTATGTATATATATATATATACATGTATATATGTGTGTATATATGAATATATGTGAAAGAAGATTTTCCCCAGATATTATTTAAATGAATTTCCTTTTTCATTTCATTGGCCAGAATTGGGTCTCAAGCTCATCTTCGCAATGATTTGCCACCAAAGGGAAAATAGATTAGCCACTGATGTTCATACAATGCCTCTGAAACTCGGCAGGAAGTCGAGTCTTTCTTCGGCATACCACTATCTAATACTTTGAACAAACTGAAACTATTCTGATAGAGAATAAGAGTGTGTGAGGCTAAAGGGACCACTGACAGTATCTATCAGATTCCTTCTTGAAAAATGTCTGCATAATTCTGTGGAATTCTCCCATCAAGTGGTACCTTTTCAGGAGCTGGAACTAACAAGTACAGTACAGAACCAAGGGAGGTAGAAAAACAGGATACAGTTCAGTATATTCCCAGCAGAGAATTGAAATATAGCAGAAATGATTTATACTTATGTAGCACTTAATGTGGACCAGCTAAGATGCTAGATACCCTTTCCCCAACCACATCATAGTTAATATTCAAAAAGAAAGGTACTGCCAGGTGCTAGTGGCTCGTAACTGTAATTCTTGTTGCTAAGGAGGCTGAGATCTGAGGATCATGGTTCAAAGCTAGCCCAGGTAGGAAAATTTGTGAGGATCTTATCTCTAATTGACAAATGAAAAGTTGGAAATGGATTTGTGGCTCAAAATGGTAGAGTACTACCCTTGAGCACAAAAACGCAGCAACTAATGTCTAGGCCTGGAATTCAAATCCTAAGACTGGCGGCAGGCACACACACACACACACACACACACACACACACACACACACACACACACACGTACCATTTATTCCCCTCTAGAATCAAAGCCCAGTTTGAAAATTGTTAAGAGGCAGTAGAGCTAAAAAAAAACAAGCTTATGTATGGGGCTGGTGGCTCTCACCTATAATCCTAACTCAGGAGGCTCAGATCTGAGGGTCATGGCTTGAAACCAGCCAGGGAAGGAGATTCTTATCTCCAATTAACTACCAGAAAACTGGAAGTGGAGCTGTGGCTCAAAGTGGTAGCACTAACCTTGAGCAAAAAAGCTGAGGGACAGTGCCAAAGCCCTGAGTTCAAGCCCCACAACTGACAGAAAAAAAAATTAAGTATATACTTTATTCTGGCTCAAAATAGATGAGAGAGAGCTATTTATACTCCACCTATGGTACATACCTGTGTTTCCTCACTACTTTCCCAATACTATCACCTAGCCATTGACCCCAGCACCATTGAGAGGACAGAAGGCAATGAGCAATAAGAACTAGGGGCCTTTAGATTCTTTAAGATATCCCAATCTACCCTCTAAAGTTCTGCACTGTGGGAATGAGAAAAGCAAAGGGGGGTGGGGAGAGGGGAACCAAGTCATTACAAACAGTGGTGACAGTAAATTGCGATCTCTTATCGAATGTCACTGACCCCATCAATTGGACCAATTTAAGGTAGGCTGATGGTTGGATGCATCAGTATCAAGGGTGAATACTCTGAATACTCAGATTAAAACTCAAATTGGTTTTGAGATTCAGAATTATTTTGATATTGGATATTTTCACAGTTAATAGTACTGAAAGACCTTACTGCATAAATGCTTTGACCTCAGAAATTCACGGAGATATAGAAGGAGATTACCTCTGTGTCCTTATTATTTCTAGCTGTCTGATGGAGAAAGTGGATGATTGACCTCTGCTAAAAAGGACATTTCTGCAAGAATGCAGGAATTAGACTCTTCATATAGCTTTCCCCACTAGGCTACCAAGTTTACCAACGATGATGATGACTTTCCTCCAAACCTTCAGGCGGCCACTAGATATAGGCTCCTTTCTCTTGGAAATATTTTCAAGAAGAGTTTATTGTAAGAGGCTTTCTCATGGGGTAAAAGCATCCAGGGGTCAATTAGGATATTGTCAGCCTGTAGATTGGATTGTTTATGAGCTCACAAGCACAATGCCTTCTGTGAAACAGAGTGAAACAAACTCCCATCACTCCCTTTCATGTTTTCTAACATACCATGTGTCTTTCTGACATATAAGCTATTTCTATCCAGGGGGAATTGTGAAATTTAGGCAATTACTTGGATCCTTGACTCCCCAAATGGTGTAATATTTATTTTATTTAAATAGTTTGCAAATGGCTACATCACTGTCTGAAATTTGTGGCTTGCTATAACTTTATAAGTTCATGTGCCATCTTCTCATTCCCTCTCTTGCTCTCTCTCCTGTCTTGTTCTTGCTATGTGTATCTTTCTAAGTGTCCTTCTGTTTGTCTGTCACTGTCCATCTGTCTTTCTCTGACTCTGTCTCTAAAAGAGATCGTGAAAATGGATCTGGAAGCAAAGGAACACCAACAAGCAAAACTACACAATAGTGCTTTTACCCTGTTTGTTTGTTTTTTTCTCACAACATCCTTACAAGTAGCAAGCATGTCTCCAGGGTCATTATTCAACCAACACTGTGTGTGTGTGTGTGTGTGTGTGCGCGCGCACACACACAGTACTTTTAGAAAGCCTTTGGTTGTGAGAACAAATCGAGGCTATTACTAGGGCGAATGTTTGGCCAGATTCTTTGTTCTGTTCATATAATGGTAGTAGTGAAATATGAAAGGAAAGCACATTTTAAGAAAAGAAAAGCAACTCAACCAAAAACACATTGCATTGGCTCTAGTGAGCTAGTAACTTTGGGCAACTGTCCCCAGTGCCTACGTGTGGGGTGCATGTGGCATGTGCATTGGGGAAAAGGAGGGGGAGGAAGCCATATGGCAGCTAGACATCTGGAAATTTTATCCAGATGTTGCTGAACAGAGTAGGGCCCAATTCATACATAACATAGGCAGATGATTATGTATGCTCATGCATATGATCAGACTTACAAGTCACGGAGGGAACAAATGGTCATTTTCAAGCGAAAGTCCTTCTAGGGAGGACAGAATAAAACACCCTTTTGTCCTTAACTGTTCGTTAACGGTGTGTCTAGAAGTAGGTCTGTAAGTAGGGCCATGAGAGAAACTCTGGCTCCCTCTGGGAACCCCTCTTTGACTAGATTGGAAGGGAAACATTCTGAAACATATGCGGGTAAAGTATATGTTTATATCTGATTAGGCACACATTTCCACAGGAAGCATAAATTCCAGTTCATTTCATCAGAAAACAAACAGAGCTAAATCTTTCTTCATTAACCTTCTCTCTCTACTCAGTCTCCTTCAGCTATCATTGTCAGAAAAAAATTAATTTCCTGCTTTGATAAGGTACAGTCTAGTTTCCAAAATACACCAAACTTCTCTTGCTCTATCTTCTTTGAACTCCAATTCTTTTGGATCTTAAGAAGAAATTCTAAAATGATAAAGGTGTAAGCATAGTTTCTTTCTAATCTAACCTTGCCTGCCATTTTTCACTGAATTGCCAAGTTATGTGGTGATGTGTTTGAAAGCTACCCAAAGAACACCAGAAATTTTCAAAGTGTGCAAACTTATCTAGCTTACAGATTAGTGAATATATAGGATAAATCTATGTGGTTGTATTTCTTAGAGTCTGTCACTTACTCCTATACCTTCCCACTTCTAGAACAGTCTTTCTTTTTGTTGTTGCTATACAAGAAACATACAGTAGACAAGAGCACATGTGACATTGTCACTCTGATCTTGAGTAAGGATGACCGATTTAGGGTTGGCTAATGAAGTGACATTTCTCCACACCCCAGCATGAGACAAAGAAAAATAGGCCAATCTTACTATTCAGAGCCATAAAGTCCCAAATATGTTGCCTACAACATTTCCCACATGTGGTAAAAGTGGACTGTATTAAAGATAGAAAAAGTGAGTCTTAACTGATATGATCAAATTATATTCTCTTCTTAGGCTTTAGGAAACAAGTTAATGTCTCCATTCACTTTATCTTCTGGGTGCTTAAACTCATGTGAATGGATTTCTGTCACTCACTTGCTGGGAAAGAGACTCAAGTCATACAGCAGCTGTCTTTCAAAAGGAAGTTAAACATTTCTCCTCCACCAAGGCTGTGTTCCTTACTGGCCACCAAAAGTGGTTTTAATTTCCTGTTTAGTCTGAGCTCTCGGGTGAATCACTTAACCTTTCTGATAATACTATTTCTCTCATAGTATTGCTTTAAGACTTGGAGACACCCAATAAATGGTAATTAGATTCAAAGTAGCAATCTCAATGACATGAAAAGAACACTCAGAAGTGTAAACTGTATGCCAGGGTTCAAATGTATTTGGATCTGTTCTTTCTTCTTTGCTTCTCTCCCTCTTCCCTCTTCCCTTCTTTTCTCTCTTTTTGCTTCACTTTCTTTGCAGTATTATTTTTAGAGAATCTGAGATTATAGAGAAGTTCAAGAATTTACTCATCTGACTGCTACTAGGCAGCTAGCGTATTCCAGCCAGAACAATTGTCTCAGTGATTTCAGATCCACTTCTTCATGGTCCAGGATTCTCAGTAACATCTTTGGTCCTATGTCTGGAGTCTTGGGGATTCAGAGGCAGAGATGTGCACACAAGGGTTTAGCTTGGGGAATACTGTAAGAAGATAAGTATCAAGATGGAACCAAGAGAGGAGTTGAACCCTTAGGCAATTGTGGTGAGGCCTTTACTCTGTCTCAAACACAGGGAGGTTCTGAACTATGGGGACCCTTCAGAGCTGTCCCAAACCAAGGCAAGGTGACCAGACCATTGCTTCTATGGATCCAGAATGAATCATGGGATGCAGACCACTCCCCAAAGATGATAAAACCCAGGTTGAAGCTGCTCTTTTTAGCTAAGAGCAAATTCTAGAGGGAGACTCCACTAGGAGCTGCTAGCAGTTGACATGCCCAGCAGCTGGAAGAGTGAACCCTTGGGTCCTGAAGGGCGTCTCAGACCTGCACACACAGCCTGATCTCTGGAGACTGTGTGTGAATCCATCTTTCTCAAACTGAGCACCCAGCACAAGGTTCTTCAACTATTAGCACCATCACCACACTCCTACTAGCATCATCACACACTCCTAATATATGTTTAAATGTCATTATTTACTCTCTTTATTCTTAAACATCTGTTGACTTGATTTGGGAAAAAATATATCTCAGTCTCAGTGTACTGTGTAGCATAGTTCCCTTGGGACAGAAAGTGATAGTGAGATATTCTAATTATAGTCTTGTTTCTATTGCCTATGTGAGGTGCTAATTCTGTGATATGTGACCATCACCTCCATTTTAGTTCGGTGCATTTCAAAGCCTTGGATGGCCTGATCCTAGGAAATGTATCCACTAATCTCAGTAACCCAATAGGACATAGAGACAAAGGACCTGCATTGTCAGCATAGGCTGGGAAAGGATTCCAGTGTTAAAACTGATGAGGCGTGAAATTCAGGGTCTTTATGGGCTGAGTATAATGGATTAATAAAGAAGAGAGAATAAATAGAGGAGAATTTAAAATTTCACCCTATCATTCTTTGTTTCCCATTCAAAAGAGATGACAATCTACTTGGTCATTTAAAGTGAGTGGAAATGGCTCTCTTTTGAGCATATCTGTGTGCTAATTCAAGATTTATTAAAGTCCCAAGATGGAACATTTAGCATCAAGCAGCTCTGTTATGAGACCTCTGGATTTGGTAGAAGAGTAGATTACTCTTTCCTTTATTAGGAGCCAGCACCACTCAAAGTCATTTGGCACTACTTGTGTTTTGCATTAATTGTTTATACTCTCACTACAGAAAAATTACTATGAAAAATAGAAACATCTCAACTCTGGTCAAGTGATTAGGTTCAGAGTGGAAAGAAATATTGTTCATTTATTTGGCATTATGGTTTTTAAAAAATGTATTGGTAGGCAAGGAGAATTTTCAAGTTACTTGTATTGTTTTATGCATCATTGTAGGTTTTTATAGGTTTGGGTGCACCAAATTTTTCCTCTATCTTGAAATACATTGGTCTTGTAATCCTGCCCATACTATTAAATTAAGGAACACAAAGTTGAAGTACTGGGATTTGAATTCAGAGTCTTTCTCTTATCACTTAAGCCATGGCCCCAGCCTTTGGAATTACAAAGATTTTTTTTGTATATTTTTCTATTTCCTTGTCCTCCCCTTATCAGAACTGAGTGCTCTAGTGGTGAATGTCTAACTAAGCCTGGGTCAGCTAATTTTTTTATTTTGTTTGTCTATTTTTTGTCTTTGTAATGCTAGATATCAAACCCAGGGCTTCACATATGGTAAGCAAGCACCTTTTCACGGAGTGATACCCCCAGCCTCTGGATCAATGTTGTTCATTCTCCCCAGAGCTTAAAAATTAGAACTAGATCAGAGAAATTACATCATTATTGTTAGAAGTAAATGTTGGAGACCATAAAGTAACCTCAGTCTTTGTGATATAGAGCTTGAAATTATGTAAAGAGAAGAGAGGAACAATTTTCAATTGTGTGTGTGAAGTCTGGAGGCTTGAACTCAGTAAGACCATAAGAAATGTCCTTGTGTGTTTTTGCTCAAGGCTAGCACTCTAACACTTGAGCTACAAACTCTACTCCTGGCATTTGGGTCATTAATTGCAGGCAAGAGCCTCATGGACTTTCCTGCCAGGGCGGGCTTCCAACCACGCTCAGATCTCAGCCTCATAAGTAGCTAGGATTAAAGGCACCAGGGCTGGATTTCTTTTCTTTTTCTTTTTCTTTTTTCTTTCTTTAAATTATTTTTTGGTAAAGCTTAACTGAATCCTTAACCTTTACGAAGTTTGACAGATTCAGCCCTCATTTCATTATTTCAGTAAATTCCAGCTAGTGCTGACCATGGACAACTTACATTAGTAACTTCATGGAAATTAACTTCCTTGAGTTGGCTATGACTTAGGGTACTCATTACTCAAGTCCTCAAAGAGTGTTCATTTCTCCAAGCATAAGCTGTCTTTCTAACATCTGTAATTAAATAATGATCACAACTAAATGTATATGTGTAGAATGTGAATTAAAGTCTTCCTTTTCCTTCGTTCAGAAACAATGCGTTTCTTAAGGTTTGCATAACAAATCACAACAAACCTGATGGCTTAAAAGCAGAAACTTATTCTTCCAAAACTCCACAGGCCAGGAATAAAAAAAGTCAATATTATGGCAGAGCCCCACTCCCTCCAAAAGCTCTGGCCTGCCATTTCCTCCCTGCCATTTCCTGTTTCCCATGACTGGAGGCTTCTATGTCAATAGCAGTTTAACATTCATTTCGGCCCCTGGCATTTCCCGGGCATTTTCCTGTCTCTGTATCTCCCAAATCTCCTCTGCATCTTTTCTCCTAAGGACATCAGTCATTGTACTTAGGGGAAGCCTTTAATATAGATTATTTTTACCTGGAAATCCTTAACTGTATCTGTGAAGATATTTCCATACATACTTTTTCCCAACAAAGTTCACATTGACAGGTGAGTTTCTGTTGAAATGATCTTTATAAGGGGCATCTATTCAATCCAGTGCAAATGCTTCTCAATCAAAAGTGATTAAGTAATCCCTGAGTCTGGAAGTAGTTTTGGTTGTTACTTCTTGGGTGGTTGACATGTAGGGGATAAAGGCTAGGGACCTGGATGAACTCTCTATAGTACACAAGACGGCCTTCACAACAATAAGCCATCTGACCCATAAGGACACTAGAAGGGGGAAAACGCTGATTTATACACACAACTAATGGCACAATATAGCAATCTGGCTAGTGGTGACAGTGAATAAATAATATAATTACTAATAAAATACTAAAACTGACCTTGTTAAATTAGCTATTAAAGAGAGGACTCATTACTATAGGATTCAAAAAAATAAATAGCCAATCACAATGAATACAACTGTCATGAAGCAGAGTAATTCCTTAATTATTTTACTTATGCAAAGTCTTACAGCCCCCAAAGGGCTTATATTCTCATTTTTTATATTTTAACTTTTCTGAAATTGGAAGTTACTACAATGCATGCATTTAACATAAGCATTCAATGTACTATTAATTCTTACTTTCATTTATAAGCTGATATTATAGTGATGGTACATCTTTTAAGGTGTATTAAGTCAAAGACCTAATTTCAAAGACATATTTCCTTATTAAAAAAAAAAGCAATGGGAGGAAAAAAAGGCAATGAAGTGTGTAGATAGGAAGTGCTCTTCAAGTTTATTGCTTTTATTATTGTTATTATGGCTGTACAAATTGCATGGTGTATACAAGAGGTACTGAATTAGAATCTCTGGAGATTAGACCTGAAGGCAGCAGTGCAATGGGTTTCCCAGGTGATTCATACTCAAATAATCTAGTAACAGCTCACTTAGCAGATTTGGATATTATCATTATGAAAAAATTTTTTACATGTAGTTGGGGATAATGTTTCACTCCTCCACTAATTGTATGTCCTTGAGTAAAGTAATTCACTTGTTATGTATTATGTTTTTAAATTCAAATAGTGGCTCTCCATATTCAGCAAGCACAGTATCATCTTGACACAAATATTTTATATTGTTATGGATATAATATTTCCATTGATAAAATATTTTATGTGATATTGCACTCATATAAAATAATAGGTGAATAAATGCATGGGGGATTGTAGACAGCCCTTCTTTATCAGAAAATTCCAGCCACTACATGAAGAAAGAGTGGTAGAATTAGAAAATCAGCAAGGAGTGCTCAAACTAGCAACAAAGTACCTTCACAAAGCCACTTACAAAGTAAAGCATAATTACTCTGCAGTAAATGAATCTGACCACAGCCATTAATACCAGCATGGGCACAGAATGGCATGGTGAACATCCTGGTAATATACAAGAACACACTGTCTCTGGTCCATAGTGCATAGCCAGGCTTGACATATGGGGAAGCACCAGAGGAAACTCAGCTAAAAGACCTTCTAAAAAATATTGGTCTTCTATAAAATATTGGCATGTATTCTTTAAAAATATCAAAGTCTAGCCAGGTGCTGGTTGGTCACACCTAAAATCCTAGCTACTCAGGGGTCTGAGCTCCAAGAATTGTAGTTTAAAGCCAACCCAGGCAGGAAAAGTCTGTGAGATTCTTATTATCAATTAATCACAGAAAAAGCCAGAAGTGGATGTGTGGCTTAAGGTATAGCACTAGCCTTGAGCAAAAGGAGCTCAGGGACAGAACCCATGCCCAGAGTTCAAGCACCAGGATTGGCAAAAATAAAAAATTAAAAAATCAAGGTTTACAAGCTTAAAGGAAAAATAGGACTATTTATGGATTAAAGTAAACTAGAGAGGTATGACAAGTAAATGCAATGTATGACCTAGATAAGACTAGTAAAACTTTACCATGGGTTTGAACATAATATGATAATATTGCATTTATTTCTTGACTTTGTTAATTGGACAGAAGTTACCTAAAATAATTATCACATTCTTAGGAAATCTACATGCAAGTATTTAGAGGTTCTGAGATGTAACTTCTGTAATGTACCCTCTAGTAGTTTTAAAGAAAGAAATCAAAATCTAGAGAGATCGAAATGACAATAAAATGAATGATGTGAAAATTGCCAGGCACTGGTGACTCACATCTGTAAACCTAGCTATTCAGGAGGCTGGGATTTGAGGATCACAGGTCAGAACCAGCCTGGACAGGAAAGTCCATGACACTCTTCTCTCCAATCAACAACAACCCCTCTCTCCCAAAAGCCAGAAACAAGTATGGCTCAAGTGGTAGAGCGTTAGACTTGAGCACAAGAAGTTCAAGGACATTGCCCAGGTCTCCGTGCCTAGGACACACACACACACACACTCTCTCTCTCTCTTTCTCTCTCTCTCTCTCTCTCTCTCATACACACCAAAGTGAAAATTGTTGATCTAACTGCATTACAAATCTTTATACTATTATTGTACCTCCTCTTCAATTTTATATCAAATAAAAAGTCAAAAATAATTCTCTTACTCCCACTCTTCCTCCATTTTGGAAGATGACTTCTGATTATTTATATGTTACAATGAATTAAAAACAATGAATAAAAATGTTAAGAGAGTAAGAGCAACTAACAGAACTGAGAGCAAAAATATTTGGCTATTGACTTTTTTAGTGGTCTGGCAGATAATCAGCACTTACACTATAAGAAGCTGAGCTACTGAACAAAGGAAACATACTACCATAATAGAAAAGGGCAGTGTGGAGGGAAGTCCTTTGTAAATGCCTGGAGTTCTCATATTTAAAGGTAAATAAAAAAACATACAAAGATGACGAATGCCTGTAACCCTTACTTTTCAGAATACTGTAGTCTAGGGCTGGGGATATGGCCTAGTGGCGAGAGAGCTTGCCTCGTATACATGAGGCCCTGGGTTCGATTCCCCAGCACCACATATACAGAAAATGGCCAGAGGTGGCGCTGTGGCTCCAGTGGCGGAGTGCTAGCCTTGAGCAAAAAAGGGAGGCCAGGGACAGTGCTCAGGCCCTGAGTCCATGGCCCAGGACTGGCCAAAAAAAACAAAACAAAACAAAAACAAAAACAGAATACTGTAGTCTAGAGAAATTCAGGTCAAAGTCAGAAAAGTCCACAAGACTCCATGCCCAATTAAGTAGTAAAAAGCTGAACTGGAGGCAAGGCTCAGGTGGTAGATCACCAGTCAAGAAAGCACAAGTTTTTGAGTTAAGATACTGGGATGTTGAGTTCAAATCCCCATTCTGATAAAAAAATAAATAAAACATTCCATCTCTAAATAATAATCTTTTAAAATGTATTTATTTTTTGCCATTCCTGAGACTTCAACTCTGTGCCTGGGCAGTTTCCCTGAGCTCCATTTGCTCAAGGCTAACATTCTACTACATGAACCATAGGGCCACTACCCACTTTTTCTGTAATATAATTGGAGATAAGAGCCTCACAGACTTTCCTGCCTTGGCTGGCTTTGAACGGTGATCCTCAGATCTCAGCCTCCTGAGCAGCAGGGTCACCATCTCCTGACTTCTAAATAATAATTTTTTAAAATTACAGGCAGATAGTGTTAAATGCAGATTCTGACACAAGTCAACAGTGAGACCCCTGAGAAACTGCATTATAATTTGTTTTCAGATAGTGTCTGTCCATATAGCCTCAAACTTGTGATTATCCTACCTCAGCCTCCAAACATTCAGATTACAGGAGGGGAGCATCATACCCTGTGAGTCTATATTTCTCAGTGCTACTATTCTAAACTCCACTCTTTAGAAAGCAATGTCTCTCGGGCTGGGGATATGGCCTAGTGGCAAGAGTGCTTGCCTCGTATACATGAGGCCCTGGGTTCGATTCCCCAGCACCACATATACAGAAAATGGCCAGAAGTGGCACTGTGGCTCAAGTGGCAGAGTGCTAGCCTTGAGCAAAAAGAAGCCAGGGACAGTGCTCAGGCCCTGAGTCCAAGGCCCAGGACTGGCAAAAAAAAAAAAAAAGAAAGCAATGTCTCTAATAGGTGTTTTGAGACCTGCTCTCTATCTGTAAAGTTTTATTCCAACAGCCAGTCATGTCCATGTGTTTATGTGCCGTCTATTGACTGGTTTTAACAGAGTCTGTCTAGCCCATGTATCTTAAATGTTTATTATCTGGCCTTCTTACAGGGTTTGTGGACCTTTGGCCTAGAGTGATTATAGTCAGAGAATCTGGAATCAGAATGTCTGGGTTTGTATTCGGGCTTTGCCACACAAGTCTTTTTGCTGGTCAGACTTCTCTAAATCATAGTGTGTTGGAAGGGGATAATAACAGTACACACTTGCTAGAAATGCTAAGACTAAGTGCAATAGCACAGGTGAGGTGCTTAGCACACAAGTGGAACTCTGCCTAAGATACTTAGGGAGCAAGTTCAAAGTCTGTATCCCAGTGCTCCATTTCTTGAGTCCATTCATAAAGTCTGAGGTGGGGCCTGGGAATCTGTCCCTGAAACCTGTGTTTCAGAGGCTTCTGGTACAAGGAGACATGGGTGCGGGATGTAGAGAGGAGGGAGGGCCCAGTGTTCATTATGTGTTCACATCCCTCCCGCATTCTTCCTCCCACTCTCCCTTGCCTTCCTTATCGCTTCCTTATTTCTGTGAAGGTGGGCTTTGTGGCTGTGCATCTTTCTGAATCCATAGGCTACAAGCCATGCAGCCCCATGCCCAAACTGGTTCTCCAGGCCCCAGGATACCTGCTTTAAACTTCATCCCTAACTTAGCAATATAACTCTCTAGAAAGAACACTTGGTGCTCAGCTCGCCAGCGGGGTGATTGTGGTTTTGCCCTCTCTTAACTCCATACTGAGATGGTTCCACCGGCCTGTGCCCTGCACTCCCATGTTAGGTGGGCTCCAGCATTACTTAGGAAGAATGCTTTGGAGAGGAACACTGAGGCAGTGAGTGGTTCTGGGGACAACTGGGAGAAAACTGTATTCCTGGTAAATAGATGATCTAAGAGGGCTGCTATGGAGGTCATTTTTTTGGCTTTATTTTTGTAGTTTATTATTTTTTTTATTGCCAAGATGATGTACAGAGGGGTTACATAAGGTACGTGAATTACATAAGGTAATGAATACATATACATTTCTTGTCATACTTGTTACCTTCTTCCTCATTTCTCCCTCCTTCCCTCCCCCAATGCACCCTCCTTGCTTTCTTCATTTAAAAAAAACAAACTATTCCCCTTGATGTACATTGTCAATTTAGTACAATGCTTATGACCTCTATGATTATTAACAGTAAAATGATTCCTTCTAGCACATCTGAAAGAAGCTGGGAGGAGGGGACAGAATGAATGGAAAATGGGGAGGGGGGAATACAGTAGAAAGGGCCCAACAGCTGCAATGGACACTGACGAGAACAAACTAAGCAACTCAAGGGCAGCAAGGAGGAGGGAAGAAATTAAAGAAAAAGAAGGAACAGATTATACTAAGCAAAAGAAAAGAAATGTATATGTATGGAGGCCCTTTTGCAAACACTTGGTTCTGTAGGTAATCAGCTCAAGTCTTCTAAAAAGTAGTGTGATTTATATCCCATTTTATAATGTACGTTCACTAATGTGACAATGGCCTTTGCAAAAGATTTCTCAACTGTGCCTCTCCCCTCTTCAAAGTGCTCTCACACACACTCACATACATAAACATAGACACCCACATGCATATGCATATACATACCCACATGCGTGCTCACACACGCGCGTGCACACACACACACTGATTTGAATGGGTTTTGAAATTTCTGAGGAAAGCCATAAAATAAATGTTGTTTTATTATCACCAATTCAATATGCTCAGGAATTTTTAATTCCTTAAGAATGTTTCCCTACTTGTGAAGAAATCAGCGGTGTTCAGTAATTTTCCCTTGTTTTGCACCAGTAATTAGCTTAGTTGTGAATAAAACCAGATACTAAAAATTTTTGAGTAGCCCCAGAGTGCCCTTTGCCATTTCAATTACTGGAGGAATCAACGATGTCCTTTCTGAGGATATAGCTGGAATATTCAACCTCATTTAGGAGCTAATTGAAAGTCACATTTTAATATCTTCTTTACAGTGCAGAATTTCTGGTCTAGAGCTATCTTTGACCCCGATTAAAACTATTCACAGAAACTCAAGTATGACTAGACTTGGAAAATAAACATTCCTTCTAATCTAAGCAATGATACCATTCATTGATAACCTGTTGTCAGACTATTTTCTAAATCATTGTTTGCTTTTTTATTCATTAAGACATATTGATACACTGTTCTTTATCCCAAAGGGCTGAAGCTATATTTGTTTCCTTCCCTGAGAGAAAGGATTCCAACCATGGAAGAGAAGCACTGAGCACAGATGTACAGGGTCTGAAGTGTTATAACAAAGGAATGGAAAGAGATGGGGAGTAAGATGCCATCTTTGAAATCTTTAATATGCTGAAGTGTGAACACAGACCTACAGGAAGGAGCGAGGTTAGCCTGTAGATGTCAATGTCCCATGTCAGAATGGACTCTGCATAGTTGAGGAGGGTGTGGCAGCCAAGGTCACTTGAGTGGAGTGAGCTAGGAAGCCATTGGAAGGAAATGAAAGAAGGAAGTGATTCAGGTCAGTGATATGAAGCCTTCAGGTCATGATGACTTTGGGATAAGCCAGACACATGGAAAATTGTTGGAATGCTTTGAGCAAATAGTCATATGATGTGAATTGAGTTTTAAAGACTTAAGTGTAGAGCTCCAAACTATAGGAGTGCAAGGCTGGAAGCAAGGAGGGTAACTAGAAAATGGTACAAAGTTGTTATTCAACTTACTTCCTCTTTCTCCTTTCCAGTTTAGTAAGATCATCTGATTTTGCTTCATCTAAAAGGATGAGAAAAAGGAACATGTAGGCCACTTCCAGACTTAGCCTAAAAACCCCCAATATGCAACCCTCCTTGCTCTTTCCTTCCTTCTGCAGCTTTAGGTCCCAATGTAGAGAATCCTCATCCGCGGGTTGTAAGATGTTGGGCTCCCAGAACCACTGTTTAGATGACAGCCACCCACTGAATAAGGGTGAAGAATAACATCCATTGGTGTTCAACAACTAAGATAATCTACCCACTAAACCAAGAAGTGATACATAATTTTTCCATAGACAAAGGTTCTAAGAGATATAGATGATGAGGTGTGGTGAGGTTCTCTGTATGGTTTAGCCAAGTAACATGATTTCCTGAGAGTTACAGGAGAGGATCACAAAATGAGTGCAATGCTTTGTCTTGAACATTAGGAAGAAGAATTTTCCATTTCCTGAGATGACCAATTAGAGAAGGAATGGTTCTATATGGTAAAAAATCAAGAGTAAAAATTTTAGCATATTAATATTGAGGTGCCTGGTGCTATCTCTTTAATCATTATATATATACATATATATATTATTTTTTGAGATGAGGAAAATAAAGACTTGACAGGCAAGGCAAAATAATTTCCTTCGGGAACACTGCCTCCTGAGTGCTGGAATTACAGGCATGCACACCATACCAAGGTCTTGTTTCTTAGCATTCCAAAAATCATTCCAATGGTGGGGGTCAATTCTAAATTTTCATGAACAGGATTTAGTTTTCTTATTTGAATTTTTAGCACTGTCTCATACAATAATGCATGATATTCTGATAGACTACCAAATGGAGTATGTTTTTTGTTTTTGAAGTCTTACTAATACTGACACTAATTTGAATTCAGAAAAAAAGTTGTTGTTGCCAAGCATTTGTAAAGCTTGAACATAATTCCTAAGGAAAATGGATAATTAATTGATGGTCCTCCTTCAGTAGACAAAGGGATTGGTTTTTCTTGGAGAATTTTCTGTTTTGTCATTCATATGCTGTTTTGCATGTCACATTGTTCCAGCTTTGATTTTATAAAAAACATTTTCTATTTCTTAGCATTGGGGATGAAAAATATAGACCATTAATATGTAAAGTATTACATATGATGCTCCAAAGCTTTAAGGCAGAGGATGAGAAGAAAATAATCTACTGAAAAATTACAGAATTGAGAAAGGAATGCTTGAGTGAGAAGGCAGAAGCTATTATTGATAGATACTAAGTCAAGAGGGGTTGGTGCTGGCAGGTACATGATAAAGAGAGGACATTCTAGAAGTATTGAGAAAAAGCATAGGAACTAAAACATTCTGTGTGTTTAGGAATCACAAAATATTTGTTTGGGCAAGATCATGGCATCCCAAATGGAGAAAAAACTAGGAAGAAGGCAGTGAAATCTTTGCTATTAAAAAAACAAAACAGCTTTAGAAAAGTAGACAGATACTAATAATCAAGGGGCCAAAATCTAGGCTTGGCATACATAACATGCAGCATTTACAGTACTAATGCATTTGCCTTGTGTTTCGACAAAGAATGCCATAACCTGACATACCTGCTAGGACCAATGCAGCATGCAGTTTGTGTATATGTTAACTAACACTATGGCTTTCTCTACAGTAAAATAGAAGAATAAAATATGCATCAAGAGCTATACATGCAACTATACTTTATTGCATGTCTATGATTGGGATAGCTCAGATCATTAGAGATGATAATTTCAATTTTGCAGACCCTCAATACGCAGAACATACTCTAAGAAATGAACTAGTATAGTAATAATATATAATGACAATAATGTCTCTGACAAGGCCATCTGATGATATCATACTGTAACCCTGAGGAAAAAGTCTGTTGTTATTCGACAACCTAGCTAAGAAGCCCCGTGCACTAATGCCAAAGGAGAGAAGGCCATTGCATCTTTCATTTGCATGTGAAATTTTCATAGCTTTAATTACAAACTGTTCATTCTTTCTTATTACCTTCTTCTTATCAGAAAAAAATAATAGGAATATTGGAAAGTGATTTCAAAGTATGTTTCTGCAAGTGAGAAAAGCAAGGATTTTTTTTCCTATGTTGAGCCAGCTCATGTGTTATGGAAACTTATATAGAAATGATCAGACATTACACAGCAGAGTAAAAGTTCAGTTATGGGCTACAACTAGGAATTGTGAGATCAGACCCTAAGGAGAATTAAACAGTTCTTAAATACTACTGCAGTAAGTAGCAACCCTGCCTTTTACCTCTAGATCATAGAGGGTTTTATTAACAATAGAAAATGGTTTTACCTTAGAGACAAAGTAGGACATGGAAATGCAAATGCATATCAAAACCCTACTCAGCAGATGAGGATATGTTTGTGGACAACATAAATTGTACATTCTCCCCCAAAATGCTGCCAAAAATCAAAGGTCAACTTAAGATGCTTTGTTTTATTTTATTTTTGTTTAAATAGAGACTTAGCTATGAAAGGTTGTAGAGTTAGATCAAAATTCACCTGATGTGTATGGAGGATCATACATCTGGCAGTGAACTTTGAAATAGCTTAACGAATCAGTTGTTCGGGAATAACTCCAGAGATACACATTAAATCAACCTATTTCATAGACTGGGTGATGTCAAGGCAGTGTCTCTCCTTCCAGCAGAAGCCACAGGGTAGTGTGACTGGCAAGGTTAACCTTCTGTTTCCCTGATTTCAGGAAGTCAGTGCCAAAGGGTCACTCCCAACAGGGCTGACTTGGTATGGCTCTGGAGGATTGAGAGGTGAGTTGGGATCCTAAGGATGTGCAAATCCCAATTTAGGATGAAAGAATTGGTGAGCTCTGCTCTCTTCCTGTCTCTGCTGCTCCCAGTATGTAGGAAGCCATGATGGAGACAGTGAAAGAAACGTCTGCATAGTGCAGAGATCATAGGACAAGCATTGTTCATGGAAAATTTCTCATTTAAGACCGAATTGAAACTAGAACGAGTCATGTTGAGTGAGGTATGACAAGATCAGAGAGACACATGGCATGTGTTCTCCATGATACGCAGATGTGAGATTTAAAATGCAACAGGATCTGACAAAGTATATGGGATTCTAGATACCCACACACAGTGAGACCAAAAGAGGATAGTCTTAGGAGAAAAGCACCAAGTTGTAATGCCCAAGCACCTCTTCATATACATCTAAAATAATATACATACTGAAATGAACTCCAAAGATAAGGAAACAAAGGCTCTCTTCTTAGTTTGTCTCATTGTTTTTATAGATGCCTCTGTACTCTTTACCTCATATATGGTATATAAACACGCACATCTGAGGGAAGGTGGGGGAGGGCGCAATCAGTGGAAAGCGGATGAAAATGTGCAGCTCTGGACAATGATGAAAGTGAACCAAGCAATTCAATAGTGGAGATGGGAGGGAGGAAATGAGAGAGAATGTGGGAACAGATAATACTAAGCAAAAGGAAAGAAATGTACTTTTCACCTGACAAATGTAAAGATAGCCCTGCTGTATATCACCTCGGAAACAACAAGAAAGTAAAAAAGAAAAAGAAAAAAAGAGTGAATGGACCCAGATCACAGTGAATCCTGGTATGGATCTACTTTAATAGCAATAGTAGTATCAGCTCAGTCCAATACAGCAGCCCTCATTTCATGAAGGCCTGTTCTATGTGCCATGTGAAGACTAATAGAGCCCTCACAACTCCATGTGGCAACTTCATGGAATGACAAGTATCCCTATTGTGTATGCAGAAAAAATAAGAAGAGTCATCAATGAATTGCTCAGGTCACATAGATGGTACCTAGCAGAGCCAGGGTTTCTACTTGGTTCTGGAATGTTATAGACACACATCACACTTGCCTTTACAATGATAGGGCTGAAGGAACAAGGGGCTTCCAGTAGCAGCTGAAAGTTCAAGTCTTGGTTCTTACCTTATTTTCTATGGGAATTTGGAACATGTTATCGGTACATTCATTCAATCATCAGACCTTTCAGAGGCCGGGTTCCCTTCTCTTCTTGATGTGATAGATGCTTGAAATTTCTGACAAGTAAGGACTGACTGGTCCCTGTACTCAGGAAGCTCATGGAGGAGGTACTAATTATTTATTAATTGATTATGACTGTAATAAATACTATGAGAATATAAGGGTGTTCCCTAGCCTAGAGAACAGCAAGAATTTGAACTTCATGTCCTTCAGATTTTAAACTATGGGAAGTCTATTTCTTGTGTCATTTAACTGGAGATGAAATGAAAGATGGTCTGTAGAACAGAAAGCAGTACATACATGTTAAAACACAACAATGGAAAGTGTTCTTAGACAGGCTAATAATGTCCTCAATTTCCAATCAGTTTTCACCTCCCACCAACCCATACAGTCTTCAGTTGATTTTTTTAGATATTAAAATCCTTAATGGGAAGCTTATAATTGATGGCAGGCTTCCAGCCAAAAGAGAGGCCCTAAATAAGAGTGAAGTGGGAATAAGAAGATGAAAATAATAGCTTTCCCTTCTCCACACATGAAAAAATAACAAGTGTGCATTTTATAAACATCAATATTTCATGCCATCTAACTATTTCTAAAACATGTCATCCAGAAATGGATCAAAGGATAAGCAAAAACAACTCTAAGAGAAGGACACAGAAGGATTCTATTGTTGACGTTACGTTTAATGTTCTAGGTGAATTTCCTTTGGCGTACCCTATGTGGTTACTGTATATGATTTTGGTACACTGGATATTGTATATATGCCTACCTGATCTAGGGAAGGGAAAGAAAAATGAGAGTATAACAAATATCACAAAAAATGTACTCATTACCTTATTATGTAACTGTACTCCCTTTGCATAACACCTCATCAATAAAATTTAATTAATAAAAAAAGAATTTTTTTCAATTACTGCTATCATTATTTTATAATTTGCTATACTGGAGTTTGAACACAAAACCTTAAACATGTTAGGGAAGTGTTTTACCATGTGAGCCATGCTCCAATCCTATTTCCATGTTTTATAAGTATATTTATTTATAACTTTTTGTTGTTGTTGTTTTGAAATAAGGTCTTCCTATGTAACTCAGGCTGGCTTTGAACTCACAATCCTCTTACAATCATCTTCTAAGTGCTGGGTTTACAGATGTTCACCATCATGCCTAGCCAGTTGAGACATTATTCATTTTGAATCTAGAATTTAAGTATGTATGGCAGCTAGAAACATCCAGAAGGTAATGAAATTCCTGTGTCTCTGCTTCTGTTCAAAGGTGACAGCCAACTTAAGTATTTTTAAAATTCTTTTCTTGATGCCATTAGTGCAGATGTTGCTTCATCCCATGACTTAGAGTTCATTATAATATCTTCAACCTGGGAACCATACTGCTTAATTTGTTGAGAATTCAGATTTCCACACATGTGTGTTATTTATATAATCACAAAATAAATGAAACCTGTTGTGTTTTAAACAGCTTTTCAGGGCTGAAAGCAGAGCTCTTTTTTTTTTTTTTTTTTTTTTTAATCTCCACAGTGAGGCTTCTGCTTTTATCTACTTTAGCTACAAGGCCTGGCTTTATATCTGGCTCCCAGAGACAGCACAATATAGGAAACAGGGAGATCCTAGGCTTATACAACAATTAGATGGTTGGTTGCAACACGTTCCCATTCTAAGTTTGTTCATGTGTGCAAGGGGACGGGAGGGAGAAAGAGAGATGGATCTTTGCTTAAGTTCTGTTGCTTGTATTCATCTATTTGGACATCTATCTTTACCCAGGCCTTTATCAAAAACAAACAAATAGGGGCTGGGAATATGGCCTAGTGGCAAGAGCACCTGCCTTATATACATGAAGCCCTGGGTTCGATTCCCCAGCACCACATATATGGAAAACGGCCAGAAGTGGCGCTGTGGCTCAAGTGGCAGAGTGCTAGCCTTGAGCAAAAAGAAGTCAGGGACAGTGCTCAGGCCCTGAGTCCAAGGCCCAGGACTGGCAAAAAAAAAACAAACCAAAAAAACTTTCTCAGGTTTCCATTGTGTTCTTTATAATGCTTATAGGAAACCCCAGATTTCTAGTAGCCATTTCTTAAAAAAAAGTTTTAAGGGTATTTTTTAAATTTTTGTTTTTGTTTTGTTTTTCCCAGAGACTCTGTCTGATTTTATTTCATCTCATTCATGGATGCTAACAAATCACTGGGCTTTTGATACACCATAAGAAAAGGAAATGCTCAAGAATGCCCAAAGTGAGGACCTTTGGTTTACTTCTCTCTGTGTGCTTTCTTGTACATTCTGATCTTGGTGATGGCCAGCTCAGTGGAAGGATGATGCTACACTGTTCCAAGCCAGTTGAAGGGAAAAATTAAAAAAAAAAACAAAGCCCTGATGTTTTCCTCGCAAAATGATTGATTCTATAGCCCTGCCTTTATCACCTGGCTATTCATTACCAGTTCTTCTCAGCCTATTGCAAGATGACCTCGTTATTGCTGCCTAGCCCCTTCTTGCTCCGCCTGCTACACTGGTTGACCTGAAGCTCTGCGGGTGTGATGCAGGTTAATGAGGAGCTTGCCTTTCCAGTAATCAAGGGCTAGAGAAAAGCCCAGGGCCCATCTCAGACAGGTCACACTGACTGAAGAGAAATGATGTCCTCATCTGCTTGGTGACATCATCCTCAATCTGACAGATGAAAGGCCCTGGCCTGTGTTACGTCCTCTGCTCTCTGGGGTCAGCTCATCATCTGCTTTGCAGACTCCAGTGTGTGCAGACTCAGCCGGGCTAGGGGAACACTGCACATGATCCTAGAGTATCTGTTTTATTTAACTAAGGGCTTTCAAACCTTTAAGAGAAAATGAATAGCCATGTTTTCTATTTACTGTGAATGTACATTTTAATGGTAAACTGAAGAAATATCAAAGAGATTTTGTACTTGAGGTACAGCCTCAAGCCTTCCTCTCCTTTCCCACATCCCCATTCTCTTGCTGCTCAGGTGCTTCTGTGGGAAACTCAGAAAAGAACCTGCTAACACGATGCCTCCATACAGTGGGTCATGACCTCACAGTGGGCTGTGAAAATAAATTTGGTGGCTCACAGCTGTTATAAAAAGAAATAGAACATCTGGGTTGTAGTGAAATGTATTACTTATTGGGGATGGTGCTAAAAAAAAAAAAAGGTTTCAAAGCTGAGCCCTAGGTAATACATTTTCTAGATTTAAGAAAGCCTGAAGTTAATTAAAACAATTGTTTTATAACTGATATATTTTATAATTCAGATCAGATGATCAAGAGGAAAAAAATAAGAAATAGCATATTAGCCTTCTCCCTACCCTGCTACTTTGTTGTTTATTTACTTGCTTGCTTAGTTATTTTCGTTGTCTTATTTTTGTGTGTATGTGGATGATTATACTAGGGCTCGAACTCAAGGGTCTTGCACTCTTATTTGGCTTTGACCTCTTATGGATGGCACTTTGCCACTTGACTAACAGCTCCACTTTCAGCTTTTGGCTGGTTAATTGGTGATAAGAACCTTATGAACTCTCTTACTCAAGCTGGCTTCCAACTACAATCCTCTGATCTCACCCTCACAAGTAGCTAGGATTACAGATGTGAACCACCAGTGCCTGTCTGATTATTTTTTCTTGAAACAACCTCCAAGTTCTCCATCATAAAGAATCTGGGTAATTTAAGATACAGTAAATTAAGGGGAAGGTGGAGTGAATGTGTGTGTGCATGTGTGTGAGTGTGTGTGTGTTCACAGGAGAGAATTTAATGTGGCTCTCATAGAGGGGAAAACACATTGCTAGGAAATGAAATCTATGGACATAGTTCTTCATTTTAAGCCTTTTCAGTTACATGGCTACTTTACAAGTTTGAAATCTGAAATTGTTTAGATACTGATATCCAAATCATGTTTTTCTCTCCCACAAGTCCTGCTTATCTGTGTTTTTTTTCTCTAGCCTGTATTTGTAACCCCCACACTCAGAAGAATCGCTTACATTAGAATCCTGTTTCTATGACCTTTGGCCTTATTGATTTGTTTTCTTTTTCCCTATTTTTAATGTTGCCCTTGAGATTAAAGTCATTTTTCTTCTGCAATAGTGGGCGAATAGTGACTTTGCTGTTATTTGCTGTTAGCAAATAGAAATTTTGATAAGAAAAAAAGAATGCATAAGCACTTTTAAGATTTTTTTTTAGAGAAATCTTTGTAGAGAGCCATGAGACATAAACACTGTGGCTCTCTCATAACAGATTTTGCTAAAAGATAATCTAAATATCAGTGAACTGAGACTCCTAGCTACTCAGAAGGCTGAGATTCGGAGGATTACAGTTCAAAGCTAACCTGAGAGGAATTTCCCTAGATTCTACCTCCATCCTAACCAGCTAAAAGCTAGATTAGAGGCAAGGCTCAAGTGGAAAAGTGCTAGTCTAGTGAACATGAGGCCTTGAGTTCAAATCCCAATACTGCAAAAAGAATACTATCTAAAATTGATGGTGTATTTTCAATGTACCTAGATCTATTCTAAGCACTTTAGGAATATTATCACATTTATTCTTACAACCTTAAATGAAAGGCATTGATAATTTTCTGAAGCTGAATCTAGAATCACAGAGGTTCAGTAATTTGCCCATGGTCAGATAAGGAACAGATCAAAGATTATAGAGAGGTAGTGCAGATCCTTTAACCTTGCTTCCAATCACTGGTCCTTTGCCAAGACTTCTAAATCACTATACTCTATCACTTTCTTTATAAGCACCAGATAATATTTCTCATATGCATCCCCACTCCTCAAATCAACAAAAACTTAACTTTCTAACATTTACTAGTATACATGCTAAGTGCTAGGAAGGTACTGATTGGCTCATGCCTGTAATCCTAGCTACTCAGCTGACATCTGAGGATCACAATTCAAAGCCAGCCTGGCAGAAAAATCTATGAATTCTGATCTCCAATTAAGCATAAAAGAAAAAAAAAGCCAGAATTGTAGCTATGGCTCAAGTTAGAGTTACAAGTCTTGAGCAAAATAAGCTCAGGCATAGTGCCCAGGATTCAGGTCCTGAGTTCAAGTCCCAAAAGCAGCGCACACATACACACACACAAAGATCTAAGTTTAATTTCAATTATAGTCATCATGTAGAGAGAAGAGAAGCATCTTATGAAGTCACTTTTAGGAGCCATGATATTATAACACTTGAAATTACCAAAGCAATTTAATTTTCCTACCAGCACCTAGTTATTCGTAGATGTTGTTCCTAAACAGAACTAATAATGCTGTAAAATACTATACGCCTGTTTTTCTTAGCTCCACTACTACATTGAAGTGAACTAATAAGCTAGCTAATTTTTGAAGCATATTATGTTTCCTTGTTCGAGGGAGCTTCCATCATCATCCTTAAGTAGCATGGTTTCTTCCTAGAAAGCAGACATCCACTTGGCCTTTGGTTCTTCTCCAGTAACCACCATCAGTGGTAGAGAACCAACCGAGCATTTCATTCCCAGATGCATTGCTTCTACTGGAAGACTTCAGAACTGGCAAGCTGGGGCAAAGGTGAGGAGGAAGAGATTGTGTGGCCTCAGGTGTCATGCTGAGGGTCCAATCTAGCTCTGCCTCCTCTTAAAGGCTGTGTGATTGCACCAACTTACCAAACCTGTTTTTAAATGTTAGTCTTTACGAAATACTTCAGCCACAAAACCTGGGTGAAGAGTGATCTAATCATTACCCATCTGTTCAATTCCCAGCTCAAAAATAAAACACAGCACTAAGACTACAGGTTTCATGGATAGTTCTTCTTGACTCCTTTCTCTAAATCAAAAAAGAAAAAGAAAGAAAGAAAAACTTCTCCTAAATGGATATGTGTCATTTCTGCCCAGTATCCTTAAATATTTACTACATTATTTTCTGGAGATAGGTTCTCACTAAGTAGCCTAGGTTGGCCTCAAACTCATGATCCTCCTGCCTCAGACTCCTGAGTGCTGAGATTATAGCATGCACCAGCACATCTGGATTTCTACGTTTGTTTTGATTCCTGTGTTTGTCCTGAGGCTGAAACTCAGAACCTGGGTGCTGTCTCTGAGCTTCTTTTTCGTTTTGCTCAAGGCTAGCCACTCTACCACTTGAGCCTCAGTTCTATTTTCAGCTCTATTAGCAGTTTATTGGAAATAGGAGTTTCATAGATTTTCCTCCCTGAGCTGGCTTCAAACCACGATCCTAAGATTCTAGCCTCCTGAGTAGCTAGGACTTAGGTATGCGCCACCAATGCCCAACTTACATGGTTTTATATCTAGACAATATGTTTGGTATGGTTTGAAAAAGTACATAAGTTATGCTGCTAATATCTTCTATCACTTGTGTTTCTCATGCAACATTCTGTTTAGAAGATTTATTCATCCTTAAGTATAACTTGCTTCCTCTGTAAAAACGAATGCACAGCGGTATTGAGAAAGGTTTTTGTGAAGATTTTAAGGAATGAGTTAAAGGAATGCAGCACAGTATTTGGCATATTGTAGAGAGCTAGAAGCATGGCATTCCTTTTTTGTTCCTTGTGAAAGAGCTTTCTACATCTGGCAACTAAGAGGAGCAGACACAACTTGTTCAAGGACAATGTTTGACTTACAGTTTGCCATTGAACATTCCCATTGGTATCAGAATGGCCCCAAATAGGACGATTGACATTAGTAGGTAGTGTTCCCTGAGGGGATTTATGTTGCTTTACATAGGGACTGTTATCATTGTCTGTGGTTCTCCAAACCAGGGTTGATGTTCAGAACAGGAAACGTAAGAGTAATGGAAATGTGTATTCTATACATGGATCACTTTGGAAGTTCTATGCTAATTAACTCTGATGAAAATATTACCTAAACATAAACAGCAGTGTAAGTTAAAATATTTCACCTCTCCTCAGTCTTCCACATTCTTGTATACCACCCCCCAATTTGGTGATTTTGTATTTAATTACCTCTGCTAACATATTGTGGGATTGCCAATTGTCTCATAAATATTCAAATCACACACTACATTCCTTGAGACGGTATTAGTTTTTCTGGAATACCAACAAATTTCAATCAATCATTTACACTATAAATAGGGGGTTGTTTATGAATCTTTGAATGACTTGCCCAAGTTGTAGGTTTCTTATAACATGTGGTTTCATGTTGCATTCAGGTTGCTTAAAAATGTCAAAACACATGGTAATTCAATCATTCCAGAAAAACATTGCTGTCAATATATAAGAGGAAAGAGAGGGTCAAAAAAAAATCAAACTGTGTCCTGAGTTACTGATTTACTAATGAAATATTTTGCTTTTCTCCAGATTATTTATTTCTTGTGTAAACACAGGCACAGTGGTAGAGAACATAAATATTTGTTTGCAGTAAACAACATTAACAAAGAGAGAGGCTCCCCATATCAGTGTGGTAAAACATGTTCTATCATATCCTACGAGCAAAGGGTTGGTAGGAGGAATAGAGCTTGTACTCTAAAGGTTTATTATTTTCCAATTGAACTTGACTTCCTCGTAAAAGCCAGCACCAAGCCTTCAATTAGAAATACAGTGCATGGCAGTTGTGTGTAAAACTGATTAATAACCTATCTGAAAATCCTACTTCCACAGCTGATTAAAGAAGATGAGGTTGGTCATCCAATAAAAGAGAGGTACTGGGTCTCTAAATCACACATGTAGGCTGAATTGCTAATTGCTGAAAGGTGAGGTTTAAAGCATCTGTGGGTAGCTCTTTTCTTGGAATGAGCTCAGCCTAAGGTATATGTAGTGTGGCTCACACAACATCCAGAAAGAATTAAGTCCAGAGCTGTTGTCCTTGTGTAATTCTTGTCATTCATTTGCAATTATGATACAGTACACAGTGGCTGAGGAAATATTAAACATGTCTGCCTTATTTTTAACAGACAGAGTTCATCAGAGACAGTAAAAGTTATCTACAAATTATATAGTATTATCAAGATATTTACGTGAATGAAGCATTTGAAGAGACTATTCAGTTAACAATGATGAACTTGGTAACTGGTGGGATGGAATTATTTTTCAGTAACTGAATAGCCTTCTTCCAATCTTTGTCCCAGTTTACCAAAATGCTTAATGGCCTTCGAGGAATTACAAAGGTGTCACAATCCATTAGTAACACATGTCTCAAATAGTGTTTCAATACACAATTATATGGAAGCAAGACCAGTGACTCTTGGTACTAGGTAACACAAATAATCCTAGATTTCTAAAAAATGAACATGTCATCATGCCAATCTAGTAGTGTTGATAGTCAAAAATTCTCCTTTTCAAACTGGGCCCTGTTAGCTTTCATCTAAAATCCTAGCTACTTGGGAGGCTGAGAACAGGAGGATCATGGTTCAATATCAGCATGGACAGAAAGAAAGGTTTGCAAGATCCCTCCTCCTTGCAAGGAAAGCTGAACACAGTGGCTCATGGCAGTGATGCTAGGAAGCCTACAAATAAATAGGTGGATCAAAGCTCCAGTAGGCAGTGATACCTAGCTCCCATAAGTCTCTTTTACCTTCAGGCAAAGCTTACTGACATTCACCACTTTTCCTGCTGATCTTTCACTTTTGTTGGCCATCTTCGTTTCTCAATTGTCCACATGTGTACAATGTCCTATGGGTTTATCACGGGGAAACAAGAAGGCAACACAAATGTATATTCTATGTTGTCTTTGTGAACCGAATAATGGATGTTCAGCAAAAAACTTCCAAAGAGATGATGTGATTAGCCACTGATCATAATGTGCATCTGTTATTTACATAGTGATTTGTGGACCCAGGCGCTAGCGATGAAGTTTGGACTTGATGCAATTTCTCACAGCTAATCCACCATGGGAACTGCTGCCTAAGCCATGCTGTTGAGAAACTGCTGTTATTTAACTATATGCCATGGTTACTGAAATTGGTGCGTATTTTAACCATGAAAAGCATGAACTGCCTGCATTTGATTTCTTAAAATAATTGTTTGGAGAAAGATTAAAACTGCTATGATAGGCATCACAATAAAAGAACCTGTTTACTTCCTTTTGTCAACAAAGCTTGTATCTCAATTATGAAGTATAAATAAAAATGTGATTTTTATCTCCAGATTTTTTTTGCCTGTGTAGAAGATGATAGAAAAACAAGGTCAAATTGTCCTTATTCCCCAGGGCAACTGCTATTGAGTTCTGTTCTGGCTTCTTGGAGGATTAGGCAACTTTAGCCTCAGGGGCTTTGTGCTTTTCCATTCCCTCTTCCTGGAATATTATTTATCAAGATATGATCATGGAGTCCTCAGTTCTCTCACTCAAATATTGCCATCTCCACGAAATCTTCCCTAAACTGTTAACATTGTAGCTCCTATCTCACATTCACTAACCCTTCTCTACCTATTTCAATTTCATCTGTCAATCTACTACACAGTTGATTAATTTCATATCATCCATCTTTCCCCAAGTAGAGAGGAACCTATATGAGTGCAAGGATAAAATGCTGTGTGTTTTACTCCTGTTGAATCAGAGACTATAAAGGTGTTTGATACAAAAAAGCTATTCAATATATGTATGTTGGATAAATGCATTTATATTTATTTTTAGAAATGTTAGATCATGTGTAGAATCTGACAAATATTTTTATCCATTCAAAAGTATTTCATAGAGGGGCCTTGGTACATTAGCACACACCTGTAATCTTAGCTATTCAGGATGTATATGTAGGAGGATTGTGCATGGTCCAAGCTCTGGGAAAGAAAATAAGAAATCCTTTTGAAAAATATGAAAAGTAAAAAAGAGCTGGGGCATGATTCAAGTGGTTGAGTGCTTAGCTAGAAAAGAAAAGGCCATGAGTTGAATCCTCAGTACTGCTTAAAAACAAATTATAGATACTTTATCATTTTGGTTCTTGAAACTATTTCTCATTCTTTTAATGACTACATAATGTTTTCCAAGAAAAAAGTATTATAAACTATTTTTCTGGTAGAGACATGAGTTTTTCCCTAGTTATTAAAAGTAAAAATGAACGGTGCAATAAATGTGCCTGTTGATGGATTCCCTTCGGATCTTGTAATATAAAAATAAAGTCTAAGCCTCCAGAAAACTCTTGTCACTCTTCCATTTAAAAAAGTTTACAATATGTTGCATCTTTTCTGGCTGAAAACATCAGATCACTTATTTGTCATTTGTTCCTGTTAGCTAAAAAAATCTATTCTTTAGATTCATCAAATAAATTCACTGAAGAGTGTTTTATCAGAGTGCCCAACAAGAAAGAAATAATGCATTCAAAAAGGATAGACAAAGAGGATTTAGTAAATGGATAGGTTACAAAAATGTGGGCAGGAGAAAGAAACCATGAAGAATCTAGAGCAGTATAGTCAGGTCTGGGTGTAGTGGGAAGCTGTTACCTGCCCTGAGGGTGGGGAAGGGAAGGGGGCATTGTGAGAAGGGAAGCCATTATATTCCCAAACAGAATCCCCCAAGTCATGGCTTGGCAGGAAGAGCTAAGAGGAGAACAAGAGGAAGTTTCAAATTTCAGCTAGATCCTGACATTGGCTATTTCATCTCTAAAACCAGGGAGCAATAAAGCCCAGTTAAGCAGTCCATGGATTGTTAGGTCCCTGAGACTACATAGACTCAAGGAGGGTCAAATAGAAAATGTCTAGTATAAAAAAGAAACTTCTTTTAATTTTCCTTTCTCCCTTCCCATATGACTAACTTAATGGACTTAATCCAGGGAGTTTCAACATCAGCATGTCCAGAAGAGGTGGCACTGTCCATGAAGATTGGATTTCTAGTAGCAGATTGCCCAGGCACCAGCATTAGTGCCCCTCCTGGGTCATGAACAGGAAAGCACACTAGTCCAAAATCACTAATAATGCAAATGTGATAACACCCTTTGGGGTGCCCTCAATACTAATCTTCAAAGCATGAATTGGAGCTAGCCTGTAGGATTAAATTCCTACTTCTGCTCTTTGCTAGCTGTAAGCTGAGGCTGGGTGGGGGCTGTCCCAAAGTGGTAGCTAGATATGCCTATGTAAATATACATCTGCATAACAGAAGTAATATTTCAATGCTTCATTTGTTCTTGGCACAAGTCAAAACCTCAATTACCAATATGGCTGAATGGTTACCATATTGGATAGCAGAGATCTAGAATGCCTCCATCATTCTAGAAAGTTCTTTTGAACCATGCTGGGCTAGATACTTAAACACTCTAAACCCATCACAAAGCAGTACTTATGATCTTCTCTGAGAGTAAATAACTTACTCTATATAAAGTTCCTAGTAACCAGGGGTTCCACAAATGATTACTATGGTAACGACAGAAGCAGCAACATTCTTGTGGCACATCATATCCCTGGTAGGTACTTCCAGCAATATTGTTACACAGGCTCTTTGCCAAAGCTGTGAAGGCTGGCAGGCATCAACAATGAGCACACAGCTGTTGCTCATGAGCTGTGAGTGTTATCGAGCTGAGAGGCCCTTTAGTGTTGCTAGGATATGACGAGCAGCCTTCCATGTTGTACATGAGTCATGTGTTTTTTTCTTATTGACAGCTCTGCTCTATCCTGGAATAGTTTTCCTTAATCTTCTGTGTATAATATGGTTCTTTATTTTTCTTGTGGTTTAGAATTCTATCAACATATTCTTTGCCCAGCGTCTGATTTTGTTTTCCATGTCTCTGGAAAGAAGAGATCCTGATCTTTGAAAGGAATTCTCTCAAGCTAAGTTTCTGCCCAATCATACTTTGAGTCATGTCTACTCCATAGGCTACACTACAAATTTTGGAACATAGGTTTTTAAAAGGAATGCTCTACTCTATAAGTGGATAAAGAATGGCTGATCAACAACCAAACACAATGATTGCTTCCATTTTTCTCTACTTCCATTCCCAGCTTTATACTCCAAATCAGTATTTCCTCTTACCCCCTTGAAATGAATTTTTCACCTTGAGTAAGGTATTCAATGTCTTCACTTGGTGCACTTAGTAAAGAACATCCCACCTACTCTTTCCCTCCCTCCCTCCCCTTCTCCCTGCTTCCCTTCCTCTCCTTTCCTCCCCTTTTCTCCCTTCCTCCTTTCCTACTTTCACTCACTTCCCCTTTTGTCCTTTCTTTCTTTCTTCCTTCCCTCCCCCTCTCCCTTCTTGTTACCTTCCTTCCTTGGTGGCAGGGTTTGAACCTAGGTCCTTGTACATGCAAGGTAGCTACTCTTCCACTGAGTTACATCAGTAGCCTCTCATTCAGTCTCTCCTCCTGCCAGCATCTACCAGGATTTATAGCTGTCTGGGAGGAAGAATCTTACCTACTCACTATAACCTCAGGATATAAGGACCTGGAAAATGTCTGGATCAGAATAGAAACTTTCAAAAGGCTTCAAGGACAACTTTAGTCAGGATATATGTAAAGAAGAAATTGCAAACTTATAAATTACAGTTGAGTACTGTGTTTGCTATATTACAATGTCTTTCTCCAAAAGCTCAATAAGACTTGTAGGGTTCTTAAGCTTATTATGTTTGTGTCATGGCCCTTCAGGATGGTCTGGTGAATCCAGTTGTTTTCTTTTTTGAATAAAAATATGTTTAAATAAATAATTTTTAAAAGATTACCAAGGAAGCTGATAATGCTTATACATAGATATCAACATTCTTAAAAATTTTAAAGTTGTGATTTAGTAACAAATGCTTCTCTATTACATGTTGAGGAGTGAGTTCTAGGGGAAAGGCTCAAGTGAGTTATTTTGAATGTAGGAAGGTTTATAAAGAAGACTGAGATATCTGCAACAATTGTAATTGGATATGAAATTCTCTGTGATTGCTATTGGTCATAAAGTTGCAGGTACTGCTATAATACTCCTGGCTCTCGGTCTAAGAAACTACCAAATTTCAATTACATGTTCATAAGAACGTGGATGGAATTTTCCCCTCATCAAGTTTACAGACACTTTTAAGTCTCAGCACAGATTTCAATGGGTTCTAGGTCCCAGGTTACCTTGAACTAGAGTGCCAGAGGTGAATGTGTGCAGATGGGCAGATCTGTGAATTTTAGCTTTCAGTACCTTGTTGACCAAAGGGCTTAATGCGGGCACTTCTGCATCTAAATAAGATCTTGGGCTTTTTAATTTCCTGACCACTGTTTTGGGTTGCTGTTTATTTGTTCTATCCTATTTTAAAATACTGACATAATACATAAAAGTGAATCTTGCCATTATTTAACCATTTTTTAAAAAAACAGAATAAGAATAACTCTTCCCTCACCAATCCTAACTCTCAAAAGTAATATGTTAGGAATCACTGAATATATTTAGCTCATTTTCCATTTATTAATTGGAGTTTTGAGTCTTTGAGCATTTAGTTTCTTAAGCTCTCTCTATATTTTCACTATCAGGCCATTGTCTGATGTGTATCTGGCAGGAAAAAAAAATCTCCCATTTTGTAGGTTGTCTTTTCAGCTTGTTAGCTATGTTCTTTGCTGTGTAAACATCTTTAGTTTGGTGCAATACCATTTATCAAGTCTTTCTTTTAAGTTTGCTGTGCTGCTAGATCTTGACCCAGAAAGTTCCTGCCTATGTCAAGAAGTCCTAGTGTTTCTTTTACTCTTTCCTGTAAACATTTTATAGTTTCTGGTCTTACATTGAAGTCTTTGATCCATTTTGAATTGATATTGGTAAAATGTGATAGATAGGGATCCAGTTTCAATTTTCTGCATGTGGGTATCAGTTTCCCCAGTACCACTAGAGCTACGTAGAGACTTGGCTGAAGAAGTAAAAATAGCTGACAGACAAAGAAATGTTCAACATCTCTGGCCAAAAAGGAAACACAAATCAAAACAGCACTGAAATTCTCCCTAACTCCAGTTAGAATAACCATCATCAAGAACACAAACAATAAGAGATGCTGGCAAAGATGTGAGCAAAATGGAACTCCAATGCACACTTGATGGGAATGCAAACTGTTTAGCTTTTCTGGAAATCAGTATAGACTTTCCTCTAAAAAGAAAACTAAACATAGAACTATCCTATGATCCAGTAATTCCATTCCTGATCACCCATCCAAAAGATTGTAAACTAAGACCCACTAAGGGTACTGGCACAACTATGCCAGTTGCAGCACTACTCAACATAGCCAAAGTTGTCCCACAACGGACAAATGGATCAAGAAAATGTAATATAGATAGATAGATAGATAGATAGATAGATAGATAGATAGATAGATAGATATAATGGAATTTTACTCATCCATTAGAAATAATGATATCGTAACATTTGTAAAGAAATGGAAGAACCTAGAAAAATCATATTAAGTGAAATAAGTCAGGCCCAGAGAAACAAAGGGTGCATGCTTTCTCTCATATGTAGAAGCTATAAATAGTTTATAAATATATAAACAAACACTTTAGGTGGTATGCAAGTATACACAAATGTATTAACTGAAATATGGTAGATTCAGGGGATAACTCAAACAGAGTAAATACTTGGAAAGGCTAAATCATAATTCCACAAAAAAAAACACCAGGAAATGGGGTCAATGGGATGGAGGTAGATAAATGAAGAGAAGAATGGGGGAAATGCAGCCACAAATTTAGTGTATATTAAGCGGGAGGTATGGGTGAAAACTTTGAGAAAGGTGGTATTTATCAAGATGAATTGTATTCCATAAATTCTGTTTTTGAATAGCAACTCCTTTGTGCAGTTACTTAAATATAATACACATGCATATAAAGAATTATTGAATATAGTGTTTGTTAAAAATAAATATATGTGTATATATGTGTGTATTAATGAGTATGTATATGAATGTATGAGTATATGCCAAATCTACTTACAATAGTAGAATATTAATGAACAAATTCATTTATTCCTAAATTTTTCCCCAAACACTATATTTTAGACATTTTTCCTCAGATCACATTTCATTTTAATGACTGCTTGGTATTTCATTGTATGAATGCATCACATTTACTGAAACTTCCAATTATGTTGTAACTTGCTACTATATATAATTCTACCTTGAACATCCTGTATGAATACTCACATATATCTTTGCAAGTATTATAGAAAAAAACAGATCCCTAGACATGGCATAGTCAGGTCCAAGTGTATGCTACATTTTAACATAGACTTCAAGTTACTTAGCCAAAAGGAACTTAATTTGTACTCCAATAAGTATCTATTTCCTCACATTCTTTCTCACACTAAAGATACAGCCTATTAGCCACTCATCAAAGGGTTATATTTATTTGTATGTATGAGTGTGTGTGTTTAATGCATGTATGTATAAATATAACTGTTAGCTTGTTACTTTAATTCATTTACTTTACCTTGATTACTAGTATAGTTGATCATCTCTTCACATACTTAGTGGCCATTTATATTTCTTCTGCAAATGATCTCTGAAATTAAGATAGGTGTTATAGTTTCATTAGCATGGGTATTATACTTTACATATTTTTAGATATGTCAACTACAGCAAGTTAAAGACAATAGTTTTTTTAAATAAGTAATCATTTTTCCTAGGTGCTTGCCCCCTCCTTACTATCCTCACCCTCTCTCTTCTCTCTTCTTTCATTCTCTGCTCTTGTATGTGAGTTAAATTCCCAAGCACAAATCCTTAGCTGTCCTGCCTCTCAGAACAGATCCCAGCCCAGAGTTGAGATGCTCTTAGACAAGATAAAAGTAGCACTCCATCCGCTTTCACATGGTAAAGATTCTGCAGCCGTGCACATGGCCACATTACAGGAAAGAAATGACAATCTGAAATAGATTAGACTTGCAGGGAATCATGTAGAAGACAGTTTCAATAGAAGGTGCCTAATACTGAGCACAGTTCATAAAACCCAATTATAAACAATTGGTTGGGCTGAATGAGATCAGTCTCACCTTGGTCTGATAAGATGAGCAGGTCATTAGAGTTGTTTAGATGCTCAAATGAAGGAATCTAGTAAAATGTTGCAAGAAGAATCAGGTATTGTTAGCATCCTGAGTATGAGATCATTGCATGTTAAATTGTTAAAAATGTGTTTGATGATTTATTTTTCTATTCCTGCATACAGATGTATACAAATTACTTTGCTCCATACCCAGAGAGATCATATTAGAGCTATAATGAGACCTGAATGTCCGTCAGCATGTCCCTTTGTTTTCCCTGTGTCTAGCTAGGTGAGCTACCTATTGTACATGGTAGTTCTGAATAGCTATCATCTTATCCATCCTGAGTTCTCTGCTATCCAAATAAAAATAAGATTCCTCAAGTATCATGTTGGGATTGTAACCTGTGAAATTAGTAGTAAACTGGCTGCCTCAGCATCCAGGGAGTTCAGTTCTTTCTGACCTTCCAGAACTTTAATTCACTATTTGGAGTCTTCGAAGTGTAGTGATAAAGGAAAATGGGAGAAAAGATGACTGATGAAAGAACTCATGGTACACAACAGATTTTTATGACCTGGTTCCTTTTCTTCTCTTTATGAACAAATATTGCCTTTTGTAGAAAAAAATGATTTTTAAGAAGTTGCTTATAAGATGAATTGTTCTGTAGCACATCATACTAATCTCTTGATTTCTATAGCATATAAAGGTATGCTTTACAGAGGGAAAACATTGATGCACCCTCATACTTGTAGCTAGGCATGGTGACTCACGTCCGAGATCCCAGCACTCAGGAGCTGGGAAGGAGCTGAGATTGGAAGACTGAGAATTTCAAGGCCCGCCTGGGCCATAGAGTGAGACCCTGCTCAAAAAGAAAGCTATGTCTAAAATACACTGGGACATGATAAACAGGACTCTAGGCATTTACACACAGTGAGACCAAAGGAGGATACTCTTAGGGGAGGAAACACAAAGGTGCAAAGCTTATGTGCCTCTGATCATGTACAATAATTGTTATTGAAATGAACTGCAGGAAATGAAGAGGGCTCTTTGTTGGGTTCTGTCACTTTCAACAAATGACTGGGACATCTGGACCTTCATTTTCTGGTGTACAAGTAGAAGGCTTTATTGCTTCAGAAGGTCATGAGGGAAGATGAGGGAATGCACGTAAAGGCCCATGGCAGATAGTATACACACAAGAATGGCCTGTGCACCTGCTTTTACAGTAGGCTGTGTATTTTATGAATGAGTTTATTTCTATATAAAATCAATGGTTTGGTTTAACATACATAAAAAAAACATGATATAGACCCCATCTTAGTCTTTCCAATGATGCATATAAAGTAAATTTCTATGTAGTCTAATATTAAGAAGTCTATGGACCACTTAAAAATTAAAGATCTGCTCTTCAGGGGAGAAATATTCACATAATAAAACTCTGGGCCTGGTGGTACATTCCTATAATCCCAATATTTCTGTAATTTATCCAGGGAGACAAAGCCAGTGAGTACAGACTTTTGATTTTGTCCCTAGGCCAAAAAAAGGAGGTTTCACTCCAAGTAGTGCAATTCAATTATCTAATTATTTTTGTTCATTCACTAATTCATGCAATAAACTAGGTACAATAAATTAGGAATTGTGGGCTCCCATGTGCTCCAAGCTGATTGGTCAGGCTTGTGCTTCCATTGCTTTCATCATCAATTTGTGAAGGTAAGTGAGAAGTAGTATAGTAAAGTGCTAAGGAAATGGCATAAATGCGCTGGGTGACAGTGGCTCACGCCTGTCATCCTAGCTACTCAAGAAGCAGAGATCTGAGGACAGCAGTTCAAAGCCATCCCAGGCAGGAAAGTATGTGAGACTCTTATCTCCAATTAAATCACAGAAGAAGCCAGAAGTAGCACTGTGGCTCAAGTGGTAGAGTGCTAGACTTGAGCAAAAACAGCTTGGGGACAGTGCCCAGGCTCAGAGGACTGGCAAAAATGAGAGAGAGAGAGAGAGAGAGAGAGAGAGAGAGAGAGAGAGAGAGAGAGAGAGAGAGAGAGAGAGAGAGAACAAAAGAAATGGCATAAATGCTGTAAGTGAAGTTGGTACAAAATAGGAAAGAAAGAAATTTTATCATCCCTGAAATATTACAAAGGGACAGGCACTTAAATGCTTTTGATAAAGATTAAACCAAAGGAATTCAGCTATCACAGGACTACGAGGGGTGTGTGTGTGTGTGTGTGTTTCTACTTTTCTGAACTTAGTGTTCACTGACTAAACTCATTCATGAACAACGAGTATGTAGCAGATACAAAAGGCACCAAAGCAGCTGATGGGATCCTTTCTTTGTTCATCTTACTGTTGGGGTAACATAACTGTGTGCTGACACTGGTGATTGTTTTTTAAAGTATGGGGGGGGGGCAGGAAAGTAAACAGAAATTTAAAAATCAGTCAGGGTATATAATATCTACATGGTCTATGTGTCTATATTTTTATCATCTGACATTCATAACAAGCTATTGTTGTCAATTTTCTAGATCCCCAGATCCTAATTACCTAGAATATTTGATTCTCTGAAAGATGGGAGAATTGCTAAGCATACCTGTTCTTAAACAAATTTACTTGCTAAGGAGGTTTCATCAAAAAGCAATTTAACTCCAAGCCTCAAAGATAAGAGGCTTCCTTCCTTCCTTCCTACATTCCTTCCTCCCTCCCTCTCTCTCTTTTCTCTCTCTCTATCTCCCTCCCTCTCTCTCTCCTCCTCCTCCTCCTCCTCCTCCTTCTTTTCCTTCTCTCTTTCTTTCTTTCTCTTCCCCCTCTCTCTCCCTCTCTCTCTCTATTTCTCTCTCTGTCCCTTTCTTTCAGACAAGGCCTTGCTATATACCTCAGGTTGCCCTCTGATCTTCCAGCTTCAGCCGCCTGAGATCTGGAATTACAGTTGCACACTACCATGCCTCACTTAGGTTTTCTTTATTATCCATAGAGATTCTGAAGGCAGTGCTCAAAGCACATGACTTAATTACTCCTTTACTTTGTTTATCTCTGTGCCTGCCCTGCACCACTGATTGAGATTCTGCACAATACAAGGACTCTGAGGGCAAATAAATGAGAATCACTAGGAAGCTGGATGGCCCTGTTTACCCGTTTCCCCACTCCAGCCAGTGGCAGAATCAGCTCAAATGAGCTAAGATGACTCTGTTCTAAGAGTACACAGAACTTAAACCACCCATCTTACACATCCCATCAGAAAATAGTGTTTATGGAAAACCAAAAGGAAGCTAAGGATTGTGAATGATCAGCTTGGAATTGGCTTTGCAAACTCCTGATGAATGCAAAACAAATAAGCTTCACACAAGGACAGGGCTGACGCATCATATGAGTACATTTTCATCTAGCCTCCTTACAGATCCTACGTCAAAGACAGATAACCCTCCTAAGGAACTAGATAAACACTGTCGAGCCTAGAGCATAATCATTCAGACATACACAACAGAGCATTTGGATTTGAAGATAGACAGAGGACTCAGGAATTTGAACTCATTGAGAGAAGACCCTAAGCCTAAGTTTCCAGAAGCATCTTGTGGGGAGGAACACTCCCTACCCTCCTTCCTCATACTCATTCCTTCCCTTATCAACTACACAGTGACCCTGTGCCAACTGCGCTCCGGAAATATTAAGTGAAAAATTCAAGATATAAGGCATTCAGAAGTTAAAATAATTCTCATTGTCACATGGTTCTTTTATTATTGCTATTCATCTCCTACTGTGTCTAGTATATAATTAAACTTCACCATGGGCATATATAGAGAAAAACAAGCATAGCATTTGCAGTTTGGGGCATATTTGTGCTTTGGGGCATTTGATGGATTCTTACAGCCCCCACAGAAATGCAGGGGACTACTGTGGTTACTTTGGACATTGGAGCCTTGGGAGCAGGAATCCGGGACAGACAAGTGAGAGGGGACTAGGGAACCTGAGAGAAGGAAGGCTTTTCCAGCTGACTGTTAGTGAAGGTCTGTTTGCTGTTGGAGCATCTTCTAGGATTTTTGGAAGATGTGTTTGGGAGTTGTCCTCAGGGTGATGTGAGGGGAAGTGATGTCCCATCCCACATCCATCAAGGGAGATGGGAGAATGTATGAGCATTCATTTGTCTGAGCTTACAGCTTGTGCAAGCTCACAATCTAAACCCAGTGACATGGATTCCCACAACTCTCCTAAACAGAGGGTCAGAGTGGAGGTGAGCTGTTTGGCAGGCTACACCTGCCAGAACTGCCCAAAGCTTTGTAGAACTGGTTATTGCAGCTGGGGTTAGATAAGATGTGCAGTTGAAAGATGTGAATTCCACACTCGAATTTTCTAGCATACCAAACAAACATATACCATTCTTAAAACTAAAACAAGCAGGGCTTTTTCACAGTAAAATACTGAGATCTCAAACACTAGAATGTCCTAGAGGCAATCTTTAATCAATAGAAAGAGCAGCAAGTGGCTTTGAAGTCATCTGGTACTATCTGTGAGTGCAAACTAGGACAAGATACTTTCAAATGTTGCTAAGCCTCTGTTTCCTCATCTCCAAAAATGGGGACAGACAAGAACTTTCTCATGGATGCTTGAATGCTGAAAGAGTTGGTGAGGGCAGTAGCATGGGTTAGCATTTTGCAAAACAACCACTTATCATAATAATTATTAACAATCCATCAAGGATGACACATGAGGCAATGTGAAGAGGCGCTGCCATTGTTCAGAGGTTTGGATGTCAGTTGCTAGGACCAGGAGACAGGGAGAAAACAAAGGAGGCAACAGCTGGTGGGAGCTAGTGGAAGAGCTTTGTGGGACCCCGGGGTTGCAGGGGGGGGGGTGGCGAGCTGCAGTTTGTGCACAACAATCAAAGCCAAGTTGGGAGTTGGGGTCAGAGATCATGCTGAGGTGAGAGGTCAAGTGTGCAACTTCTGGTCAAAAGCGAGGGAACAGAATGCTGGAAGCTGGAGCTCAAATCCCTGCTGTCAAGGGTCAAAGACAGGCAAATGGCCCGGCCAGCAGATCTGCTGTTCCATTCATTATAGGACTTCCTTGTCAAGAGGCTTATCATGGATTCCCTGCCACCTTGAAAATGAATAGCTGATTTCCTAGGTGTAGTTAGCCATCTGTTTGAGGTCCCAAAGATACACAACCCTGAAGATGATCGAATCATGCACCAATTAACAGGACATGTTCTAAATAAAATGATCATATGTTTATTCCAAGAAGTTATGTACTATTCTCACATGCATACTACTGGAAGGGTTCTTGCTTACAATTTACAAGGGATCAACATTTTTATTTTCTGGGCTGGGGATATAGCCTAGTGGCAAGAGTGCCTGCCTCGGATACACGAGGCCCTAGGTTCGATTCCCCAGCACCACATATACAGAAAACGGCCAGAAGCAGCGCTGTGGCTCAAGTGGCAGAGTGCTAGCCTTGAGCGGGAAGAAGCCAGGGACAGTGCTCAGGCCCTCCTGAGTCCAAGGCCCAGGACTGGCCAAAAAAACAAAACAAAACAAAACATTTTTATTTTCTAATTTCCTTGGTTTCCTTTATCTTTCTGCCCTGGTCCTGTACATGTAAGCCGATGGTATCAGAATTCACCTAAAATGAGCTCCCTTAGACTCACTCATTCTATAAATATCTTTTCTTTAAAGCTTTTTACATTGTTTCACTAGTTATTAATTCCAAACATCTTTCTCTGTCCACGGATTCCACTATTCAGTGATTTCAACCACTTAGCCAGAAAATATCACTCACTACATGTTTTCTTCATTGCTATCTGGGTTCTCCAGTTTGTCCCATTGCTTTAAAGGGTAGTCGGCCTAAAAATGAAATAATTCATATAGAAATCTCTGGCAAAGACCATATCTTCCATCCAGCACCCAGGAATGGCCCACCCATTCTTTTTTCCATAGCTATGCTGTGTATTTTGCAAACTGCTGTAGAGTTTTGCTTCTGTAATAGATTTATAGTGTGCATGTGACATGTAAGGAGATAATGATGTAGTGATATTACTGAAGTTTTAACTCATTTCATTTAAAGACTAATGATGCTGAAGGTTACTGTGTGCTCCACTGTTATTTGATATTTTCTCAGTGAAATCCTTCTTTTATCTTTTCCCCATACAGTCATTGGATGGTTAGTATTTTATTGTTGTATTTTGGGAGCTCTGTGTGTATTTCAGCTGTGAGTCCGGGCCTGCTTATGTGGTTTCTCACTGTGTTCTTCAGATAGATGCATAGTCTGTTGCTCTAGCACCACTTGTTGGGAATGTAATGATGCCTTTATCAAATTGCTTGTTTGCCTCTATCAAAAACCAATGGGATCTAGCCACTGGAGGTTGTAATCCTAGCTACTCAGGAAGCTCAGATCTGAATGTAGCAGTTCAAAACCATCCTGGGCAGGAAAGTCTATGAGAGTCTTACCTTCAGTTAAGCACCAAAAAGCTGAAAGTGGAGCTGTGGCTCAAGTGGTAGAGCACTAGCCTTGAATATAACAGCTCAGGGACAGTGCCCAGGCTGAGTTCAAGCCCCAGGACCCCTCCCCTCACACAGATCCCACACACAAAAGAAAACCAATGGGGCCACATACTGGTGACTCATACCTGTTATCTTAGCTACTCCAGGCTGAGATCCAAGGATCACAGTTCAAAGCCAACTGAAGTAGGAAAATCCATGAGACTCTTAGCTTCCATTAACCAGTAAAACACCAGAAATGGAGCTGTGGCTCAAGGGGTACAGCACTAGCCTTGAACAAAAAAGCTAAGATTCAGGCTGAGTTCAAGCCCTATTATCAGCACACACAAATAATTAGTATGTATGTATATTTGTGCAGGTCTCCTTCTGGGTTCTCCAGTTTGTTGCATTGATCTATGCATCTGTTCCTCTGACAATAGTGTATAATCCTGACCATAGTAAATTTATGATACTTTAAAATCGATTACATATCATTCTTCTCATTTTATTCTTTTCAGACCTTAACTGCCCTATAATTTTCCACACTAATTTTAGCAAAAAGCTCAGGAATAGTGCCCAGGCTCTGAGTTCAAGTGTAACACATACACACATACACACACACACACACACACACACACACACACACACAGAGAGAGAGAGAGAGAGAGAGAGAGAGAGAACAAAATTCTTTTAGTTTGTCTATATTGGAAGATTTATTTTATTCCTAAAGAATATTTTCACTCAAAGCAGGATTTGGCATTGACTTTTTTTTTATAATTAATTGTTAAAGTTTATACCATTTCCTTTGTCATGGTTTTTTTTATGGGAACTTCAGTGTTGTTCATGTTTGTGTTCTCTTACAGTAAAGGTGGCATTTTTCTCTCACTCCTTTCAAGAAGTTTTCCTTCTCTTTAATATCTAGATGTTGAGGTATGATATGCCTTGGTGTAGATTTCTTTGTGTTTTTCTTGTCTAGACTTGGCTCAGTGTCTTGACTCTATAGCCTATGCCTTTTGACAACTCTAGTAGATTTGCATCAATTATATCTGGTACCTTTTCTGTCCCCAACATTTCTCTTCTCCTTCTAGCAATGTTAGCTCTTATATAGCCCCAGAGGCTGCTTTTGTTTCTGGCCAATTATTATCTTTGTTCTTTCTAAGTTTTCTTTGTTTTTTATAACAAGAGATCATATATTAAAAATCAAAAAAGTAAAATATTTCAAACTCTTTCTGATGAATAACATTAGACAACATTGCCCTTTTAGCCCAGGTGTCAGTCCAAGCTTCAGCCCTACATGGAGGGTCCCAGTGCCTCAGAGAAAAATATGAATACATTCATTAAATAAATCCATGCAATATTTTAGGTGCTACTATTCTTACCATTTTACAAATCAAGAATAAAATAGGTGTGGTCATAGAAATCTATAATCCCATCAGGCAGGTGGCTGAAGCCAGAGAATTGAGTTTGGAGCCAGGTGGGGTTACAGAGCAAGACTTTGCCTTGAGACAAATAAATAAACAAAAAACTCAAGAAGAAATAAAACTTAGAAAGAAGCAGAGTAACTTGCAAAATTAAGAAGGCTAATTTGGATGAAGCAAGAATTGGAATCATGGAGTATTCATGAGATTGTACCGTACAGACTTCCAACCATAGGAAGTCCCAGTTATTAAAAACCTATAGATGGGAGAGTAGGATAAGTCCATTCCTAGGTTATATGGGGTCCTTTGACAGCTAACTTTGCCTTGAGAATTCAATGTTCTTATCAGTCCTTGTTTAGATTTTACAGCAGTCAAGTACATTCCAATCTTGGAACCAGGCATGCATCATGCAGCACTGACCATGGCTCTCAGCCATTTCCAGATCCTTCCCTCATCCTCCCCAACACATGCATCTTTCCCCACTTTCACTTCCAAATCCCAGCATGTTTGATATCATCTTGGCATATTTTTTTTCTCTTGAAGATACAAATGATATAATGAAGTAATGAAATAAGTGGTTCTGTAGGATTACTTGACATTCCACTGGGAAGATCAAATAAAATATGTGGGAAGAGTTTATAATGCTTGAACTGAATGCAAATGCAAGGTGTCCTTATTACTTAGAGTTCACATAGTAGAAACCTGCCTCAGGCTCTCCCTGGGCTAAGCCCCTGGCCTAAGTGTAGATCATTTCTAATTTAGCATTTTATCTAATGATTTGCTTCCTTGTGAGAAGTGCAGGCTTATTGCTTTAATTTTTACACTATCCAAGCACGTGACATGATAACTCTAAGCTGTGCTTTTATTCACACACACGCTGACTGGCATTTGGCAACCTCTTTGCCAAAAATTGATGCAATTTGCAGTCCAGTAATTATCCCATTCATCACCATCCGATTTTCTAAATTGTCTTTAAACAAGGGTGTGGTGGGTTCTTGGAGGGCTGATAATAAGCGCAGCAACCAGTCTGACCTGTCCCTCAGCAGCAGTAATTGAAGCTCACCTGTTCTCATCAGGGCCTCCTCTTGTGGGAAGCAAGAGTTTGAGGACGAGAAGGTCTTGTTCACTTAGGGCCACATGATCTGAATCACGATACATCACAATAACCAATACAAAACGATTCTGCCATTGTTGTTTAATAGTCTCCTAACATCGAAGGGTGTCCAAATAACTTGAGGTTTACCAAAATGTCAACAACATAAAATATCATCTTTCACAGCATACTGGGAACAAAAGAGAAATAGGAAAAATAAGCTATGTGCTTTGGAGTTGGTGACATACTGTGAATGTGTGATAAAAATGAACAAAAGTTCTCCATCTCCACATGCCTTTATCTTTATCATCAGAAAGCATTAAACTGTAAGATATGGAAAATAGACACTCAGTTTGCAAAAGGGAATTAAAGCCCTAGATGAGTGAGCAGATGGCAAAACACAGGACAATTGTATGAGGTCAGGTTTGTTTGAATCACATTTCAGGGTAGTGATAGTCAAGACAAACATTGATTCTTAGATAAAAGGCATTGCTCTATGTCTCTGATAAACTTAAGAGGCGTTATTATCTACATCTTTTAGATGGAAAAAACTTAGGGCCACAGAGATTAAATTCCCATCACAGGGCTGGGATTTAAGCACAGATGGTATCATTCTAGAACCTTCCAGCAAGTGAATGGTTCACAGAGCAGTAGCACTGTCATTGCCTGGGTGCTATTAGACATGTGGAATCTCAGGCCTATGGACTCAGAAGCTATACTTTAATAGGATCTCTAAATGTTTCTCAAATACACTGCGATTAGAGAAGTTGCATTGCTCCAAAGCCCAGACTGGTTCTCAGTCACATTAGAGACCAGGTGCATGTGAGCACAGGACCCTTATGGAGATATAGGAACCAATAAACACAAGAGCGCTAGAGCCAGATAGCTGATAGACAATAGTATGGTTTTCAAAACGAATGCTTAACAGAGGACTAATTAGGAGACTAAGGACTAGTGTAAAGTGATTTAAAAAAATCTCCAGAAAATTCTAAATTAGAAAGCAAAAAGAGGATTATGAAGAATCATTTGTGGCTTCATTATAAAACATCTTTCAACCTGAGATTTTTAGTTTTTAAAATTACTTTTTTATAATTCTAGCATAAATATTAATGGAAATACCACAGCTATATTATTCAAGGATGTCAGCAACAAGACAAACATTTGGTCAAGTCTCTGATAAACTTAACAGCCTACAGGTTAAAGGCCACAAAGGACAGCTTGGAAGTAGTTGAATAATTTTATCTAAAGAGCATTGATACATGGAAGTGAGTAGAATCAGAAAGGTTCTATTCTTGCATTTATCCAGACAAATGTGTATTGAACATACCTGTAATGATGTGCTGGAAATGTAGGGATAAACAAGACAATATCCTGTTAGCATCAAACTTCACAACTAAACAAAGATCATCATAGATGTTATAATCATCAAGTATGTATGTTACCTCAAGTAGAAAGGAAGCCTTTCTCTACTGCTGACTTCTGACCAGAGATGTGAGCATTAAACCAGAAACAACCATGAGAGGATCTGATGTAAGTATACTTCAAACCTGGGATGAAGGCCTGAGGCTGAGAATGAATTTATCATGTTGGAAGAATTCAGAAGTAGATGAAGCCTGAGATCCAACTCAACATAGTCCTGAAAGCCACAAGGAGAGAAACTCAGTGGACGTTTTGATTTGAAGCATCATTTGATCTGATTTAAGATTTCAAAAGAGCATAGACTATCATATGGAGAAATGGATCATAACAGAAGAAAAGCCATTCTAATATTTTTGTCAGAAGTTTAAATGAGAATTCTTCATGCATAGGACTAATTAGCAGACATTAGTTAGCTGTGTGCCCAATATATGACAGCATTCTGGCAGAGTTTGGGGCATAGAAAGACCAAAGATTTCTAAAGTTAGGCTCATGTCAGGATTGCTTGGGAAATGAAGCACATTTGTACAAACATGCATATATAAATGAATACATTTCTTATTTATACCATTTTCTGCATTGTCCCAGATTTGTCTGTGAGATTGGGACCTAGAAATCCACTTTTTTTTTGCCCGTGCTGGGGTTTGGGACTCAGGGCCTGAGCACTGTCCCTGGCTTCTTTTAGCTCAAGGCTAACACTCTACCTCTTGAGCCACAGTGCCCCTTCTGGCTTTTTCTATATATGTGGTGCTGAGGAATTGAACCCAGGGCTTCATGTATGCTAGGCAAGCACTCTACCACTAGGCCATATTTCCAGCCCCGAAATCCACTTTCTGAAAGGTTAATTCCATGAGCTATATCATCTGGGAACCACTGCTATTAGGTATACAAAATATTTGGATACAAAATAATATCTGAGATATTTCATAGCTCATTAGTGTACTCTAAAGATTTAGATTTGATTCAGGGACTGTACATATTAGAATGACTAAAATGTAACAGGGTTTCTTAGAGATAATAATGGCAAGTTCCTTTAAGGTATAGGGCATGAAATTCTTTTTTAAATTCTTAGTTTTCATGTTTCTTTTTTTTTTTTCAGGTAGTATCTTCTGGGTTTTGTTTGTTTGTTTGTTTTTGCCAATCCTGGGACTTGGGACTGAGTCCCTGAGTCCCTGACTTCTTTGTGCTCAAGGCTAGCACTCTACCTCTTGAGCCACAGCACCACTTCTGACTTTTTCTGTTTATGTGGTACTGAGGAATCGAACCCAGGGCTTCATGCATGCTAGGCAAGCACTCTATCACTAAGCCACATTCCCAGCCAATTTCTTCAATTTTTACACTGATTGAAAACAAGGGTAAAAGGCAAACCAATGCAACAGCAATACTTCTAAGACATTATGCTGTAAACCAACTGTACAGCTTGGGGGAGGGGAGGGAAGCAACTGGGCAGGGAGGAAGGTGGGAGAAAAATGAAGGAGGAGGTAACAAGTTTGATAAGAAATGTACTCGCTGCCTTATGTATGTAACTGTAACCCCTCTGTACATTACTTTGACAATAAAAAAATAAAAAAACAAATACACAGGTGGCTTAAGTTTTGCTATTTACATAACTACTTTCTTATATTTTACTGTGTATATAGCTCATTCCAAGACTTGTGAACTTTGGACATTTTCTAGAAGTAAATTTCCCTTTCATTGCTCAAGGAACACAATGGAGAGAAATATTAACTACCATCAATCTAAATGCACACAGTAAGAAAAAAACATTGAGAAGGGCTGGGAATATGGCCTAGTGGCAAGAGTGCTTGCTCCCTACACACGAAGCTCTCAGTTCGATTCCCCAGCACCACATAGATGGAAAACGGCCAGAAGGGGCGCTGTGGCTCAGGTGGCAGAGTGCTAGCCTTGAGCAGGAAGAAGCCAGGGAAGGTGCTCAGGCCCTGAGTCCAAGGCCCAGGACTGGCCAAAAAAAAAACAAAAACAAAAAACAAATGAGAAACTAGAATAAACATTAGTGTGTGTGTTGAGGGGTGGGGGGATGAAATGAGCAAAGGCTATCTCAAGAATATTGCATAATAATGAGTTTGGTTCTGAATGTAACCAGGGAAGAGGGGAAGCATTTTTAAGCTGAAAGTACAACATGATCTGCATATGTCTATAATGTGTTTCCAAGAAATTTCACATCATCAAATTCGCTGACTTTAATGACTATGTTCTAAAACTGCAGTAGACCGGAAGTGAAATTTTAACCCCAATTATATCTTGAATTCTGTGATACATTCAGTAGGTGAATGAAAAGATTCTATTAAGGTAATGAAAAACGAGGAACTCATTCCCAAGTAAGCAAACAGGTGCAGAAAGGATTGCTTCCTGATCCTTTGGGATTTATGTTCTTATGATAACTGTGATGAGTCCTTTACCTGGTTTAAGATGTTATGTTGATAGTTTGCTTTGCCTTATTTAATATTCTGATGATTGTGTGTGGAGTCCTCAAACCGAAGCCAAGAGATCAAGTTCACTTTGTTCGTCACATAAGAAATACATACCTCAAGCAGACACATGATCTATAAGTTACTTTTCTGTATCAGTGGTTTGTGGCTTCCATAGAAGGTGTGGGGCTTTGAGAAAAACTGGACACTTTTAGTGTCCGCTATTGTCCATATTGTACCTTAGTGAATCAAGGGAATTCACTGATAGACTCACAAAGACACAAAGACATAGGGATTCAATGCAAAATAAAACTGAACATCCATCTCTTGTGGTTCTAGTCTATACCCTTGGAGGGCAAAGATGAACAAGAAGGTCTTAAAATTCAGTGAGACAAATAGACATGGGGGTAATAATTGAGATGTCTACAGAATGTTACAGAGAATAATAGAAAGGAATGATATTTGTTCCATTCTGGGAATTCACAAGAGGTTTCCTAGAAGAGATAAGCTTTAACAGAGCACTGAAAGATGAGTCAGCCATAATGAGCTTGTGAAGAGTGGTCTGAGTGTTCCAGCTGAAGGACTAACTCCCTCTGAGATGGAGCCAGAAGCACATGTGGAGATTCAAAGGCTATTGTAACAGAGGTTTAAAAGGAAATGAAGTTCTTGGGAGAAAACACTGGAGATGGATATCAAACAGGAGCTGGATAATGAGTTTAGTATTTCCTTCTCTAAATGACAGAGTTCTCAAAGGTTTAAAGTATTTTAGATTATTGAAGCTCCCATGAAGTTACTAAGGTATGAGGGAAAAGGACCAACTACGAATAAACCAAGAGTTGGACTTAGTGGCAGAGTCCTATACCTGAGGCAAGAGAATATGGAGTTCGAGGTCAGCCTGGTCTGTATAGAGACATCTAAAAACAAAGCAAATAAAACAAACATCACCAGCAACAACCATAACCAATGTTGATCACGGTAAGAAACATTGGGATGACTAGAAGGAGATTCACTTAAAAACTAATATAAAAAAAACTGGCTTGCCTTGCCGATTGATGGGATGTGTGTGAGGCTAGTTAGAGATGGAGACATTATGACAAATTTTGGAGCTGCTAAAAGTAGGATGCCCCCAACAGCTAGAAAACAAAGGAGAAGCACCAGGTGACAGGATCTCCTTTGAACATGTTGTTCAGGTTCATGTTACATTCAGGGTGAGTGTACTCGCCCAGGGCTCAAAAGAGTTTGGGGCCAGATATACAGATCTGGAGGTCATCGGTATAGTTGAATCAGGGAGACGGGGAAGGTTACCTGGGCATATTAAAAAGAGGCCTGGTACCATGAACTCAGTGGGATTTTCCAAATGTATGCCCAGTGTCAAGACAGAGCAAAGTTATCCGGGTCTTGCTTGAGAAAAATATCATAACCTGTTTCCATCTCAAGGACTCAGGTTAGGAAAATAGCAAGCTGCTCAAACAGTCAAGGAGATAAATAAAAATCCCCAAGCCCACAGGGCAAAGCCAGTTATTTAAGGAAACTCCTGAGTGCTATCTCTTGTGAGAATATGGCTGATTCAGAATATTTGCCTTTTATTTGTCCTTGTGTTTTTGAAGTTATAATGAGACAGGAGGGAAATGTACAGAGGTAAATGACTTGTCACAGACAGGGTCTGACAACCTGCCCATCGGCATTCATCTCATAAGCTTCAGATATGGAGAATTTTCCAGGTTTCCAAGTAATTGCTGCCTCTGTTGCTTTGTTCCCAACCCTCAGAAAAGTGTAAATTATCTCAAAGGCCACTGGGCAAATGTTGCCTTGCCCTTGGGAGTAACCTAGCCCTGGAGAAATATCACTTGAGAGGCATCAAATTCCCTGAGCTTGTCCACACATGACAGTGTGTGAGAGCTCCTGAGGAAATAGAGATTACAGAAGAAAATATTATCAGATAGCATGCAGGTCTGTCTTTCCCACCTCCCAGGCTTTTTGCTACTGAGCAGATGGTACCATGGCACTTGTTAGATGCCTGGGCCTGATTCAAGGGCCTATTTTTGCTTTCACCAAGGCAACTGAACTAGAGGGGAACCTGGAGAGAATTAATAAACCTCAATATCCCTCTAACATCTTTTCCCTGTGTGATATACCCATTCTCACCTGCTGCTCTCATATTGTACCCCTTTCATCCCTCTGTCTCTTATCGAAAGCCTGCCGTGCTGGAACATTACCTCTATCATTCTTAACAGGCTGCACACACAGTCAGACTTTGGCAAACAGTCATGCTCTTCTACTGGAAGTCTTTTCCCAGGGCCTCTTTCCCACATGCTCCAGGCCAGCAAGGGTTAACCAGATTCCACCCATGAGTCCATCCCTGCAAGACTAACTTGTTTCTACTTGCCCAGCTTGGAACTTCTGCAGCCTGTCTCAATGACTTTTAGACCAAGGGAAAGGAGCCGTCGAACAACTGTCATAGCCATTGCTGGTGACAAGTGAAAACAAGAGTTAACCATTAATTACACTGAAAAATGCCCTTTCGTGAATAATAGACCTTATGTCTTGAATACATGTGTACCCTGTGATACCGGTCTGCGAAAGCTTGGAAGGGTACTGACTGAAGAGAGGACTCTATTCCTGGCTAGGGTTTCTTCATTCTGCTATTACTAGCCACATGCTAAGAAGAATAATAGACCATCCAGAGATATTACTCAGTACCAACACAATTCAGCATCTTTGTGGGTCACAAGTTCTTTGTATCTTACTAATTTAGATTAATGAATGGGTAAATGATAGATAGATAGATAGATAGATAGATAGATAGATAGATAGATAGATAGATAGATGATAGTTTACTTTATGTGAGTTTTTTTGGCTTATAGGAAAAATATTATTCTGGATATTTTTGAAGATATGTTTCAGAGGAGATTAACATTTAAACTGGTGAATTTTGAGAAATTCAAGTTAATATTCAAATTTGGGCAAAGCTCATTTGCTTAGCTAAGGCATAAATAGAACAAATAGTGACCTTCTCTAAGCAAGAAGAAATTCTAATAGTAGATGGGCTCCCATCCCTGTGTCCTGGACGGGTGGATGATGCAGTCCAGCAGATTCTAGACATAGCAAGCTTCTACAGCCACATGAAAAAATTCCTTTAAACCATTCTCTTCCTCTCCATCTCTCTCCCCCATCCCTAGCCTTCCTCCCCTCCTCCTCCCACCCTCTATCTCATCTCATTTCTTTCTATTCATTTATGTACTTACACTCATGAGTGAATACTGGCATGTCTCCATCAGAGATCAACAGGGGAAAGGATGAAAGAGGTATATCAAGTCATATACACATGCATTTTATCATTTAAATCATTGATGGTTTAAACATGTCTTTGCTTTCTGACCAGTTCTTAAAGAGGATTCACTCAATGAGTGGCTGCTACAGGCCAGCCCCTGTGGGATTTAGGTAAAACATAAGCCTCCTCCTCATTATTCAAAGGGAAATCACCTCTTGCCTTTATGGAGAGCACTTGCTTCCTTTAACCACTTGCCTTTGATCGCTCTACATTTTTGCCTCCACAGTCTCTTTCAATAATTATTACTAATCTGTTAGACCTTACACAGAATGCCAGTTATAAAGAGTGGTCATCTCACACACACACACACACACACACACACACTCCCATCACCACAGCTTCTAACGAAAAGAAATGTGTGGGGTAACCAGGAAAGGAGCTGCCATTGTAGTAATAAAGAAAAATGGTCAGGTGCAACCAGGGGAATGGAGCCTCTACTATCTCCTCTATAATTCACATGAATTCACATGCTTTTTTTTTTTTTTTAAAAAAAAAAGACCCTTCCTTGATTTTTATTTTGTAAACCCATCCCAACATCTTTGCATTCATCACAAAGTAGAAAATTGAACTTACATACTAAATTTGAAAAGACAAAAGATCTCATTCTTTTTCACCATTAAAAAGACTAATGTGTTTGTCTTAAAAGAGACAAAGAAGAAAGATCACTGAATTAATAAAAAGGATAATAGGATGAGAGGTCATTCTTTCTTGTTATTATTTTTGTCATTACAGACATAGCTTTCTGTCAGCTACATAAGAAGACACAGTCCCAAAGGAATTTGCTTGAAACATAAATGACATGCCACCAATGGGACACCCGCTTTTGTGCAGAAAAAGTGGACTTGAGGCCAGCACGTTTCCTCTATCCTCTGCATAAAGATCAGGACAAAGATCAGTGTAGCAGCGTAATGCCCAATCTACAAAATAAGCATTGTGAGGGCAATGTTTATAAAGCATGCCACTTTTCTGAGCTTTCTATTTTCATCACTATAATCTGCTTGGAGCTTCTCTGGATGTGGACCCTAGAAAGATTTACGAAAACTCCAAATTTGCTGTAGGAGCACACCTGTAACCCCAGCACTGAGGTAGGGCAGGGGGTGGAGCTAAGGCAGGAGGATTTCAGGCCAGCCTGAGGGTTACATAGGGATACTTTATCTCAGTTTGTTGTTATTGTTGTTTTAATTAAAGAAAACTTCAAATTTTATAAAACCCATCAAAAGACTTAAGGATAATGAGTGAATTCACTGAACTAATTGTGTGCAATTAGTAACATGAGCTTACATCTTATTATTATTTTAACATTGTACCCAGAAATTTCTTTTATACATTTCCTTTTCTGCACCTTGTGTAAGTGAGATTTAGTGATTTGCATCCAGTGAACAGGAGAGTGATATGTTATTTGCAATGAAAGTAAAACAGCTTCAAAATCTATCAAGTGATGAATAAAGCTGATCCAATGGAATATTATTTGGCCTTGAATAAAATTCTGATGCTTGCTACACCATGGGAATACCTTGAAGATATATCATAGGACACATGACAGACCTAAGAGGGCAAATAACTGAATGACCCACTCAGGGAGCACTGAGTAGGAAAATTCAGTGAAGCTTCTGGGGCCAGGATTTGAGACAATAGACAGTTACTATTTCATGGGCATACAGTTTCTGTTAGGATGATGCAAAGAACTAGAAATGGATAGCTGTGATGATTGCCCAACAATATGAATGTCACTGAATGATACACTTCAAAATACTTTAACTGGTAAATTCTGTTACATATATTTTACCACAATTTAAAGAAATCACCTCTGTTCCCCAGAAAGAACTATAGATTCCACAGGTTGTGTCTTTCATCCCTTTGACCATTCACTTTGGGAAGAACCAGTACCTTGTCCCAAGGAGATGAACTGAGCCTTCCTCACAGTACTGGTGAGCCAGAAAAGACACCATGGATCTAGAAGTCAGTTCTCCAGGCCCATCCCCTTTCCTCTAGGAAGAGGGACTTCACAGAACACCTTGAGCTACAGATGCCTATGAACACACCCCTGGACGCCTTGACCCTCAGAGACTGGGAGACAATACATATTTACTGCTCTACCCAATGAATCTTGGAATCAGCAAGAGATATAAAATACAAGTATAGAGCTGGGCCCCAGTGGATCACACCTGTTACCTAGAGAGATAGGACATTTACATAAAAGTCGATCTGCAGAATGAGCATGGATGGCATAAAGCTAAGAAGAAAGAGGCTCAACCATGTTACTTTCAACATTTTGGCAAGGACTTTGACAGAAAATGAGGTTAGCTGGTGCTCAGAACATCTTTAAGGAGAGAAAGACAGCAAGTAATTGCTCCCCCACCCCGAAAAAATACTTTCTATTTTTCATCCAATGGAAGAATCCTTGCATGTGAGTTCTCAACCAGACATGTGGGCAGATCTCAAAGTCACATCTGATAGTAGCTTAAGGGTTGATAGCTTCCCCAGGGAAGAGTGGAACAATTTGCTGGAAACTTCCCACCCCCATCATTTGACCTTAAAGCTTCAGAAGAAATGAAAAGAAGCATCTCTTGACAAAACGAATGGGGATCCCTGCTGTCATGTATTACTGTTCCTTTAAGATCCCATGGAAATGAAAGATAGGTCAAATCTATTAAGAGTGTAGAAGAGGCATGTCCCTCAGGAGAACTGGAGAATAATAGAAAAGGACTTTTTCTGACAAAACATGAGTATCTTTTTGTGTGTTTGGTTTTTTGTTTCATATTTATTTACTTTGTGTTAGGGAGAAATAATTTAATTTGTGGTAAGAATAGTTCATTACTGAAAGAAAAAGGGAAAGAACTTCAAAGATGGGGCCCCCTGTAGCTTACACATTGTGTGAACTTACCCTTGTTCCCTTGGCCTTTCCCATTCCTTTTCCTTTGGTAATTCTCCCTTTATCCTTGCAACTTAAAGAGAATAATCAGGAAGCTGAGCACCAGCAGCCCTGTCCTGAAAGACATTTTATTGTTCTCTCCAGCTCCCCAGTAGACTGTATCACTAGAATTATTTCTATCATTGGGGAGGCAGATGGGGGTGGGGGTGGAGAGTTGAGCAAACCTTTCTCCAAATTACCACATATTTTTATATTAATACATTACAGGCCATCTGTTTATCTCCTGAAGCTGAGAGAATTTACTAGATATCCAAGAGTCCTTCACAGTGGCCCTCCCAAAAGAAACTAGAGATGGAGCAATGATTTTTAAACTCAAAATTTCCGGTTTATCCCCATACACTCCTAGTGTTTGGCTAGACAGATAAAGGAGAAGTATGAAAGCTTTTGTATTTCAGCTGACCTTTCACAGAGACAAGAAGTAATTTTGCTTGAATTCTCCATTTCAATACAAGACAATAACAGCTGGGCAGGGATTTTGCCTAACAGTTTGTAAGCTCTATTCTCAACTGCAGTTGTTGGACTGGCATTTTATATTAAATCAATAGAGCATTGTTATTGAGACACAAGACCATTACAACTTCAAAAAGATACTTAACCAAGTAATTTTTTCTCCATCACTAGTGTTTCTACAACTGTACAGACTACTGCTCCACTCCAAAGGCAGGAGATATTCTAGTGGAATGATCTGGAATCTGATTTTTCTGGACTTGGAGACTCTATCATTTACATATAAATGGGGTGATGTTGAGAGGGCATAGGATAGAGGGTAAGAGCACAGGCTTTGAACACAGACTGTCCCCTAAGGTTCAGATCACAAACTAGTACAAGTAAAAATGCTTTTTAGCAGTGACTGGCACATAGTACGTGTGAAATAGTTGTTAGTTACAGTGACATTTATTCTTTCCAAAATCTCTGCACAAGGTTACACAAGTAGCCCTCGGCACCAAAGCCAGAAGAAAACAATAAATAAAGGGCACTAACCAATAAGAACTCTAGGAAAAGTTCCAAATTGGGTACATGTGAGAATCAGGTAGCGCTTTGGCCTCCTTGATATTCTACTCTCTCCTGCCATGGTTCACTTTCCTCCTGTAACTGAACCCTAGCTCCAGAATTTTTGGAATTAATGGAATTAATTTCCAGAATTAATGGAAGTTGTTAATTTACAGTTGTGATCTTCAGGTAGTATGTGTACATTGTACAAAATATAGATCGCCATTTTACCAGGATAAGAGATCAAAACTGAGAATTTCCTGTACTATTGGGGTAGGTAAGAATATTTTAAGGCAGGTAAAACATTTTTTTTTACTTGAATCACAGCTCAACGGCTATTTGGGTATCCCATGTAGCAGCTCCTAGAGTGTTTCATGTAAGGGATTATAAACAGATTTGGGGGCTGAAACACAACACTGTGCTTAAGCACATTAGCATGACATCAAGGCCCAAGTGTTACTGGCCTTGCAGTTGCAGAGCTGCTGTCAACAAATCATGACAGATTGAACCAGCCAAATCTTTCAGTCACAACTGTTTTTTCCTGAAGACACAGATATATATATATATATATATATATATATATATATATATATATATATATATATATATATACCTGCTAGATGTTCCAAACAGGAAACCCAGCCTTAGCTTCTTCCATCCTCATTACAGAAAAGGAGCCAAGAGTAAGGGGAATTAAGTTCTAGGTCTGCCCCTGCTACTAATTGTCTGGATCTCTTTGGGCAAGCCATTATACTTTATCTCTAAAGTTTCTATTTATAAAACTGGAGGGGGGGGGTGGAGCAGATGCATTAGAACACTATTTTGTCATCCTCTTCAAGTGGGAGGTTCCCTTGTGGTTTGGGGAAACTTAAAAGTCCCACAGAGCAATTTAAATGCCACTCCAGTGAAAGGCAACAGTCTTCTAATCATAAGAAGTTATGAGATCAATGGGGGAGAGACAAGTAATAAGGGATACAACTAAGAGTAAAGAGATTGGATCTAAGATCACCAACTAAAAGGCTACTCAAATGGCCCACAGCACTAGTTGAACCCTAAGGAAACTGTTTTTTCTTTTCTTTTCTTTTTTTTTTTTTTGCCAGTCCTGGGTCTTGAACTCAGGACCTGAGCACTGTCCATAGCTTCCTTTTGTTCAAGGCTAGTGCTCTACCACTTGAGCCACAGTGCCATTTCCAGCTTTTTCTATATATGTGGTGCTGAGGAATCGAACCCAGGGCTTCATGCATGCTAGGCAAGCACTCTACCACTAAGCCACACTCCCGCCCTCAAAGAAAACTTTTTTAAAAAGATTTGAAAGCTGCCTGAGGTTCAGGCACATGGGACTGTCTGACTATAAAGTTCTAACCTTCAGCATACTTTTTTATTTTTTAATTTTTATTGTAAAGGTGATGTACAGAGGGATTATAGTTACATAAATCAGGTATGGAGTACATTTCTTTTTGAACAGTATCACCTCCTTCCTCATTTTCTCCCAGTCTTCTCTCTCCTGACTCCCATCCCCCACAAGTATATTGTAAAAGCTCCCCATGTGATTCTAATTTTCAGTCAATGACTAGTACCCAGGATGGACTAGAATGATTGTTTAACAAATAGAAGAAAGGGTAGTGGTAATAGATGTCTGATGGTGACATAGGATGATTATAAATTGAATACATATGAGAAAGAAAGGTTAGGAAAGAAGACTAATTAGATCTCAAGCAAGGGAGCCTACAAGAATGAAGAAAATGTAGCAAACTTCCTGGAAATGGTGGAGAATAAAAGGTTTTGGAGAGATGACAGTGACTTTGAGTTGAAGAGGACAGCAGGAAGTCTAAATAATTCCAAATCTCAGAAAATTTAACATTGAATTAATTTACTCATTAGTTTGTTGTTGTTTCTCAGAATCCCAGCTGAAACAAAATGGCAGTAAAGCTAGAATATGAAGAAACCTGTACTTTTGTGTTTTAGTTGCTCTGGTTGTTTTTGCTTATTAATTTGGTTTTTGTGTACTTGGTCCTTTTTAATCTGCTAGATTAACTTCTTTCAGGGGTGCTTTGTAAATCTTTTGCATACTTATGAAAGCTATGAACACAGTTTTAGAAAAAAAATCACAAATATCTAAACTTTTCTTTGGAGCCCAGGTTGTGAATCCCTTATTTAGATAAGAACTATGAGACTCCAAACCAAGGATTTTTCTTGTTGTCCTTATTATGATTACTATTGTTGTTGATATTTCAAGATGGAGAATTATGGATAGAAGAAGAATATTACTAAAAGGAAGAATCATCAGGAAAGGGATATGTTATATGGACAGCTTTTTATTTTTTGTAATAAAATGATGACTGCTCAGTCTCAAGGGGAAATGTTGTTTTTTTCATAAATGTGTTAGAGCATTTAAGATATTCTTGTTCTTTATTTTTCTATTAAAATGCTGATATATTATGTGTACCTGTCCTTTAAACCTCCTGGCAACCACAGAAAATCATGCCAACTCATGATAATGCTCTGCTTGAATAATTCTGCATTTTGTACAAATAGCATTTCAATGTGGACTTGGAAAATGAAACAGCTTTTGTTAGTTCCAATAGAAATAGGCAGCTTGATTTCCGATGCTCTGTTTTAATTTGGGTTTTACCAGCCTGTGATTTTATTGAAAGTGAAATCCATATTCTTGTTTAGTTTTAGAGTCTCCAACTCTGCAACAAGAAAAAAATCACAGCTTCAACAACAGAATTCAAAATGAGGTTCTGGCATCTTTATTAAAAAGCATTTGGATAAGACTTCTTGGTAAATGTTCACAAATTACTCACAATTATATAGTTTAAATATATATCAACAGAATTAGAAAACCTGCTTGAATTCAATGAAATAATTAGGAACATGGGAGAAAAAAAAACTTCTTTATGACAGTCTTACCAACATGGACCATGTTTCCTTCAAGGTAGTAAAGAAGGGAAGTGGGAAAGGGGTGAAGTTCATGACCAAAAAGATGGAGTTCATATACTGGCTCTCTATCTCTGTGTAGACCTTCTGCAACTAATGATCAGGACAAAGGCCTCCAGCTAGATCTGTAGGAGACTTCTCTGTCAGACCATGAGAGGTGGTGGATAGAAAAAAAAAAAGAAAGTTGTGTCCCTAGGGTGTCAGTCTTAGTCCTCTTAAAGGTTGAACAAAACTTGAGATCCCTCAAAGCTGCAAGCTGTCCTGATCACAATGGAGGTGAATCCCAAAACACCATGAGGAACATTGTGAATGTATTTGCAGAGTTCAACAATGCTAAGAAATATTCTCTGGTGAGGGAAAGTGAGATTTGGAAGAATAAAGTAGTTGTGCTTCCTAATTCACCTGAGATAACTACTTTCACATGGGCAGAAGGGAGCTTTACTCTGACAGTAACACTCTCCAGGGGAATTTTATGCTCTCTTATCCATATGGGCCTGCCCATATTAACAATTCAATACCATAGCAAAAACAACACAAATCTATTAGCAGCTGGAGCCTGTTCTTGAACCTCAGCCTGTTTGGCAACAATTCAAATACTTCTGTGAGAAAACTTTAAATCACAGGACTTCACATTAGTTTTCACTCTGATACTAATTCTTCAGACTGAAATTTCAAAACCCAATCAAAAGACAATGGCTACATATCATAGCTCATGTTGATTCTGTTACCATAACACCTTTCATACATATTTGCAAAATTCGGAACTACTGTCCAAGCTGGGCACCCACTGGCTCAGTGGACAGAAGAAAAGGCAGCTGGCATATTGATGGCCCACCTAGAGAAAGACAAGATAGGAGAGACCACAGATAGTCTCAGAATGAAGAAAAATCTTGAAATAAGTACACACTGTGTATACTTAAGTTGTATTGTGGTTGTCAGGATCGTCTTTCAAATAATAATAATAAGCTATAAGAGACCAGTGATGTCTTAAAAGTATTCATTTCCTCTTAATAATGACATCATAAGAAGGACTAAGATAATTTCCAAGTTAGACAATTGAGACACCAAAACGTTACATAGCTAGAATGTGGCAGAGCTAGGATACTGAGGACATGCTCTATGGACAACAGCATGCAGGTACCTGTGGCAGGCTGTGTAATGGCTCCTCAAAAATGTGTCTAGAAACTGGATACTTCATGCTATAGGAAAAGGGAGAACTGGGGTTGCATATAGATTAAAGGTTACTAATCAATTGACCTTAAAATGAGATTTTCCTAGATTTTCTGCTCAGGTAAAATATAACCACCAAAGTGCAAGAAGGAAGTAGAATCGGTATCTCAGTTGCTTGAGCAAGCAACCATTTGTTAGAGCAGCAATTGCTAGCTTTCCAAGATGGGAAGGGGCTTATGAGCCTGTGAAAGCAAGCAGCCTTGGGAGGCTGGAAAAGTGAAGAAAACAGATTCATCTCTGGCGACCCCCAAGAAACAATGTAGCCTGCTGACCTTGACTTTAGACCAATGGGCCCATTTTAGATTTATGATTCGGGAAGTGTAAGTTAGAAATTTGTATTGTTTTTAAGTCACTAAATATGAACTAATTTTTACAGAAGCAATAAGAAACTAATACTTAGAAACTACCATAATGCTTATGAATTAATTTGGATTGTGTATGGAATTTTCTACATAAGGGCAGGACAGTAGTTGTATGATCATCAATGGATTACCTGATCTGACTGTATCCATGAGTGAAAATTAACTTCTTGAATGTTCTCATCTCTTGATATCTAAATTAGTAGTTCAGCTGGGCCCTAGTAGCTCATGCCTATAATCCTAGCTACTCAGGAATCTAAAATCTGAGGATCCAAGTTCAAAGCCAGCCCTGGCAGGAAATTCTAAGAGACTCTTATCTCCAATAAAACTACTCAGAAAAAGCCAGAAGTGGCGCTGTGGCTCAGATGGTAGAGCACTAGCCTTGAACAAAAGAAACTCAAGGGCAGCACCTAGGCCCATAGTTCAACCCAAACCAGAGGATTAAACAAAACAACAACAAAATTTTTTAAACACAAATAAAAAAAAATAACACTTGAAATAGGTAATGAGTTATTACATTGAAATAAAATGGCATTCATAATGAAGCATTAATATTTTATATAGAGGCAGGGAAGTCAGTCTGATTAACTTTTTTTTTCAAAGTCATGGTGCCAGAAACCTAACTGAGAGGCCTGCAAAGGATGTTGTTGTTACTCCCTACGATTAACATTCCATAACCAAAACCTATCTTAAGGGCTTTCAAGGGTGGCCAGGTTATCAAAGTTGATTTCTTGGAAAGAAGAACAATTTTCATTTCCAGGAGATGAAGTGGACATTTTCTTGGCTGAGTGTTTGATCATGCTTTACTGGAAATACCTATATTTCTTCTTTCTTAAACCAGACTTGTAGTTCTTATAGTTGTTGTTTTAGTCCCCCGCCCTCCAAAAAAACACAAACCCCAAAAGACCATTGGTACCATTTACATCCTCCCTGTTGAGTGGAAATGAAGAAGGAGAGGCTTGGTCATCTGACTTCTGACTTACCTAGACATTCATTTAGGATTTCCATCAGGTCCCCTGCCTGATCCCTGGTCCCTGACATGGACACATGAAACATGTGTTTCTCTTACACACAGGCTCCTTTTGGCCACCAGTAAACACACTGACCTTTGAAATATGGAAAGAAAAGCGCTTTGAAATAAAACTGGCACAAGCAGAGGTCAGACAGCCGTCATCTGGAGGCGAAACAAAGAGGAGCATAGTTTTCAAGCTGTCTTCATAATTATCCCGAGCAGTTATCACTCAGGCCCCAGTCTGAGCATTGCTCCCCAAACAAACAGCGGAGGTCTGAGAAAGCACATAGGGGACTTTGTTGCTGTAGCCTACTGGGGGTGCAAAGCCCCTAGCTAAGAATCACATGTGGCTGTTGAGTGTTTTCCAGAGCTCCAGGCTTTTTCCTTTCTTCCTTCCCCTATTAAACCCCTCTGCTCTTCTTGGCAAAAGCCTTCAGGTGAGGTAAGTGCCAATTAACAACAAAGAATGTGATGTATTTGGAGTTTATGGCTGAGAGCTGAGTTCTCATGGATTACATTCTCCCTGTTCCCCCCCCCCCCCACACACACACACCTCCCACCTCCCCCCAGCCACAATGGAGCTAAGAGTAAGAATTCTAAGTGTGGTTGAGATTTGGCTCAGTGTTGCTACTGCTCAAGGAATGATTTCCCTTTTTAAGGTTTTTCCCTCCCGTTAAATCCAAAGCAATGTAAGCCAACCCAGGAAAGGACAAAACCAATTTTGAAAATTTCAGTTGCAAAGTGAACTGAAGCAGAAGGCTCAGCAAATTGGTCTTTCAAAGGGGAAACAAGAAATCTTAAATTTCTTATAGATTCTTGGAAAATGAATATGGTCAGGTTTCAGAATGAGTAGGTGAGATAAGAATATCCAATCTAACAATCTGTAAAGCTTTTTCTAGCTTTTTGATTTAGCTTTCATTTTTCTGTTTTAGAAATGGTTTTGTCATGTCATAATCACTTGAATGTTATCAATTTATGAAAAATAGCTTTGTGAATTATTTTTAGACTATAGGGATTTGGACTCTGACCAATTAAATGATGTGATTTTATATCCCAGTGCCCTTAATTACCCAAAGGTTTGACCAAAGGAACATAAATAAATGAAAATATATTCCCAAACAATTCCTCTAATCATTAATTATACTCTATTGTTTAATATATCCAGCGCCTGCTGAATTTAGCAAAGGGAATGACAGATGCATATTTAAATGCATGCAAATGCTACATCCAGGCCACATTTTAATATCTTGTTTTGCATTCATAATTTTAGTCTTGTGATTTGTATTTTCATTTACTTGGGAACAAAGACTTTCTTCTTTCCCCACTTGGGAAACAAGGCAAGACTTGTTTCTGGCGGCATTTTAATAGTATTCCTGAAAAAGCAGAGAACGGAATGGTTCAGGATCTGCTCTCACCACCTGCTTTACTGGCCCCTAACAGGGGCTGTGTTCACAACTCATTGAAAAGGTGAAAATATGCAATCAATCAATTGCTTGGTCATGTAATAGCAACAATAATATTTTTTGTATTAAAGTAGAATAGACTGCTTTTTGAAGAAAAAAATGTTTAAAGGCAGGCTTTTCAAATAAAGGATGCAGAGACTGCTAGGCATTGTCAGAGACCATTCCCTTTAATCTAGGGCCACAAAAAGCCATATACCCCAGTCTCACCTGAAATTAAATTAGGTGGTAGTGAGTGTGTGTGGTGTGGTATGTGTGTGTGTGGTGGTGGTGTGAGTATGTGTGTGTAGTAGTAGTGGAGTATGTATATGTCTGTGTGTGTGTGGTCTGTGTGATGGTGGTAGTGGTAGTAGTGTATGTGTGTGGTGTGTGTGGTGGTAGGAGTGTGTGGTGGTAGTGGTGTGTGTGGTGTGTGTGTGGTGAGGGTAGTAGTGGTGTGTGTGGTGGTAGTGGTGTGTATGTGTGCTGGTAGTGGTGTGTGTGTATGGTGTGTATGTGGTGTTAGTGGTATGTGTGTGATGGTAGGAGTGGTGGCGGTAGTAGTGGTGTGTGTGTGTGTGGTGGTAGTTGTATATGTGGTGGTAGTGGTGTGTGTGTGTGGTATGTGTATGGTGTTAGTGGTCTGTGTGGTGGTAGTGGTGTGTGTGGTATTAGTGGTATGTGTGTGGTATTAGTGGTATGTGTGTGTGCAATGGTAGTGGTGTATGTGTGGTGGCAGTGGTTTGTGTGTGTGGTGATGGTGACAGTGGTAGTACTGGGGTTTGAACTTGGGATCTTGGTGCTGTCCTTTAGCTTTTTGTGCTCAAGCTCACTAGGGATGGTGTAGGTGAGCAATGCATGCTGTTCTCGGATGACTGGGTACCATGTGCTACCTTCTGCCTCCAAGCCTGCTGCATAGAGACAAGGCCCACAACTGCAGAGGCTGCAATGGAAAGAATATTGCAAACCACAGGGTAGTCAGTTTCATGTTGAACAGCCCACAGGGAACTGCATGGCCTCTCTGCTAATTGAAAACAAAACAAAACAAAAAAAACCCTTCATAACGATTCCTTTCCAATGTTTGCAAATTAGTGGAGACCTCAAAGAAATCAGGACTGAGCCAAAGAAGCACTGGCAAAGATGGACAGACATCACTGTGCGGGCCTCTCCTGCCAGCACCAGATTTGCTTGTTTTCTCAGCACGTGTGGTGAGAACCCAGGCTCTATCCTTGCTTGCAGGCAGCTCCCTGAGTTCTTTCAGCCCAGCGTTACAGAAACAAGTAGACATTGCTAGTTAGAAGCATTGCTAATGGAGGAATGGGAAGTTTTCCTGACTTTTGGATGTTTGTAGAACAGAAAGCTTTTGAATTCTAAATTTAAGATTGATCTAGAGTCTTGGCACCATGCATAAGGATCTGTGGAATGAAGTTGTGGCTGACACAGAGACTCTTCACTTTTTCTAACTTTTATGAGTTTTAGTCACTAAAACACTGCTGTCACTCCTACATAGTAAGAAAGAGTTGAAATAACTCATGGTGAAGATTAGGCAGTATCTTCCTTTTCATGGCACAATGTGTTCATCAAGAAAAAGAATGCTACACTAAACTTTTGTGAGGAGCAAAGTACAGTTTGGTAGAATATAATTAGGTATAGAAATGTGCAAAAAATTATGAAGGTGTGTTTAAATAAAAAGGAATTGATATATCAAAATTCTTCCACTCTCAATAATTTATCTAGGTAGGCCTTCATGGATCAAGTTTGAATTCTTAATTCTTTATAATGTCCATCATTGAAAATGTTCACATGGTTATACTAGTAGTTATTTTCTTCCAATTATTCTGAACTGAAGAAGTCTTGTTAAAGAAATAGCCGCTAGGCACCAGTAGCTCACACCTATCAGCCTAACTACTCAAGAAGCTGAGAACTGAAGTTTGAGACCAGACTAGGAAGACATCTAAAGGATGCTTTTCTCCAAATAACAGTAAAACATTTGGTGGAGACACAGCTGAAATGATCGAAGGCCTAGTGAGAGCACAAGGTCCTGAATTCAAGCTCCAGGATTAGAGGAAGGAAGGGAGGGAGGGAGGGGAAAGAAAGAGAAAAATTTCAGTAATTCTAAGTTTATTTCTATTCTCTTTGACTTTTCCCTTGATTTCCTCACTTTTAAAAATTATCTTTAAGTAGTCATACAAAGAAGTTGACACTCAACAAAGCAGTTTACAAACCCAATGCATCTTGATCTATGACACTTCTTTCAACATTCTTACCCATCCTTCCCAACTCACCCCTCTTCTCACTTTTCTTAATTTTGTTGGATATACATTGAATTCTTGACTGTACTGTCAAGGATGAATTGGTAACTGACAGCCCCAGTTATGATCCACCACTCCAACATCACATGTATGCTAAACTGACTTGATTTAGGACTCTGCCACCTTGACCCTGCTTGGCTTGAACTCAGGACATGGGCGCTGTCTCTGAGCCTCTCCATGCTCAAGGCTAGTACTTTACCACTTGAGCCACAGCACCATTTCTGGTTTTTGAGTGATTCATTTGAGATAAGAGTCTCATGAGGACTTTTCTGCCTGGATTGGCTTTGAACCATGATCCTCAGATCTTAGCCTCCTGAGTAGCTAAGATAACAGGCATGAGCCACTGGCGCCTGGCTTTATTTACCTATTTTTATAGGGATTGAATGCCCTAGTTTGTTTTTCTCTGTTCATGTAACCTGATAAGGTAAACTTGTAGATTTATCTGGGGCAGAGATATTTAGAAGTAGTTATGAATTCACAAGTGGTACTAAGTGTGTTGCTTTCCTCTGCACTTTATTCCCATTCATCTATTTTATATGAGACAGTGTTGCAATATGTCCATATCCTCTTGTCCTTGCCACTTAGTGAACGCCTGTGGGACTTCTAGTTCTTTGAACCTACAGTTCTTTGCTGTAGTACTTTTCCTGGCCCCAACACTGACTGTCCTGAGAGACAGGCAGAAAGTGCTGCTCATCTCAGCCCAGACACTTTCAACAAATGATGAATGGAGTAAATATATAAATATGCTTTGGGGGGGCTCAGTGTTGGGGTTTGCACTCAGGGCCTGGGCACTGCCCTGAGCCTCTTTGTGCTCAAAGCTAACACTTTACCACATACTCTACCACTGAGCCACAGTGCCACTTGTGGTTTTTGAGTGGATAATTAGAGGTAAGAGTCTCGTGGAGACTTTTCTGCCCAGGCTAGCTTTGAACCATGATCCTCAGATCTCAGCCTCCTGAGTACCTAGGATTACAGGCGTGAGCCACTGGCGCCCAATTAAATATTCTTTGAGCTGAGGGCATCACTCAAGCAGTAGTAGAGTGCTTGCCTAATGAGAGTGAATCCCTACGCTCAGTTCCCTGGGGAAAAAAATATCCATTGAATAGAATGACTCGTGTGTGTGTGTGTGTGTGTGTGTGTGTGTGTGTTTGTGTGCATGTACGTGCTCACCTTACTGTAACGTTCAGCTCCAGCTACCTACTCTTCCTCAACTTCCCTTTCTTCTTGCTTATACCTGGGCTGGCTTCGAACTGGGACCCTCAGATCTCAGCCTCCTAAGTAGCTAGGATTATAGGCATGAGCCACTGGCACCTGGCACAACTTTTCTTGAGTTATTTTCATATAGGTGTTGAGCAGAGTACCTGAGAGAACAACTTTAAGGGACAAATATTTTTGGCTCACAGCTACAGAGGCTTCATCAAGAGTTTCTTAGCACCACTTGCTTAGACAGAACATCATGGCAGCCCAGAAAATTCTTCATCTCATGATAGACACAAAAGAGAGAGCAATGGAGAGAGACAAAACATAGTCTACAAACACATGCCCCCATGACCTTCCACTAATAGGTAGGCTCCACCTCCAAAAGTTTTCAGGACCTCTCAAAAGAAAACTGCCAGCCAGGGACAAGCATTCGTCACATGATCTGTAGGGGGGCAGTCCATATTGAAACCACAAAAGCTCCTTAGACCGAGATGAGCTCTACCTTTGGCTACACACTGTGACAGATGAGGTGATCATTCTCTTTGAGCAATTATTTCATTACCACATTTCTACTTTTATCACTATTTCTCGATATGTTTTCAAGAATAATTGCTTCAGAAATATATGCGAATGAAAAGCACAAATACTCTGTTTGCATCTTGTAGGCATCCAGGGGCCTCTTGGACACAATTTGAATTCACTGTACTGGAAAGTTCTTTATATGATGGGAGGTACTAGGGTTTGAATCCAGTACTATCAAATCCTAATCTTGTTAGGCAGGCTCTATCACATCCCCATCCCTTGAAGCTAGACTCTCCACTTCTCAAGAGCATGTATCATTTATTAGCCTCCTTTCTGGCTACCTGACACAAAAGCAGGTAATGAATAAACAGAAACGGTTGCTTTTGAGTTAAAGGTTTCCCGGACCTTTATGGATGAAGGCACTGAGGAGTTGTGTAAAGTCTGTTCATGCCCATGCTCAGGATTCAGTACTATTCATCATCTACCCTGTCCCAGATCCTAGCCCCAGGCCTAGTGCATGACAAGAACATTTTCATGAAATGAAAGAAAGGATGGCCCGTAGGAACTGCTTGGTACTGTAGAGCAGGATGGAAATGCAGCCAAAAGCATCAACAAGATTAGTAAAAGGCCTGTTCCGTTACTCCAGAGGAGGTGCTAAGTAAGGGCAAAGAGCTGGCAATGCTCTACTGTTCCTTTGTAGAAATCCTTGATGTGGGCTGTGAAATGTCAAATCCAGATTTGATTAAGCCCAACTTGAAATCCCCAAGGCAAGTGTGTATCCATGGTCTTAATGTAATTATTGGAGCCACTTCGGTCTGCTACTTTCAAAAGGGCTGAGTGAGCACCCTATCATTGATACCAACCCCTACAAAATGAAGCCTGCAATTAATTCATCACGTCCCACGCAGATAATGCTTAAAAGTCTGATCTGGCTCCATCCTGAAAATTGAAGTATTAAATTAAAAAAAAAAAAAAATATATATATATATATATATATATATATATATATAATATCCCTCTGATCTACTGAAAAGCCAGAAAAAGAGTGAGGCTCTTAAGGCTACAAAGGAAATCAAAGCTCTGTTTCTCTTACTCCATACTAAGCTGTTGTCTGCTTTGGAAATCCACATATCCTCCCTGAAATGATAATGTATCACTTTTCAGTTAACCCATATTTTGGGTTTTTGAAACCAGAAGCCAATAAACAATGCAACTTCTAGTTGAATGATTCAGTATATTCAAGTGGAAATTTGGCTCCCTCTGCTTCTACACAGCTGAATGATGTCAAACAAGTCAGGCCAAAACCTCATACCAAACCAAAGGAGGCACACTGGGATCCATCAAATTAAACCCAAATGCCACAGTTTCACTAGATCAGACCAGATTTCACCATTGCCTTCTCAGAGGGCAGAGAAATGCAGGGCATCTCCTCCCAATCTCAACCACAAGCCAGAGCTCCAGTTCGCTCTGTGAAATTCAGAACACATTTATTCTCCCTTTGCTCCCGCTTTAAAAATTTATTCCTGCCCTGATTTAGGGTCTGGATAGAACCAGGATCCTAAGAGCCAAGGACACTAAAAGAAAGGCTACCTTATTGTGAAATCCATTTGAAGCAAAAGCAAGACAGAGCAGCAATCTTTTGACCTTTCCCAGTGGTGAAATCTAAAAGCCTTCCACATGGTTTAGAGAGAGAAGCTGGGGAAGATCTGAGGAGCTGCCACACCCCTGAAAATTGAGAGTTTTGCCTGTCAGTCTTTATAGAAGTGATTCAGAACCTTTTCAAATTGTAGGAGCGTCACAAAGCAGGACCAACAAATCTGAGGAAACACACATTTTTGACTGATCCTACCACAAAACTCCAATTTTTAGGATTGTGAATCTCAAAATTAGAATGGATTCTGTTGGAGAATTCTCCACCACACTCATCATAGGAGATAGATCATTCCCAAACCTAGAGCCATCTAGTATAGGCAAGCAAGGGGAAGCCAATGGCTTTGCACCATTTTTAAAAATTCTTTAAAACCTAATCCTTGGGGACTGGGGATATAGCCTAGTGGCAAGAGTGCCTGCCTCGGATACACGAGGCCCTAGGTTCGATTCCCCAGCACCACATATACAGAAAACGGCCAGAAGCGGCGCTGTGGCTCAAGTGGCAGAGTGCTAGCCTTGAGCAAGAAGAAGCCAGGGGCAGTGCTCAGGCCCTGAGTCCAAGGCCCAGGACTGGCCAAAAAAAAAAAACAAACAAACAAAAAAAACCTAATCCTTGACATGGCAGCAGCTGTCACTGGGCTGACTGGCTTAAATATCACAATATTCTTTCACGAACTCATTATATTAGACACATTTCCTTCTTTCCAGAGCTCCCTTAAGCATCCCTCAGAGAACCCATATCTTCTCCTCTTGCATGATAGACAGAGGGTAGATAGATAGATAGATAGATAGATAGATAGATAGATAGATAGATAGATATGCAAAGGAAGAGTAAGACAATGGTTGCTCTGAGAGATGCCAATTATATTAGCATCTATCTATCATGTAATTATGTATCTATTCCAGGCAGAGGGACAGCAACAGAAAGATGGTTAAGGCAAAATATTCTTAGCATATTGCAGGAAGTGGAAGGAGGTTGGATTGCTGAAGCTCTGTGATGAATGAATGAGTACTGGATGAGACTAAAGTTGTCCTAGCTAAGAACCAGATACAGAGAACCTTGTAGTAGACCTTGACAATGAAATTGGAAGTCACTGAAAGGCAGAGAAACAAAAGAGTGATCTGAGCTTACCTGAGTTTTAATGAAGGCACTCAGGCAGCCAAACATAGTACAACATAATATAAGATAATAATAAAAGCAGAGGAACCTGATGGTGAGTGTGTACTGTAATAATTCAGAGTACAAATGTTGCCCAGGGTGCTAGGGCAGAGGGGTTAGGAGTTATAGGATTCTCAATATATTTTGGAGACAGGTCTGAAAAGTAAGGTATAAAAGAAATATAGAAGTCAGGCATCGGTGGCTTACACCCACAATCTTAGCTACGCAGGAGGTTGAGATCTAAGGTTAGCAGTTCAAGGCAGGAAAGCCTGTGAGACTCTTACCTCCAATTAACCACCAGAAAACATGTAGTGTTTGGCTCAAAGTGGTAGAGCACTAACCTTGAGCAAAAGAGCTCAGGGACAGCACCTAGGCCCCGAGTTCAAGTTCTATGACCAACAAGAAAGAGAAACAAGGGAAGAAAGAAGGAAGAAAGAGAGAAAGAAAGAAAGAAAGAAAGAAAGAAAGAAAGAAAGAAAGAAAGAAAGAAAGAAAGAAAGAAGAAAGAAAGAAAGAAAGAAAGAAGAAGAAAGAAAGAAAGAAAGAAAGAAAGAAAGAAGAGAAAGAAAGAAAGAAAGGGAGGGAGGGAGAGAGAAAGGGAGGGAGGGGAGAGAGGGAGGGTGGATGGAAGGAAGAAGGAAGGAAGGAAGGAAGGAAGGAGGAAGGAAGGAAGGAAGGAAGGAAGGGAGGGAGGGAGGGAGGGAGGGAGGGAGGGAGGAAGGAAGGAAGGGAGGGAGGGAGGGAGGGAGGGAGGGAGGAAGGAAGGAAGGAAGGAAGGAAGGAAGGAAGGAAGGAAGGAAGGAAGGAAGGGAGGGAGGGAGGGAGGGAGGGAGGGAGGGAAGGAATGGAAGGAAGGAAGGAAGGAAAAAAGGCAGGCAAGCAGGCAGAGTCTTGGACAACACCTGGAACTTAAAAGATGAAGTTCCCATTTACTAGGACAGTAACAGCTGCAGGATTAACAGGTTGGGTGGGAATAATCAAGCTTTATATTCATCATGTTATATTTGAGATGCTGATTACACTTACTCTCAGAGGAAATGCTAAGTAGTCAGTTGGATAAATTCTCTGAAGTTCAATGATGGTGTCAAAGATGGGGTAGACCCTTGAGAATTATCTGCAAAGGATGATAGGTAAAGCCAGGAAAAAGGTAGGATCACTTAAGAAGGAAGGTGAAGAGGAAAGAGGAGAGACAAGAACATTCAGATGATGTTGCATAGGAAAAGAAGAGCCAATGAAGGAAACATGAAAGGAATGAACAGTGAGACAGGAAGTAAGGTAATGAAGAATGATCTCCTTCAACCTAGGAGGAAATGAGTAGCAGGGTGAAATTTTGCCAATGTCTTGACAAGTTGAGGATAAGACATGACCCAAGCTTGAAAGCATAAGTGGCCCCATTGACTTTTCCAAAATTCTGAGGAAAGATGGAGATGTGGCTTAGTGGCAAAGTGCTTGCCTAGCATTCATGAAGCCCCTGGGTTTGATCCTCAGTAACACATAAACAGAAAAGGCCAAAAGTGGCACTGTGGCTCAAGTGGTAGAGTGTTATCCTTGAGCAAAAGAAACTCAGAGACACTTCCCGGGCCAGTCTCTGAGTTCAAGACACAGGACTGGCAAAAGAAAAAAAAAAAAAAAAAGAATATGTAGAGTGTAGAGTGGCAGTAACAGAATGGGAGACCCAAAGGGAACCTTCCTTCTCCTGAGGTCCAGAAATACTTCACATTCAATAATGATTTTTTCATCATTATGACTGTTAGTTTGTACTATCATGTTCTCAACTAATATGTGAGCTATTTGGAAACTGACCTATGTTTGTATATCCACAATACTGGGAACATAGTAAATAGTTGATGTTTGTTAAGTAGATATGTGACTGTAAAGGGGAATTTTTCCATAAATGACTGTGAAATTGCCATAGAGACTGTCAAAATTGTAATACCAATAAGCAGAATTTAAAGGGGGATGAGGTAGAGATTGTATGCTCTTGAAGAGTGTGACATTCTTGATATATGGGCTTGTACCTTGAATGTTTTACTCTTGCCTTCAATTATCTTTTATAACATGTCATGAGATAACTTAGTAGATCAGGCCAATTTTGCTAAAGAAAAGAACAAGGCTCTGGAGAAGTTAGGAAATCTGTCTTCCATCTATAGTCCATGCATACTTGATATAAGATCCTATCAAATTCATATCTGTTTCTTTTTGAAGTTCCAAGGTGACACTATCTTGTAGGAAAAATCCTCAAGGTCTTTCTCAATCTATTTCCCTATCTTTTCTTAAAACCCCACTTTTAGAAATGAGATTCACAACAGTGAGTTACTTTGGGATCTGAATAACATTAGGCTGATTAATTCACTCTTTGTTAAAATGCTTGAGAATTTAGACCTTAGAGATATGAAAGCAGAGAAGCACAAATTATTACATGATGATTCCAGTGACTTTCTCGTTATAATGCTTAATAAAATTAATACTGAGATCTGAAACACTATGTCCAAAAGTCAAATGGTAAATTTCCAAAAGCTCATTAAAAAAAAAAAAGAAACCAAAGGAACTGTTTCACATAAGGAAATAAACACTGCAGTTTTCTGTTTCTAAATCATGCTTTGTTAGCGTGCTTGCTGCATATTGGTGAGTTGGTTACATTTTATTTATAGATTATGCATAATGCAAAGGGAAATCTATATAAGCACCAGGTGAGTCATTTAATAAAACCAAAGCCAAGTAAAATTCAAGGACTTTGGCTAACGGTATTTCATCTTGCAATGTGAAGGTTTCTTTTGGAGAATTTGACACACAGGTGTAGTCAAACATTGGCATGGAAAGTAAGAAATCATAAATTCTAAGAGAGTGGCTCTTAATGTTTTGGATATGTAATGCCATAGATATCTAGACACAGTTGCTACAAGAAGTCAAAAACATATGTAACTGAGGAAATTAGATGGAGCTAGTCAAATATTTTCCTCTTTTTCATTCCCCTTGCCAGTGATTTCAAGAACACAAATACCCATTCTTTACAAAAAGGATATTTAACATTTAACATTGTAGAGAAATAATCTTATGGAAAACGACTCTTAAAAAAACTCTTTTGTGCTTTTTGAGCTTCCTATTTTGTGGGTCATAGATTAATAGCCTATAATGCTATTTAAACATGGCAGCTACTTAATGCACCATGAAAAGCCCTTAAGCTATGGGAAATTACAAAAATATCTCAATGCCATGGTCACCGAAGTGAATGGTCTTCTCAACAGGAACTTCAAAGGTAAACTGAAATCACATTTCCTGTAGATTTGTGTGGGGTCCACTGACGGGGCACCATGGCCACCTATGAAGTCACCCATTAGCTCTCTTAGAGATTATGCTCAAGCCATCCAGCCAATGTTTAGCTGTAGTGGGCTCTGGAATTGAGCTCTTGGAAACACAAACAGCTTCAGCAATGATGCAGCAAGAGGGGATCCTAACCATAGTGTCTTTTGAACACACAACAAATAGTACCCTGACACAGGTGGGGGAAGTGTTTTCTGGTGCCCTGGTTAACAAGACTAAAGACAGGTATCTTTAGTGTAAAGAAAATGAGCATCAAAAGCAATCACCTGGGAACTGGTGGCACATGGAATGCTAGCTACTCAGGAGGCTGAGATCTGACTGACAGAAAAGTCCTTGAGACTCCTGTTTCCAATTAACCACTAGAAAACCAGAAGTGGTGCTGTGTCTCAAAGTGGTAGTAGTGCTAGCCCTGAGCAAAAAAAAGCTCAGGGACAATGCTTTGGGTCCCTGAATTTGAGCCCCAGACTGACAAAAATAAACAAAGCAGAGAACCAATGCACATTATTATCCATTTTGATAAACGAATACAAATTCACAGGATTTAAAATAACACAAATCCACTGGCTTTAAAATGTGTATCCAATCCCTACAATGGCATATTCACTTTAGGATTGAAAAATACATTAATATATGTAGAAGGGAACAAATGCTATGGTCTTAGCTCCCAATGGGAGGATTTGTGAACAAGAGAAGTAGTCTTTTTTCTATATACTGCTTCTCATTTTCATTTGCTAAATTAATTTTCAATTCTTTTTCCTTTATATTTATTAAGGGGTAAAGGGAACATTTATGAAATTTCATTTGTTAGGAGACTAAGAATTCACGCTTCTTTGCTAAACTGGAGAAGGAAATACAAACCACCAATGGATAATAGAGATTGGATAGCCATTCCAATGACTTTGGGGAGATAGGCACAGTTCTTTTTTTTTTTTTTTTTTTTTCTCAAATTTTTATTATCAAACTGACGTACAGAGAGGTTACAGTATCATACGTTGGGCATTGGATACATTTCTTGTACTGTTTGTTGCCTTGTCCCCTCATGCCCCCCTCCCTCCCCCCTTTCCCTCCCCCCTCCCAGTTGTTCAGTTCACTTACACCAAATAGTTTTGCAAGTATTGCTTTTGTAGTTATTTCTCTTTTTTTACCCTGTGTCTCTCGAATTTGGTATTCCCTTTGAATTTCCTACTTCCATACCAGTAAACACGGTTTCCAATATACTCAGATAAGATTACAGAGATAGTGTAGGTGCAAACATAGGAAGGTGATACAAAAACATCATCAATAATAGAAACTACACATACACATAAGACGTTTAAAGTAATTATAACTGTGATATATCACTTGTTTCCATATCATGGAGTTCATTTCATTTAGCATCATCTTATGTGTTTCTAAGGGTATAGCTATTGGGCCTTGTGATGCTCTGCTATGGCTTGCCTAAACCTGTACTAATTATTCCCAATAAGGGAGGCCATAGAGTCCATGTTTCTTTGGGTCTGGCTCACTTCACTTAGTATAACTATTTCCAAGTCCTTCCATTTCCTTACAAATGGAACAATGTCATTCTTTCTGATAGAGGCATAAAATTCCATTGTGTAAATGTACCACATTTTCCTGATCCATTCATCTACGGAGGGGCATCTGGGTTGGTTCCAGCTTCTCGCTATGACAAATTGTGCTGCGATGAACATTGTTGTAGGCACAGTTCTTGTCACATTCAACAACTAACTGGCTTTCAGACCTGGCTTGCCTCTAAACATTCTTGGAGACATAGCACCAAGATTACATGCCCAGGGCATTGTTTGCCCCTGCATTGTGCTAAGTTTAAATAGTTTGGGACAACCACCTTTCTGCCTTCTTCAAATTGTCTACATACTATATGTGAATAGGAGATGTGCTCATTCCCCTTCCTTTCCTTCTTTGTTCTTTTATCTTCCTTCTCTAATGGTTTTTCATCAACAATTTTCAAACTAGGACATGTGATTGTTTACTACAAATGCTCAAAATAAACATTTAGACTGAAAGTTTCCTGGGTTTCCATTTGCTTCAGCTTCTCAGTTAAGTTGTTAGACTTAACTCCAAGCTTTGGATTTTCCATGTGTAAAATAGAGCTTTCAGTACTGACTTCCCAGGTTGCTGTGGAGATTAATTGGATAATATAATTAAAACACTGAACAGGGACAGCATGAGTCATAGCTACTATTACTGAAAAAAAAAAACTGACTTGTAAAAAAGTATAGGAACCATTAAAATTTTTTTCATACCATACCAGTAATATTACTAAGAATGTAATAGGCCTACTAATATATGGTAAAATTAGCTCAACATGACATTCAGAGGAATACAAGGCAGACTTATGTGACCTAACTCTAGACAAACTTCATTTAGTAGAGGTACCCAGAAAAGACAGGGGGGAAAATACACAGCTGCTAACCTGACATTTAAAGGTTGCATATTTTTGCTCTTCATTTGGTCCAGTAGGGTATATTAGAGACTATATATTCTTGGCTTAAGGGAGCTGGGAGAATTAGAGAATGACACAAAGACTAGGCCCCAATCAATGCTGGGTGTGTTATAACAGAAGCATGGGCAAAGAGAGATTCAGTCTGTTCACATCGGCATGGGCTTCCCTGCCCTGCTAGAGTACTGAGAAATCTTGCTTTCTTCTCCCTGTTTCCTGGGAGAGCCCCTCTCCCTGTCTCCCTCAAGTATTCAGGCTAATTATAAATGGTGAGGTGGTTTCCAGGCTGAGTAAGGAATCAAAAGGGAAAGGGTGGGAAACAGTGTGGATTTCAGGGGGAAGAAAAATAAGAAGTATGTTCTCAGAGGGGAGAAAATTAAAGAATTAGGGTCACTGAGTTGGAGCTAGGAAAAATCCACAGGAGTGGAAATTGGAGTGATGAAAGTATTTCATATTAACACATCCAAAGGCTGGATGGGTCTGACCCAGAGGCCATTCCTCCCCCTCCCGAAAGTGGAAGGGCTGAAAGACCTCCAGGTTGTCAGTGTCATATTCATCCACTAATCAGTGCTATTCAGCCAGTGGCACATGTGGTCATATATGTGGTACCCAGGACAACACCAGGGCCACATAGCAACTATTATAACCAAAGCCACTGGAGACTCAGATTTCAGTTTCTGAAATACAACGCCTGGAAGGCAGATATGCCTCCAAAATCTTTTTTAAACCCCAGCATTTCTTCTTTGATTTTTTTACTTCTTTTTTCTTTTCTTCTATTTCTTTCTCTTTCTTCTTTCTTTCCTTTCCTCACTCCCTCTTTCCTTCCCTTCTTCCCTTTTTCCTGCCCTACATCTCTTCTTTCATTCTTTCTCCCTTTTCCTTTCCATCCTTCTTTCTGCAAAATCTAGAGTTTGAGAGCCAAGTACTTGACAATTATTATTAGTAGAATCCAAATGCATTCTGCCTAAAGCAAAGATATAAATGACTTAAAGGCAGGCAAAGTGCATGAGTCAGTACACATTAGCTGAGGGTAAACGCTACTGATGTGACTAGAATATTGATATCTCTGTTAGAATCAATATCTCAAAATTGGTGGTGTGGCTTGGCATACGCATTTCCTTAATGACTTCTTAAGTAATAGCAAAATACCAAATAGCCCTTCACACAATTGAAAACCTTAAAATCCTTTCTCTAGACTTCTACCCAAGAATTGTTAAACCTTTCTGTTATGCAAATTTTAGTTGAGAACTGGGGATAAGGCACGAAGTACAAATTCTGGAACTGTTGGCAAAAAAGAAATAGTATTTTCTTTTGACTATAAGGCTAATTATGTTACTACTAAAGAAATTCTGGAATAATCTCTCATGTTGCTCAGGAAAACAGGACTGTTCTTTTGTTTGTCTCTTTATTGTTTGCAGTATTCTTCTTTATTTACCTTTCTGCAGTTTGCCTGATTGAATATAACATTTTCTAGGTGACTATTAAAAGAGCAGGCCATGATGATGTAGTCTGGAATTTCAGCTACTAAGGAGGCAGAGATTGGGAGGATCGTGAATTGAAGCACTGAGCAAAAAGTCAGCAATTTCTTCTCTCAACCAACAAGCCAAGTATAGTGGCATTATCTGGATGTGATTGCTGATTTTGAGCACTCCTTTAATTCCAGGCACTACAAGCTTCAAATTCAGCTTATATATTCTCTGTCCTAGCTTTAAGACAAACATTTCTCCAAGGAACTCTGCATTTTTGAAGTGGAGAATATCATTAGCACCCTGATCTAGAGGCTAGGAGTGCTCATTTCTATAAAGTACTGCTGCTTCTACACTTTTTCTCAGCTGTCAGAACAAGGAAGTTTATGTATGGGCCAACTGTGGTTGTCTACACCTATCCAGCTCTTGCAGGGCTGAAGTAAAGAAAATATCAAGTTTGAGGCCAAATTCGATAGCAAGTCCTGTCTCAAAACAACCAATAAAATGGAAAAAAAAAGATATGTGTACCTACTAGCCCATCAATGTACACATATATTTAAATATTTCTATATAAAAATATGTCTACATTAAGGTAAACATGAGATGATAGTGATGTCTTCCAGTCTAATCTATGCCCACATGAATGGTTCTAACCTCCTCTCCTTGCTTGTCTGTAAATCCCAATATAACAGCAAGAAACCCAGCTCCAACCACCAACAACCCATTTACTGAATTGATCCATTCCTGTGTATATACATAGTGTTGACTAATCCTTAATTTCACCAGCTAGGATGTACAGTTTGTATAAAATTTCTTTTTAAGGGGCTAGGATATGGCCTAGTGGTAGAGTGCTTGCCTCGCATAAATGAAGCACTGGGTTCAATTCCTCAGTACCACATATACAGAAAAAGCCAGAGTGGCACTGTGGCTCCAGTGGTAGAGTGCTAGTCTTGAGCAGAAAGAAGCCAGGAACAGTGCTCAGGCCCTGAGTCAAGCCCCAGGACTGGCAAAAAAAAAAAAAAATCTTTTGATTTTTTGATCTTTTGATCTTACATACAAACATAAAGTTGTTTCATACATTTGTAATATCATTAGGTTGTTTTCTCAAAGTTGGCATTCTATCCAGTATCCTGAGTTATTATTTTTTAACATTTTTATACTTGGTGGTTACTCTTTGCACTGGAAATTTATCTGGGTTTTGACAAATGTATTGTTTCATGTTACCATAAAATGTTCTACCATGTCATTATTAATTTTATTCAACAAAGATTTATATAGTACTCCCTGTATGATAGACACTAACTCATGTAGTTCTTCTAGCCTCTTTATTATATTGTTATTGCAGCATTCTGCTGCAGGTATGAAAATGAGGGCACAGAGAAACTAAGAAAACTCTTTATTTAAAAGCAAAAACTAGCCAGGCAGGTTTAGACATTGAGAATTCAGGGTATTTGTGCCTTTAACTGTTTTCCTGACTTGCCTTCCTGGCTTTATGAATATTTTTATTCCTTCTGTTCATGTAAAAACAACTTCCCTTTCATCACACTGAATTTAACTCTTCCCTGTTACCCTTCTTTACTAATGTACCTTGGCATGGGTCCTCAATTATCTCTAATTTCAATGACCAATTATTTGTTTCAGATATTCAAAGTGTGAAGAGAGACAGGAGCCCCTTATTAAAGTCCTTTCCACAAAGTTAACAGTCATTGGGATTCCATCAACATGTCATCAGTATGGTGTTAGTAGATGCAGTTTAAAGACTCAAACTTGAAATTTTAAAAAGAAATGTAATTAAAAAATTAAAACCCCCTTCCAGTCATGTGCACTGTCATTCTTTGAAAATGTGCACAAACAACGTATCACTTTTACAAATTCTAGGAGCTGCTGAAGAAACAACCCACTAGATTCTGATCCCCTTTAAGTCTCTTCTTTGGGAAAGGAGGCAAGTAAGTTAGATATACTCACAGGAGCTTTCAAGGAGGCACATGATAGGATCAAAAATCTTTTGCTAGTTTCAGTGGATTAAGAATAAAACTACATTAGAAAGAGCAGGCACATTTATCCAAGCAAATAGCACATGGGTTTTAGAAAGAAGGTCATCCAATTAACTAATTACTTTTTACATCTCCTTCACAGCATTCATAATCAGTTACTGTTGGAAATCTGGGCTCAAAAAGAGCAGACAATCCATGTTTGAAATTTGCTTGGTTTTGTAAAATCTGAGCAGTCATCACCTACATGTAAGGCTGTGGCATAATTAAATATTGACAAGAGCTGTTTCCTAGAATTCTAGGACATTCTGCTTTTTGAGTGTTCTCCTGATCAGCAAGGCCAAAATTCAGGCACTGGCATTATAAATTATGCTGCCAGTCTCTGACACAGTCTTAAAGCTCTCTCAAGGATAACAAGGGGGGAAATGATGTGTATTAAATACCTACTAGGTACGAGATACTTTTTAATATCTACCACTTAAACCTCACAGAAACCCCACGTGGATCTTAGAGACCAAGCAAAGATCTTGCTTTAAATTCAACTGGAATCTGTTGAATGTAAACAAACAAAACCCAATCGGTGATTAGGCTATAAGCAGTCTTTTTCTTCTATCTGTACTCGGTTTAAGTAGGGCTTGGGCACAGTTACTGAGTCTTAAGCTCCATATTCATTTCTTTCATTAGCTTCTAAGGTGCTAAGCTGGAGGATCTGGTTGGTGGGAAATGGATATAAAGTAGCAAGAAGACAACTATGCTTCACATAAGTGCTGAGCTGTGTATCTCGATTGGTAGAAGAGAGAATAGACGATTGGTAGAAGAGAGAATAGACGGTACAGGGACTGGAGTCTAAACCAAGGATTGGTAGGCCAAGAAAGAACTTGAAGTACACCCTGTCCTTGGGTGGGGTCCGGTGTCCAACCTTTGATTTCAAGGTTTTCTTCATCTTTTCTTTTAGATGGGAAGATTCTAGCAGCTCATGGGGAAGGTCCTCTGTACCACTGGTGGCATAATGTGAACCAGAAGATTGAGATATTCCAGGCCTTCTTCAATTTAGTAGAACTTCCTGTCTTTTGGCATATTTTTCTTGGTCCAAGCCCCTGAAAGGAACCTGAGATCATCTGGCAGTAATTCTCCAATTTATTGCTCCTGTTCTACATTCCTGACCTATGAGCATTTACAGACATAGGGACCAGCTTTCCAAAGCCCAGCAGAGCTGCTTTAATTTTGTCATTGTCCTATAATTTCATGGAAATGACTGCTGTGAAGCTAGCAAATGACTAATAAAATCCCTCTGCCTACTCATTTTGAATAGCATTCTGGAACTCCAGAACAGGGGCCAGCTGGTCACGGTGCTTACTTTTGTATAAAAAGAATAGCTGGATTGAAAAATTGTATTTTTGAGAGAATACTGGACCCAGTCACATCCTCTGTTTGTGAGTCCAAATCGTAGCAAAACATGTTATGTATTTAATCAGAGTAGTGATAAGCTATGCCAGACACCATACTTTCTATTGCTTTGCTTGTCCATGCACGCAATACTCTACTACTCAATATTCTACTACTGCTGTCACATTTATTGAGTACTATTTATGTGCTAGACACTGTGCAAAGGTCCCAAGATTGTTTTGTGAAAGGTAAGCATCATTACTGCATTAATTTTATAGAAAAAATAAATAGAGCCTTGCATTAGGTAAATTTGCTCTAAGCACACAGAATAGCAGAGCCAGGCTAACAACTGAAGTCAGTTTCTATTATATGTACACTAAGCAACTGAGTTATTTGACTTCTATGCTGTAAGGACCTTGTGAGGAAAAGCCATCCTAAGTAATGACTAATTTCTCATCTAGGTAATTCATAGGGAGGACCAAGAGGTTTGGGGAAAATAAACATTATTTTTAAAATTTAAGGCCTTTTAGTTTGGAATGATTTTATATTTGATAGGAAAGTTGTAAAAAAATGTTCCCATATATTCTTCACTCAGCCCCCCGCAATGTTAACATCTTACATAACCACTCTACGTTCATCAAACTTAATATATATGCATATGTTATTGGGGGAATACAATAAATTCAACTGTAGACTCTGTTCAGATTAGGGCATGATTTTTCTTTGTAAGCTTTTCTTGTAACTTCTAATTTGATCATCCTTTTTCTTTATTTGTCAGTTGTGGGACTTGAAGTCTGAGCCTGGGCACTGTCCCTGAGCTCTTCAGCTTAAGGCTAGTGCTCTACCACTTGAGCCACAGTGCCACTTCCAGTTTTCTGGTGGTTAATTGGGGATAAGAATCTCACAGACTTTCTTGCCCAGGCTGGTTTTGAACCACAATCTGCAGGTCTCAGCCTCCTGAGTAGCTAGGATTACAGGTGTGAGGGACCAACACCCAGCGCATTTTCTTGATGTTGGAAAAACTAAACAATTCTGGGTTTAGGCATGGACACACTTCTGCTCTTTAGGATAAGCGTTTAAGACACAACTAGTCTCCACTCTGCTAACACTCTGGGTCTGTCACCTACCTGGCTTCTTTTCACAAACCTCAACTGTATCACAGACTTGAGTCATTTTGCCTCTATGCATGGGTGTTTCTTAGAACAATCTGACAACCTGAAACAGATTGTGTAAGTTCCTGACCTCACCTTCTCTGTCTCACATTTATTTTCCTTTTGGACACATCTTTGGACCAGAATTAAAGTCTCCTTCTACCATGGCATTTGGGGTGTTTGTGTTCCTATAGACTATGTGACTGAACTTGCCCCAGTCATCATCGCTGGTAAGGAAGAACTCAAATTCACTGCTCTAACTTTTAATCTGTCCAGTTTTATAGTGCACATTGGAACCTACAGTGATGGGTTCAAAATTACACAGCTCATGTCTGTAACATAAAAGACCCAGGGAAGGAAAAGGAACTTCCTAAGTGTCCATAAGTTGTTAGGACAAGCACAGCTTAAAATAAAACTTAGACATCAAACATCATGGAAGGGTATATTTTAGAAAAGAACTTAAAAGCCTTTTCTTTGCCAAATAGCAGAAACATGTTAATCCACTTTTGGAAAGGAAGGTTGTTATTAGTCATAGTATTTAAACCTGAGCTTTGACCAGGCAAAACAAGTATTCAAATCAGACTTAACGTGTCTGAAGCAACATTTTCATCTCTCTCTCTCTTTTCCTAAAACCAGTCCTGCCACTTGCTTTTCCTAGTTTGTCTCTGAGTCTGAGTATTTCCAGACCATCCGGGTAGGGCACTCAGTGTTACTTTTTCTTCTCTCCTCACTTGGCATCTAGGCAATTGCCAGATCCTACAGCTTTGCTCATGCAGTTCTCATGTGTGCTCAAGTCTCTTCCATCTTTACTGTGGCTATTGTCCTGCATAGGTTATCTCCCACATCACTTGATCTTCTAGGCCACAAGTGTAAGTATGAGTGGATAAGTCTGATAGATAGCCATGCCCTGTGGTAGCTTGCTCCCAAACTTCAATGATATTCCCTTACCTATTGGGGTTAGAATAGACTCCTCATTCTGGCATTAGAAGCCTTCCATTCTCCTGCCATGTATTTTGGTTGTCTTACTTCATTAGCATATACACTGCACCATTTCCACTAGCTGTGTTTTACTCTGGATGTGTCCTCTGATATCAGGCCCTTGCACTTGATGTTCCTTCTGCTTGGATATTTTTTGCATCTCTACTCCTAATCATTATTTGTTAGCATACAATACAGCAAGGGCCACCAATCCATAGCCTGAAGGTCAAACCCAGCCTGCTGGCCTATTTTTAGGAAATAAATTCTTATTGGAACACAGCCATATACATCCATTTAAGTACAGTCCTATGCTTCATAGCAACATACCTTAGATCACAGGAGTCTCATATTATTTCACATGGTGATTTTGTAACCATCAGAGTTTATATGAGTACACTCCATGATGTCTGCATAATGACAAGATCACCTAACAATGTGTTGTTCAGAACATAGCCCATCATTAAGCCATATATGACTATGTATCTCTGATTTTATACTACAACAGCAAAAGTAAATAATAGTAGTAAAGACTCTATGGCTCAGAAAGTGTACAGGATTTACTTTCTGATCTTTGCACCATTTCCTTAGTCAATATTGATTCTCAAGACCCAATGCAATATGTTTCAGCAAAAAAAAAATAGTTAAGCCCTTATCATACACTGAATTTACAGAAACAGAAAAGAGGTGGCCCTTCCCACAAGAAGCTCACTGTCAAAAGTTATGGCAAAGTCATCAAAGAGGAACCTCCCTGCATAACAGGAGAAGAAAAGCAACAGCAGCACTTGTAGGAGTTCTCTCAAGGTATAGAACAGAGACTGATTAATCCCTGTGGTTTAAAAAGTGGTGGGAAAAATATGGTCCATAGCTAAAGTACATTTGAAAGCAAATATAATCAGAGTGAGACACTGAAGTCAATCTAGACAGAAGAACAGCATATACAGAGGCACATAAAGAACATAAAAGGCACAAAAAAGAATAGCACATACAAGCTATACAATCTCTTTTGAAACCTCAGCCATGAGGGAAGCTATGTGGAGTTCTGCTAGCATAGGTTTGAACTTTCTCAGCTTATCAGTATTTTACATGAATTATCAAATGACATAGGTGAAAAATTATGGCACTATGACATTTTCTATCTATGCGAAAACATTTCTTACCATCTTAAATAAGTCATAAAGCAAAAATTTATGTAGGATAGCATGAGATAGGAAAAGTAAAGAGAAATACACAACTCTAAAATACAAAGATGGCTGCTCTTTCTTGGGCATCTTACCTCTTTGTCCTTCTAGCACTTCCTTTTTCCTATATTATATATTGAAGGGGGGCTGGGGAGGGGGGTACTGGGGAAGATGTTCCCTGCCTTATAAATGGCAAACTTCTTGAGCTCATGGGTCCATCTTTATCCTCTGTTGCACTTCCCTGGCCTGCAAGGTGTTGAATGGACATTTTCAGAATGTTTCAATCTTAGATCACAAGGGTATTTTTGCAGCCATCAGTGCATTATTTGATATGAAACTAGGAGTAATGGATTGTATCTTGTTTCATTCATACTATTCTAGCTTGATGATCATGAGTCTAATTTGTAACTACCAAAAAGGCAAACTTTGTTTATATTGATTTTTCTTTTTTACTTTTTTCTCCCTTCCCACTCTTACTCTACTTCACATTTCGCCACATTCTTTCCTCCCCTCTGGCTATCCATTGCTGTGGAGGGTATAGCCTTAGTGTGTGGTCATATTCATATTGAAATGATCAGGATTGTGTTACACTTTAAAAGAAAACATTCTGATAGGTTTGTGGAAAGTAAATTTGGATAGTCAAAAGTGGGTTGCTAAGTGGGAGTTTAGTCATAAGGAGGGAAGTGCAAATCGTCAGACCTTCACAAAATAAACCTAGTGTCCCATGTATAAGGAAAGTTCTAGAGGCCCTAGAAATAATAGTTTCCTTAATTAAAACCAGCATTCTAGCTATCACATACTGTAAACTTATTGTGATACATGGATATCCATTCTAGCTGTCATATATATATATATGTATATATATATATATACATATATATATATATATGTCTACCCCTCACAATCTCCCTCTACAACTTATCAGTCCACTTTCACACATGGAGAAACTCATGCTCAAATTATTAGCCAGTTTTCCCAAAGCCCATAGCTAAGGGACAGAGCCCAGATCTGCCTGCCTCCCCAGAGATCCTGACAGCCTTCTCTGATTGAACTGTGACTAAGAAGGAAGTTAGGCAATCTTTTAAATTTCTACTCCCCGCTGAGCATTCTTCCCTTCCAGCATTTTCCAGCATGGCATTCCTTAGAGTACTGGCCTAAAAGTAAGATTGGCTATAGAAGTCACAAGATTTGATTCAATATAAATACGCGCAGCTGCTTGTTGAAAAAGCAGGACAAATGCCATCCAGGGCCTTAAAATATACAGCCTTATCCTTTGCTCTAGCTCATCTTGCTTGAGTGTCATGTTTTTTTCAAGCTATATTGTTTTGTGTAATTTTAAGTAAAGAAAACCATAAATTATTTTTCAAATGTTTGGTACTTTTGGGGGCGTTATACTGAGATTTGAACCCAGAGTCTCATACTTGCTAGACAAGCATTTTATCATTTAAGATATGCCCTCCTCTTTTTTCAGTTACTTCCCCACCCCCCCCCCATTTTTTTGTTCTGGAGCCAGCCTCAGATCATGATCTCCTATATACAGCCTCCTTACACAGCTAGGACCACCAGCACACACCACCTCACCTGGCTTGCTTTAACAAAATTGAGTGTGGCCACACTTTTGTCCAGAACTATGATCTGTCTAATATCCACCTCCTGAGCACCTGGGATTACAAGTTTGAACCACTATGCCTAAATCAAATTTTTAAATTATTATCATGAAATTTCTCATACATTTTTATATTGTACAGTGTCAGTTTTAAACACAAACTACAAGCGCATGCCCAGAAGAGTCAAATGACATAATTTGTATTTGTAGTACACACATATATAATGTGTGTACGTGTGTGTCTGCGTGCATATACATGTAAACATATATATGTATATTTTGTTTTTAACCAGATCCAATGCTCTCTTTTATTTTCCTTCTTAATATATGCATATCCTACCAACACAGTAGCCTGGGCCAACTGACCAATGAGGAAGGACAGAAAGCAGAGGAGCTGTGGGCTGTCCCCTCTCCTCCATGGCTTCTGTGTGGTCATTTGCAGTAAGCATTTGGGTCCCTCACAGAAATAGCATGAGAAAGGAACAATATGGCAGGATTCCTAAGTTGCTGACATTTCTTAGCATCCCATTGCTATTTTTTCAACTTGAAGCATATTCAACTTTAGAAAAAAAAGAGTGGACTCTTGGGGCCAACAAGGGACTTCCACTAACTTAATTTTCATGCAACCTTGGGCTGACTCTCAGCCTTTCATCACATCTCTATTGGAATTCAACGCTTATGGAACATCATAAACACCATGCAAATGAGGAACAAGCAGTAGCAAACACAAATATCATGCATCATTCTGTGCCCATCTGCATACTCTGCTATCCACTGAGTTTCAGTTGTGTAAAACACAGAGTTCTAAAATAAAATATTAAGATGGTGACATTGGGGCAAACAACCAAAGGAGAGATCAGAGCACAGTTCCCTTGCACTATGTAAGTGGCATGGCCACAAGGGAAGTTGGCCTTGCTTAGAAGATGTTAGAGAAACAAGGGGGTAGCAGGGAAGTTCTTGAGGCAAAATTGGTTGTGGATCCTCTGATGAATCACTCAGGACAATTAACCACCTAGCAATATTCTGTGTGTGTGTGTGTGTGTGTGTGTGTGTGTGTGTGTGTGTGTGTGTGTCCTGGGACTTGAACTCGGACCCTGGGCACTGTCCCTGAGGCTCTTTGTGCTCAAGGCTAATGCTCTGCCACTTGAGCCACAGAGCCACTTCCAGCTTTTTTTCTGAGTGGTTTATTGGAAATAAGAGTCTCACAGACTTTCCTGCCTGGTCTGGCTTTGAACCATGATCCTCAGGTCTCAGCTTCTTGAGTAGCTAGGATTACCGGTGTAAGCCATCGGATCCCGGCTTCCTACCAATATTCTTTCACCAAGGGTTCAACTCCCATTCTCAAACCTTCAACATAAGCAAGCAGTCAGAAGCAGAGGAAGAAAAGCCTCAAGTTGTTTCCTTAGCTGCTCAGAATCAAATCAAATTGCTTTCTCTCTCTCTCCAATTGTAGTTACCTTCTAATGACCCAATTCCCACCCCACACAGAGGTTTCTGGAATAAATTGTGTCCATATCTACTTTTCTATAACTCTCATGAGTTTATGGTTAGTGTAGCGATTTTGAATGTCGGTCTACAATTTTGTAAAATACACAAGAGAAAAAAATTTAATAAAGCTCTCAATCCTTAGCCGGTGTGAGTTTTGCTTTTGTTTTATGCAGTATTAACAAGCATTTTCCCGGTAGCATCTGCTGTGAGTGCTATCTCTTAAGAGTGGGAGAGTCCGTGACCTCTTAGCAGTCATGGTCTACTGCCTTTTGAGACTGGGACTTTGTCCTGAATGTATAATTTAAATTTTAAAAAATGTTCTAAGCAGAAACCTCCTTATGCTCTTTTCTACTCTGGAAGAGTGGTTCATGAGAGAAATATGAAGCCAAGTGCCCTGGGGTCATTATTCCAAATCAGCTACCAGAGCGCTCTCTCTAAGGGGTGGCTTTCTAAAAATGACATTCTGCACCCTATATTCAAATCATTAAGGTTCTCCCCTCAATCTTAAAAGCTTGGCAAATCCCTCTACCATTTTCGAACTAACTTCCAGATTTAAGCCCCCAAAATTGTATAAGGTTTCAAATGTCTGTGGTGTCTCACATTTTCCCTTAGCTCTTAGTTTAACCACTTCGATACCTTGCTTGACCTTCTCTTGTCTTGCATTTTCCACCCTTTCTTTTCTTAAGAGTATTCTTGATCTCAGTGCCCAAAGGGTAGGGCACTTCTAACTCAAATGCTGAGTTAGAAAAGATTGAGTTGGAATGGTTACAGAGTATAGCATACTTTATTATCACTGCTGAATTTAAGGATGATGAATTGGTCAATTATAAGTGTAAAGTAAACTCTGGCTGACATGGCAGCTCACACCTATAATCTCAGCTACTTGGGAGGTGGAAATTGGGAGGACTGCTGTTCTAGGCAAACTTAGGCAAAACTTTAGTGAAAAATCTCATTTCAACAAACAATCCAGGAATCATGGTGTGCATCTATAATCCCATAGGGGACTTTATATATAGGAGGATCACTGGGGCCATATATATATATATATATACATATACATATATGTATTATATATATAAATGTACATAATATAATACAATATAAGGAAGCAGTGTGTGACTAGACCACTTTCACCTCACAGGATATTTCACACTCCATTTCTTTCACTTGGCAATTAATATTTCAAAGATCTAGGTGTTTCATATTTTAAAGAAAGACTTTTTTAAAAGACCCATTGAAGTTGACATTTTTGAGTTAGCATTTTATTAGAACACAACCTAATTTCCAAATGTGAACCATGAAGGATTCAGTAGATAATTATAGTCTTGAAGGAGCTTCAAATCACCTTAATGGGACTCCATCAACCAACCAACCAGAGGCCTTGTTTAAATTTTTAAACAGCATATTAAATAATTAAGCAGCATAACAAATTATGTTTTGGATAACTGTCACAGCCTAATTTTTTGAGCACTGTTAAAAAAAATAACCAACTATAAATGGTTCATTAGAAGTAATTCTGAAGCCAAAAATGCTAATTCAAGTCACATGAAACTCCTAAAAGGAATTTGGCATGAAACCGGGAACGAAGTTGCTGCTGGAAATAGCAGATGAAATGAAATTTCAGTCGATATGGCTACAACTGAAGCATGACGCATAGACACAGAACACTTTTACGACAAGCACACTGGTGATCTTTCTTTCTTGCATCTTTTTTTATATAAACATAGTTGTTTAACTTTCAAGATCTATTTTTATGTACTTCTTCCCTATGGAAATGAATTACAAAATAACTTCATGACTTTCTAGGCAAGAGTTCTACCACTGAGCTGCCACCCGCCCCAAGTGTACTTCATGACTATTTTTGTGTATATCCTGGTACTGGGCCTTGAACTCCAGGCCTAAGTAAGAGAGACCGATGGCCCAAGGAATCCAAAAAGAGATAAATCTGGCTGGGAATATGGCCTACTGGTAAAGTGCTTGCCTCACATACATGAAGTCCTGGGTTTGATTCCTCAGCATCACATATATAGAAAAAGCCAGAAGTGGACACTGTGGCTCAGGTGGTAGAGTGCTGGCCTTGAGCAAAAAGAAGCCAAGGACAGTGCTCAGGCCTTGGGTTCAAGCCCCAAGACTGGCAAAAAAAAAAAAAGGAGTTAATCTAAAATGCTTAATCAACTTCAAGTATGTTTTTCAGTATGAAAAGTTAAGCAACTTGAATGTATGACACCAGTTCAATCAATACAGCTCCATTCAGGTGCCAATATGCCTATGCCACAGTTAGGTCATTTATTTGCCTGGGCAAGGAAGGCAGAGTTTAAACAAACTTGGTTTCTTATTCCAGTTGTCACTAGCAATCGTGGGGCCTGGGGAAAAGCATGTCACTTCTCTGGGCTTCCATTTCCATAAAATGATAGGACTGACATTCGATCATTGCCTACATCTCTCCTAGCTGGAAAATTCAATAAGTCATATGAAGCAATTGTTCCACTAGCATCATTAGAGGGCAACTCAGGCAGGAGTTGGGAAGATGATGCAGTGCTGGAGTGCTTGTCTAGCATGCTCGAGGCCCTGGTGTGCTCCTCAGCTCAGTAAGAAAATAAAAGCAACTCAAGAAAGAAAATGAAGGCTGTCAGAAACTTTGCCTACTCATGTGTACTCACTGCTTCTGGTATGAAATGATTGATTTATCTTATATACACCCAGACTGGTGCTGACATCCTCACAATATTCCCTAGGGGAAAGGAGAGAGGATAAAAATAAAACCGTCTCTGCATCTCTGATACCTTATAAGGTGGATGGTTCAAAACAGCAGATTCAGATCTGGGAATGTGCCAATGTGGTAGTCTCCTCTTCCTCTCTGGGAATCCTACAAGGATAAACAATAGAGAAGAGAGATAAATACAGGAAGGAGGTGAGGCGAGAGAGGAGTGTGCACATCTACCTGCAGGTGCTAGAGTCTGTGAATCCGAGATCTTCCTAACCAATGAACAGTCTCCTATATGACATGAGAAAAGTGGATTATACTTCTATTGCTTAGCGTGTTTGGTTGTATGAATGCAAAAAAATGAAGAAGACTGCTTCAAAAATATTAAACATAGAAATTTTAGAGCTGGGCTAGATATAAATTTCAGTGCTAACTTCATGCCAGAAGGCTACTGATATTGATGTTTTGTGTAGTGTGAAAACATGGTGTATAATTCTGAATCATTTCCTCATGTGAAATGAATATTTTAAAAACCCAGACTTTTCAATACATCCATTATTTCCATAAGAACTGATTTTTCTTCTTAGACGATATGTAGTTCTGGAGCCTTAGAAATATAAACAGCTCAGAGATTCTACATTCAACCTATAGTTGACTTAAACCAAAATTGGATTTTAAAATGTAGTATTTAGAAATCAGAAGCAAAAAAAGAACATCCTATTTTTTTGTCGAGGTGTTTTTCAGAAGGCAATGTGAAAAAGCGAGTTCTAAGCATTTGGTTTGACTAAATTTGGCCTGGTTATTACTATGAGCAGTACTGCACAAACTCCATAAACTTCAAAAATTAACTTAAGTTTCAAAGGCACTCAACTCAGTCACCTACAAAATAGGTGTGATAATCCTAAGAGTAGTGGAGAAACCAAAGGAGGAAATTGTTGCGAAATGTACTCAATAGCTTTCTCAAGATTTATAGAACTAGACAGCAAGAAGACAAATCTCTGCTAAAACAGGCTCTTGACCAGCTCAGTATCTCCAGCCCAGTTTTAACACTGTTAAAACTCCTCCGGGTGTCATTAATGCACCTCAGGGGTTGTTAATGAAATGAATCATTGAGGATGATCAAACATACAGGGGAATGAGAATGAGAAACAGTTACAAGTTAGTTGTGCAACAACTAACAAAACTGTATGCCTCAGTGAGGCCTTGATCATTTCGCTACCGTAAGATACACTTCCATCCATTAACTTGTATCTCCTACATTGGCATTTCCCAGTGTTTTTATCCCCTGCATGGCCCAGACTGATCAATCTGCTCTGTAGGGAGCTGTTTCCACATGACTGGTAATTTCTGGATTCCATGGAATTTGCCTTGGTAAGTTCCTCATTCCTGATGTTCTGGAAATTTCCTATTGGAAATGGCACTTGTGCCAAGTGTGCTACCCATTCTGCCAGGATCTATCTTTTTTACCATGTGTCAACGGTTATGTTCCCCCACCACTCTCCATCCCATGCAAGTATCTGTTGTGAGGCATCACCTGGGATGAACACTAAATCTACCTCTATCTCTCTCTGTTCAGTTACTTGGTTTGTGACTATAGTAGGAGCTGGATATGCCTACATTTGGGGACGAGATGGCAAAAGTTTCTCTGTTCTGCAGACCTTATAGAATCTAAGGTACTTCTGATCTTCTCAACCTACGCATTATCAGAACCATTGCTCAGTAAGTGCCTGTTACATTCCAAGATCTTCACCTATACATTTTGAGACAGGGTCTTGTTTGGTAACCCAAACTGACCTCAAACTTGTGATCACCTGCTTTGACCTCCCAGCTGCTGAAATTACAAGCAGACATACCATGCCTCATTTCTAATCACATTAAATGTACGATCTCATATAATCTTAAATAATAAAGTAAATTACTGTATTTCACAGATGCAAAACTTCACAGGTAAAAAAAATAACTGCGATACCATTAGTTGTGGTCAGGGGCACATGTTAATCACAATTCTCACTGCCTCATGCCAAATCACATCCGTCCTTCATGATCCTTGTCCATACCAATTGTACTCAACAAGGACTCTCATATTTCCCTTTTTCATGTCTAATAGTAAGGCTTTTATTTCCCCAGATTAAGGGTGTTAATCAACTTAAATGACGCTTTCCTTCTTAAACTGCACATTTGCCTTTAATTATGTGACTTAGCAATATAGGAATGGAGTCTTTCTCCATCGCTTAAAAATAGCATCAGCGTGAGTCCTTCTGAGTGAGAAGTTTCATGACAGAATATTTCATGCTTGCTTTCATTATTTCTAGAGAATCTAACAAGACTCACCTCTGCATCGGCATCTCATTGCTATCTTAGATCTTGAAGGCAATTAGATTTGAGCAAAAATGTCAGCATTAGCTGGGTATAGTGCTGTACTCAGGAGGTCATATGTAAAAATATCTGGACATTTGGTGCATTTCAGTTACTGAGATTAATGGTGAGAGATTTGTTTATGCCTTGCTCTTAGCTACTGAGATTGTTAGTCATTAAAATGGAGAAAGAATCACAGGGTTGGGAACATAGCTCAAAGGGCAGAGTGCTGGCCTAGCAACCACAAAGCCCTCAGTTCAATCTGCAGTTAGGACATACATGTATGTATATATGTATGTATATATATATATGTGTGTGTGTGTATATATATACATATATACTCTCTCTCTCTCTCTCTCTCTATCTATCTATCTATAGTGAATTTAAGCCAGGTGTTGGTGGCTTGTGCCTATAATCCTAGCAACTCAGAAGGCTGATATCTGAGGATCCCGATTCAAAGACAGCTCAGAAAAGAAAGTCCAGGAGACTTTCTCCAGTTAATCACAGAAAAAGCCAGAAGCGGCCTGGTGGCTCAAGTGGTAGAGCTCTAGCCTAGAGCAAAAGTAGCTCAGGGACAACACCCAAGCCCAGAGTTGAGAAAAAAAGGTAAATTTGACTAAGAAATTATCCTTTGCATTCCTCCCCCAAGGGAAAAGTCTACCTTGATCTGGCATATTAATAAGCCTTATTGAGGATGAGAACAAAGTAAGATATTATTTCTCTCTGTAAGACTGGTGACTCCGGTGTTGATAATGAGGCACAGGAAGGCACAGGCTGGGAAATGGGTAATCGCCCTCCATATCAGTTCACATTTGTTGCCTGATCCCATTTTGTTTAACGCCATTCAGATACTGAACTGACTCTCTCAAGCAATCTCAACACCCACCTCCCAGTCTACTCTGTTTGTAGAGAGGGCTGATCACCCATGGGCTGGCAAAAATAGAGTTAGCCTGGTCTATCCTCATCAGAGAGAGCCTGGGCCATCCCCACCAGAGCCTCCAGCTGGTAACTGTTGACACAACAGATGAACCACTGTGAACCTAATTCACACATAGTAATGGGCACTTCAGCATGAAGGCAGACAATATACAGCATAAAGCCATTTAGTACTCAGTGTCCTAGATGTGTTTACCCAAAACTAGAGGAAGAAGGAAACAGTGTTTAGCATACACTGTTTTGGAAACATCCTAATCTTGATGTGCTACTTTCTTTATTGAATCTCAGTTTCCACCCACCACTCATACATATAAGACCTTTGGGAAGTCTTGTTTTTAGCTCTAGCTCCTGGGAAATGGCAAGAGGGTGGCAAGAAGGATTTCTGCAGGTAGGAGAGAATCTTTGAAGTGAATCAATTATAATGTGATATTTGAGGAATGACATCAGAGAAAATAAAGAAGCTCATTATTTTTCTGGGTCCCGATTTATGTATTTGGTAAAGTGCTTTGAGTTAACACCATTTTGAGTGAGAAAAGGATGAAATCTATCAGAAACCCTTTGAGAATTTCATCATTCCAGAATTATCTAGGACAGTCTTTATGGGCCTCAGATGATAGTGCATTATTAATTCCTCATGCACATATTAGAAATCAGATATATCGCTAGGAATACATACATATTTAGAATGATAAGAAAAAAATCTTGACTTTTTACTATACATAATAGGTATTTAACTGTATCTGCTTTTGCAACATAAAAAATTATATGTGTTCACAAGTTTTCCAATACTGGTGTTTGAACTCAGGGCTTCCTACATGCCAGGCTTAGGCTCTACCACTTGAGCCCCACCTCCAACCCTGCTTTTTGCTGGCTATTTTGGAGATGGAATCTAGTAAACTTTAGTTTCCCAGCCTGGCATCAACCACAATCTTTTATATTTCAACCTTCATGATAGCTAGAGCCACCAGCAGTGCAAAGTTCACTTTGCTTGGCTTTCTTGCTTACACTAGTACTCGGAGACATGAGCCACACCTCCTTTCCAGCATTTTCACTGGTTCGTTGGAGATGACCTCTGGAGGACTTTTCTGCTGGGATGGCTTTGAAACATAACCCTTTAGTTCTCAGCCTCCTGAGTAGCTAAGATTACCAGCATTACTACTGGGCCTGGCTCAATTTGTAAAATTCAAATACAAAAAAAAAAAATTGTACTAATTTCCTACCCCCAAGATTATTCCCCATTTTCAATCATCCGAGCAGTTCCTTATGCCCTTTATTTCTATATTCATACACAATATATTTATAATTCTTCCTCTTGATCATTTTTAAAACTTACATTGACTACCAAATAATGACTTCTCTAGGGAAAAATGAGAATTTATCTTGTTTACATCAACTCCTTTCCCTATAGGCCTAATATGATTATATAAAAATTTCTAGTTAAATCAGAAAATGAGGACAGGCCACAAAGGCAAATTTAAGATAGAGAATTGAAGAGAGATGATTTTCTAAAATTCAGCTTAAGTTGTGTTGTTGATATAAAACAAAAACAAAAATCCACGTTAATTCTATTCAGACAACACTTAAAACATTCTACCTAAAAATTTAGAATGACATATATCTTTGTGAGGTAAAAAAATAATTTCTTTAGATTGATTTTCTGAATATTAAATTTAGCATAAGAATCATTTTTTCAGTAACCATATCATTTTAAACACTATACCTATATCTAATATTATGATATTTTTTCTTGGGAAAATTCAGTCTTAATAGCCTTTTCTGTAAAGCAAGTTTATAGAGATAAATGACTCACAAATTTTTCTGATCAGGCTGGCTTTGCACCGTGCGTGATCCTACGATCTCAGCTTCTTGAATAGCTAGGATTCCAAGTGTGAGCCATCAGCACTCTGCTATGCAATTTTCTTTTAAATTGTCTTTATCATAGTTAATAAACTTGACATATTTGACAGCCTGTATTGACTTTTATCTGTTGACTATAATATTTTTAACTGAGAAAAATACTCTGCCTCTGTATGCTAAGGTATTTTATAGTTGCAGAGCAAATCTTGCTCACTGAAGGATATTCTCCAGGGACTTATTGAATTTTATAAACATTTTAGTCAATTTTAAATGGACTGTCTTCTACACTTTATTTAGAGTGCTTCCTTTTGCCAGTATTTTTTCAGAGACAAAACGCATCAAATCAGTTTTCTGTGTTTTCAATTATCTTAATACTTGACTAAATTTAAATGCTATAAAAAAATAGGCCTTCCTAAAGTTTGGTTCCATTTCATCATTTTAACATGTTAGTCCATGAGAAGATTTCTCTCACCAAGTTGATATATTTCAAAATATAATTATAAAATTAAATTTGTTCACCCTGTAAGCTATCATTGTTCAATTTATTCACTCCTTTCCTTGCTTTTACAAGAACTGAACTCTTTTTGAGAATTATAAACACTAAACGCTTCAAAAGTCAAAGTTTGGTGGTTCTTCATTCTAGCATTTGGCTAACACTTTCTTCCCCTGGCATCCCTAGGATCTGAACTCAGATCATTTGCAGAAGGCTACAGTCCAGGCATTAGCAGGACTGATTTATTTTTTTTTAATAACCTGATTTCTTTTGAGTGCTCTTAGTGGAAAATCTGTCTCCTTGCTTTTCTCAGTTCTTAGTACGACTACTATGCCCTTCCTCTGTGTCTCTGTGTACAAGACACAGCTTTCCAATCCTTGCTTCCCTCATCACACCTCCTCTGACTCTTCCTGATGTTACTTCTCATAAAGAGACTGTGATTATACTGGCTCAGCAAGAAAATCCAGGATAATGTTACAGCTGTGATTCTACCTATGTAGGGATTGCAGGATCTTGGTATACGGCCATTCAGCCCTGGGCAAAAATATGATACCCTCTGAAAAGTAACAAAAGAAGAAGAAGAAGGAAAAAAGGCTTGGTCTATGTGTAGAGCACCTGTCAGGCAAGCACAGGCCTTAAGTTAAAAAAATATAGCCTCTGTTAGCCAAGAGACATTGGATCTACCACAGCCTTGTACTAGGCCAATGTCCAGACTATGAAAAACAAATTTATGTTGTTTATAAGCTACAAAGTTTATAGACTTTGGTTATAGCAGCCCAAATGGACTAAGATCTTACTGAACGTATTCTCCTTGTAAGAAATAAACAGCTGTTAGTCTTCTTTGACATAAGTTTGAGACTAAATATATGTTTCAGGCCCTATTTAGTATGAAAATTTAGTAGATTTTATATAAGGTTTAAATTACGTATCACTTAGCATAAAGAATGCAGTAGTCTAGTTAACAAAATATACAGTTAATATAAAATCAAGTATAAGTCATAAAAGAGTATTACTTTCCAAATATCTAAACAAAATGCAATCTATTTAATAGTATTTTAAGCGGAAAATAATTTGCTCTTTTCTTAGTAATCCATGAGATATTTTAGGATTATGAAAAGCCTCTGCATAATTAATACAATTAATATGTTCAGATACAGATAAGTCAATGTAATAGTAGGGTAAATCATTAACTTCTAATGAGTAAGAAAATTTCCTACATTATAATTATTAGAAGAGGGGAGGAGAGAGGTGGAATAGGACTATGTTGGAGTGGTGAATTAGTTCAATAGGCATTCTGTGTATATATGGAAGTATCACAAAAAACCGACCTTATATTTACAAACATGTATGAATTAAAAAGTAAAATACAAAAAATCTATTTTAAATAAAATTATTAGGATCTCATTCATTCTTGTGATTTCTATCATCTATATCAGCATCAGCAAACATACTCTGTAAGTGGCTAAGTAATAAATAATTTCAGTTCTGTGGGCATCATGGCCTGTTGCAGTTACTCAACTCTTCATTTTCTACTGCCAATCAGCTAAAGATGATATGTAGAAACAATGAAAGGAGCCATATTTCAATAAAATTTTATTTACAAGACAGAAAGACTGGATTTGACCCAAGGGCTATAGCTTGATGGTCAGTGATCTAGATGTAGATTAATCTCCAAATTTCAACTGCATTTTAAATACTACCTTTTCTAAATTGACACTTGCATTTTGCAATTAAATTTTGATTACTCAAATCTGAAAGGATCTAGAACAAACCTGAGAAAGTCTCTCTGAGTCATGAATCCTACTATCAAATTTATCTCTAACTCTTCTCCCATCTTTTTTTTCCCCTCCAAAATGCTCTTCTCTTTGCTCTTCAGCTCTTCTGTCAGGCCTCAGTGCTCTTACTGCTGTTTCCATGATACTTTATCTACTTTCATTAGTACAGGCTCACAGTAACTTGCCTGCACTCTCACTGTGCTCTCCTGTTCCATTTCCATTTCTATACGGATCCTTTCTAGTTCTACATCTCCATAGTACCAGCTCCATCTTCACACTTGCCCAGAGTTGAAACTAGTACTCCTTGGCTCAGTAACAAACATCTTCCAATTCACCCAAATGAAAGCCCAATATCAGTCTGTTGCGATCTGGACCATCTTTTTACTCTAAGATGAGCTAAATTCAAGCTGAAATAGATAACTTATTTACTATTCATGGAAACCTTTTACTTCTCATTGTTCTCATTCCATATAGTTGCTTGTGCTCTGTGCTTACTGATTTGTCTAGAATCATACTGTCAATATGGTAGACTTCTGTCATACTTGAAAGAGCCACGTTTCAGATACCCAAAAGGAGCTTGCATCTACCTTACTACACAGTGAAGATCACGGACATTTTCATTGCTGCAGGAAGTTCATTACAAGTATCTAAAATTTTCCCACTTTGATTATGTAATTTTCATCACCTAGCTCAAACACAACCTCTTTTCCACATCATTCTTATGACTTTTCATCCTAAAGTGATTTAACAATGTGTGATATTCAGTGTACACTATTAATTTCAGTTGTCCATTCTTTCATTTCCTTATAAATAATTAATCCTCATCCATGTAGAGAGGAGATATTTATTTAAAAGATGTTATTGACAAACCTCATTAAATATTTTCTGAGGCTTTGTAAATATGAAAATATTTTCATAACAAACAGTGATGACTTGTTTCCATATATTTACCAGTTGAAATTAGCATAAGATTTGGAATGTGGTAACTGTGTTTGTTGAAATAATATCCTATTTTAGAATTCCTAATGATAAATCACCATGATTTCCATCAATTGTGATTGATTTTCATCAGAGATTGGGGAGGCAGCAGAGCTGAATGAGAAGAAGATGGATGTGGTACCGCATTGCCCTTTTTCACAATCCTTTTTCCATCAATTATTGACCTGCTTGCAAGTTACTTCATTTCTCAGAGCCTCATCGAGGTGGTAATAATTACCTGCATTAGTTCAAACTCTTTGCTAGCTAGCAAGTGACAAAAATAGAAGCCAAAGAAGCTTTTCCAGAAAAAGAGGTTCATGGGAGCTGGGAATATGGCCTAGTGGCAAGAGCACTTGCCTCCTATACATGAAGCTCTGGGTTTGATTCCCCAGCACCACATACACAGAAAATGGCCAGAAGTGGCGCTGTGGCTCAAGTGGCAGAGTGCTAGCTTTGAGCAAAAAGAAGCCAGGGACAGTGCTCAGGCTTTGAGTTCAAAGCCCAGGACTGGCAAAAAAAAAAAAAGAGGTTCATGGATTCACATGGCTGAAAATGTCCGGTGCATCAACATGGCTGGATCCAGGTGCCCAAATGATGTTGTAGCTCTTTTGAGGCAAACTCCAGGTACAGAGCAGTGGCATGGGCAAGAGCAGTGGAACAGTCACATGCTTTGGTTGACTCAGGGTTGAAGAGAAAGAGTCCTCAGTCACAGCACACATTCCAGAAAGGCTGATCTCATCTGTCTTCAGTCAGGATTGCCCTTGGAAAACACTGACCTTGAAACAAAGGGGCCAGAAAAGCCACCCCTACATCAAGTGACCAAAATGAGATCCTGGGTCAAGGTGAAGAGTCAGGTCACATAACCACAGGGCTGGGATGGAATAGAGATTGTTTTCCTCTCCAAAGAATGAAAGTAGATAAGCAAAGCAGGAATGTACTCCTATTTAGGAGTGTCATATTTCACAACTCCAATGAGCCCTCTTGCTCTGTTCTAAGTGAATGGTGCCTGAGGGACTTAAGTAGCATATGTGTGACCTCTTTTGTGTTTCTTTCTCTTTGTCTCTGTCTGTCTCTCTCTCTCTCTCTCTCTCTCACACACACACATACACACACCCCTCTATTTCTCATGGCTTTGCCATGATGAATAAATAGTATAATATTATCAAAATGACCAGCAAATAGTGGAAAAGTGTCACTCAAAAATATTTTTGCAGGGCTGGGGATATGGCCTAGTGGCAAGAGTGCCTGCCTCATATACATGAGGCCCTGGGTTCGATTCCCCAGCACCACATATACAGAAAATGGCCAGAAGTGGCGCTGTGGCTCAAGTGGCAGAGTGCTAGCCTTGAGCAAAAAGAAGCCAGGGACAGTGCTCAGGCCCTGAGTCCAAGCCCCAGGACTGGCCAAAAAAAAAAAAAAATATATATATATATATATATATATATATATATATATATATATATATATATATATATATTGCAGCTGGGCATTGGCAGCTCATGCCTGTAAATCCTCACTTCTCAGAAGGCTGAGATGTGAGGATCATGTTTCAAGTTAGCCTGAATAGGAAAGTCCATGAGACGCTTATCTCCAAGTAATCATAGCAAAAGCCAGAAGTGGTGCTATGCTGAGGCTCAAGTGGTAGATCAGTAGCTTTGAGCAATAAAAGGAGCTCAATGACAGGACCAAGCCCAGAGTTCAAGCCCCAAGACCAGAAAAGAAGGAAGAGGAGGAAGAAGAGGAAGAGGAGGAAGAAGAGGAAGAGGAGAAGAGAGGAAGAGGAGAAGAAGAGGAGGAGGAGGAAGAGGAGGAGGAGGAGGAGGAGGAGGAGGAGGAGGAGGAGGAGGAGGAGGAGGAGGAGGAGGAGGAGGAGGAGGAGGAGGAGGAGGAGGAGGAGGAGGAGGAGGAGGAGGAGGAAGAGGAAAAAGAAGGAGGAGGAGGGGGAGGGGGAGGAGGAGGAGGAAGAGGAGAAGGAGAAATTAGCCTTTATTTTCCACTTATACTAGGGAAAAGTCATGTTATTTGGTAGTGATGAAGTCTAGATTAAACCCTTCTGGATTTCCCAATATTTGCTCCAAACAATGAAAGAGAAAATGACTTTCTCGAAATTTTGTTCTCAGTAGCATTTTGCAGTTAGTGCAGTGCATAGGGTCATGATCCTATTGTTAGGATCTGCAGAAATGCCATACCAATTCAATACTGCTTAGGAAAAATTTGTAATTCAAATATTAAAGTATGTAAAACTATGGCCTCTACTCATCCAACTTTTATCATATAAGTTGCACATTCAACACGTGAACATTTAGGAGCTTACCATTAAGCACTGTCCTTTTATGCGAATGTCAAAATCTTCAAGTACCACAAAGAAATTTGAATAATTCCTCCCCCCCAAAACACACACATAATGAAATCTAGAAGTAGGCCATTCAAGCGGATAGAATGATATCGAGTTTTCATAGTACTATTTACTTTTGGCTTTCTGTTTTGAAATTATTAATTAGAGAATGGCTCTATTTTCTGATTCTCAGGAAGGCTGCCAGGGCTCCAGCTCCAGAGTTTCATGTCCACAGTAGAGGTAAATAAGAGAGAAAGGGAAAGCAAAAAAATGTCAATGGCTATTTGCTGTAATTCATTGAGTAGAGCTTTTGCAGACACTTCAAATTATGTCATCTTATAGCTCCCTTTGGCTAGGCAATCCACTTTTAGGCAAAGGTAAGTTGGGAATTTGGTCATAAGAAAGAAGGGAGACTGGATAGTCAGTCATGGCCATAGGTAAATTCATATTATTTTTAACATTTTCATAGAATGAGTTTCCCAAGGGGGTGTAGTGGAAATTTAAAAACTAATTATCTAGGAATGTGCCTTAGTGGTATAACACCTGCCTGGCACAAGGAACTGGATTCAGTCCCTGGCCTTGAACATAAATAAATAAACAAACAAATACCAATTACCCAGTGAAACTCTGAGGAAAGAATAGTTTGTGTGTTCAGTTATATGGTACAAGGCTAGGTGGGGTGGCATTCACACCTTAGATTCCAAAGCTGGGCACACAACTGAATGCATTCATTCATTGTGGTTGTTTTGAATAACAAGCAAGTCACACTTCTTAAGATGCCTTTGTACACCGAAGTGCCTTACACAGGTATTTTCTCCCAGCAGTTCCTTCTCTTGAAGCCTTTGCACCATGTGGACCAAGATGGATGGGTGAAAATGCTGGATGCTTCCTAGAGAACCCGCTGTAGACTGAGTACTTTGGGCCATCCAGAGTCTGTTTTTTTATTCCCCTGGTAACAGTGATGGGTAGCCTCAGAGTAGTGATACTCTATCTCATTAGGGCATATGGATGGTTCATATGGTAAGAAGCCACAGTGAGCCTGTCAAAAATAGTCACACAATTCAATGGACCCCAATGAATTTTCTGTTCAAGCAGCCAAGGGATTTGACTATAGCATCAGCTTGCTTAAAAGAGGAGGAAACATCTTGACCAGTAATCACAGAAATGAAAAATGTCTGCTTGGCTTTCATTTTCGCAGTCTCCATCAAAGGTCTGAATGCTTGTGTTCTTTCTACAGGATCTGTTTAAATGGTAAATGTTCTGTAAGAGCCAACTCGGGCCATGTCCCCGAACTAGATGGTAGAAGCCTTAGCAGCCCCTCCTAAAATGTGGGGCCACTCACTGACAGGGCAAATCATGCATTTGCGATTCATGACACACTGTGTTGTTCTGTACAGAGTGTCTTATTGTTTGTATCTCCCTGTTTATCCCTGACTGAATATAAAGCCTCTAGGCTTGGGAAGGAGCAGACACATTGTTATACTTATTGAGACACTTTTGAGAATGAAGAAGTGTGACTCAGAACTTGATCAGGACTTCTGGCACAAAACCTGAACTTCTAGGGGCACAGCCTTGACCTGCCATTCCCCTAGGGGCAAAGGTCATTCTCTGCCACTTCTCTTTCCTTCCACTCCAGGGCCCATTGGAATTCACAAGCGAGCAGACACTAAACTCCTAAAAATTCATAGTTTGGCCAGGCAACAAAGGATTTCTCCAACAACAGCTGTGAAATAGGTGAAAATTGAGGACAGGTCCCAACTGGTGGGAGATTTAATGCTTCAATATAGGAAGTAACTGTGAAGAAAGCTTGAAATAATCTGATGAAAGCTGTTCAGAGAAGAAACTGTATTGAATGTAGATGCTTCCTAACAAAAGCAACAGGGCTCAAATGAGCTCTCCTGCCTCCAGAAAAGAGAAAGTATTGGCAGTAGGAATTTTGGGAAAGTGAATTCCCAACTATCACATCAACGTCTGCATCCATCTAGGCAAATGAAATGGCAGAATCCTACAGAAATAGAGATCTTCAGCTAAGACTCTATAATAATCCCTCCAAAGCTAGTGTCCTTCATCCACACAAAGTCTAACGTTGTCTGGTATGGTTCTGCAGAGGTATGGGGCCAAATGTATAGCTAGAAACAAAGACTAGGAAAAAGAGTGTCTCAACTAGATACAAGGTGATGATACAGCATAGTGTGAAGAGTACGCATGGGTGCTAGGGCCAGACTGTTAAAGTCCCACCAGGTAACGAAGCAATGTAACTTGATCCCTGGCTTCTCTTCTCTGAAATGGAGCCTAATCCATCTTCACCACACTGGTTACCAAAAGCAACAAGTGAATTCATACATGTTATGTGCTGAGAGCAGCTCCAAGCAGGTAATAATGACACAGAAAGTACTGGCCATTGTAATCAGTCACCACCACTATCACCACAGTCATCATCACCATCACGATCAATTACATGGAAACATGAGAAAATGGCAACATGAAGAGATGGCCTGTAAAGCAATCCTGTAACTACATCTTGATATTATTCATAGATGAACAGAGCTGATCAGATGACAGAAATCTGTTGTCAAATGAAAGTTTGTGTCCTCCCGACTTTCAGGTGTAGAAATGCCAACCCTCAGTGTAACAGTGATGGAAGCTGGGGGTGTATGTGAGGTAGTTCCAGGGAGATGACTGGGGCCTTTGTGATTGTCTGGCTTTTTAAGAAGAGGAAGAAAGATCTCTGTCCCATACTGTGGAAAGATGTTAGGGAAGAGCCAGAAGACAGCTGCCTGAAAGCCAGGGAGAGTCCTTGCTGCAACAGAGTCAAAAAACTCCATGTCTTCCATTTTCCAGCTTCCAGAACTGCCAGAAATACATTTCTGTTATTTACCCCTCTAAGTCTATTGTATTTTGTTATGGAAGCCTGAAATGAGACAACATCTATGGTGGCAAGAGAGATGGAAGGGAGAGTGAGATGAAGATGAAGAAGAAGAGAAAGAGGAAGAGGAGAGGGAGAGAAGGAGGAGAGATGGTTAGACAGATAATGGTAATAGGTTTATGCTGCCTTTGGCTGTAAGAACCTTTAGTCTAACACACTTAGTAAATACAAGCAGGAAAGCAAGTGGCACATGTCAAGGCAGTGGGACTCCAGGGTCTGTGTGTGGCAGGATCCCAAGCCCACATTTCTGTGGCCCCTAACTTTGCCCTTTGGTGGGGGTGGGGCATTCTCAGACTCACATGTGTCACCATTTGAGTGTGATGCAGACCATGACAACATCTCTCCCCCTGTCTTCATCTTGGGAAAAACTTGTTTCCAAGGCAAATTTCTCTAATATCTCCTTGGCCACACCATTGATCTCACAATTATTTCTGACCCAGGTCTCGAGGAAAGAGATTAGACCATCCTTTTAAACCTGACACAGGGATCACCATTTCCTGAGTCCTGTAGAACCAAACCACCTCTCCAAACACTGTGAAACTTCGACTATAATCAAGATAGTAGGCCCAGAGGGGAAGACCAACTACAAGCCTCAGTGGAGAGTGACTGACATATGAGTTCTAATCTGGGTTCCCTATATTACTCCCTGTATCCCAAATGTTTTTGATAACTTCCATCACTGCTGTTGTGATGGCATACAGTGACACTTTTTTCCTAAATAGTCTTTCAATCAAGTCATAAGCTGTTTGCCTTATGCCATTTAAAAAAATGCAATTTGGGAAATTCAACTTTAGGAGCTGACTATAGCTTGAGAGTTAAAAACACTGGGCTTCATTCTTATCTTTGTTGTTTCTTCACTTCAAATAAAATCACCTCTGAAACTCTAGTACTTCTCTCTGAGAATTAGTACTTCTCGCTGGTAGAATTACTTTTCTTTTTTTTTTTTTTTTTGCCAGTCCGGGGGGGTGGCTTCAGGGCCTGAGCACTGTCCCTGGCTCCTTTTTGCTCAAGGTTAGCACTCTACCTCTTGAGCCACAGAGCCACTTCTGGCTTTTTTCTATATATGTGGTGCTGAAGAATTGAACCCAGGGCTTCATGTATACGAGGCAAGCACTTTACCACTAGGACATATTCCCAGCCCTATTTTTTCTTTTTGTACAATGCTTGAGTTTCAACTCAGAGCCTCTCACTTTCACTTGGTTGGTGGTCTACCATTTAAAACATCTCTACTTCTGATTTTATTTATTTATTTATTTATTTTGCTGATTAATTGGCGATGAGAATCTTCTGGACTTTTCTGCCCAGGCTGGCTTTGAACCGTGATCCTCAGATCTCAACTTCTTGAGTATCTTAGGATTACAGCACACCGGTGGCTTGAGAGATTTCAACGAGATAAGGTATGTGAAAATGTACAAGGCAAAGCTCTGTAAGGATGCAGAGTCTGCTTCATTCCTCATTTGAATCAACCCTTTGAGTTCTGTCTCTCTCAAGTAGCCTAACACTGGGTCACCAGAACACAAGAACACAGTTTTAAGATTAAAAAAAAATACAAAGTTAACAATACAACTGGCTGTTATATGATCCTTGACACAGTTGGACAGACTTTCCCCCTAAATTAAATAAAGTGTCTTGGCAGTCAGTAAACGCAACCTAAAATACAGGAAGAGAAAAAAAATTATTTTCCTTAGGAAGAGTATAATTTTATCTGAAATTCAACATACACACTTTCAGATGTGCATTTTCGAATGTCTCTGCTAAGTGTAAAATGCATATAATTAGTTATGAGCTATGTCACCCTTAGCTAGAGTGCATATTAAGCTTCAGAGTAATAGCCCTCACAATCTATTCATACTTTGGTATATTTCGGGACTTCTTATGTTGTAGTCTCTTAAAGCAAATAACTGTATATAGTTTCAGGACCTAAAAGTTGTTCTGTCAGAAGGCTTAGGAATGGGCACAAACCTGTGGCACTGAAATAATCTAGTTATACCTAAATTCCTATGGTCAGATACTATGCGTTCTCATGTATGGGTCCCTAGGGTGGAAATAAGAGCCAGCACTACAATATAAGTGAAAGTACAATGAGTAACAGAGTAGATGGGTCTCTGATGAAATTGTTCAGTGATGAAGTATGGAGAAAATAGCCATTTTGGAGTAGAAACCAGCTTGAATTCCATTTCCCTCAATTTATCTATCACAAATGGTCACTATAGTACAGCTATGATTTCTAAATCATAAGTATATAACCTATTCTTGGCCCCTCCTAACTTTGGTATCATTGTCTCCATGGATAAAATATGAAGTCCAAAATGTACCTAGAGGAAGGGGGAATACCTGCCTAGAGTCTGCATCAATAGGGACCCATTTCTTCTTCCTTCTCTCTTCTTCTTACTCTCCTCTGCCTCCCCCTCCCTATCCTCCTCCTCCCACCCCTAATCTTCTCCTCCTCTCCCTCCCTTTGCTCCTCCTCCCCTTTCCTTCTCCTCTTTTTCTTCCTCTTTTGAAATATGCAGCCTAGGCTAGCTTCACTCTTGTAATTCCTCTGCCTCTGTCTCCTGAATGCTGGGATTTTGAGGATGAACCACCCCAGCCTATAAGGGGCTGTTTCATAATCATCTATATCATCATCTTTCTCTGAAGACTAGAAACCAGCAAAATTTGGATATCTTTATGTCATTTTTTGGGAATGATTCTGCAACATAGGAAAGCTAATTCAAGTAAAATGAAAACTAGAGTCTATATAGTACAATACTCTTTGTGATACCTAACACACACAGGAAGCAATGCTGTGTCTGTTTTTAGAATGTCCTTAGACTTTCACAAGGGTCAGGATTTGTAGTTTGACAATTATGACATAAGCTCATAACACAGTTATGGACTCCTTTCCAGCAAGGATTGCCTTACTTACTTTGTGGCTAACGTTTGTTTACATTCCTCCAGAGTGCATCTTGGAGTAGTATATGCTCAATAAATGTTAAACAGACACATAGTTAAAGTATTTCTAAAAGACTTTAAAAAATAGCAACTTGGAGAGAGGTGAACACCTAGCTCTCTACATGGATCAGGTTCTAACTGTTATAACACTGAATGTAGAAAGGCTGTTCTACAGCCCCAGTTGGTGGTCTATGCCTGGAAGTCCAGAACTGAGGAAAATGAGTAAGGACTCAAAGCCAGACTGGGTTATACACTAAGGACAAAAAAAATTAGTAGTGTAAACAGAGAGAAAATTTTCATTAAATTGTATTGCTTTGTTTACTGAATAAAAATTACATGTTAAGTACCACACATTAGAGAGGATCCAAAAATTCTGAGTGTAATGGGATTCCTGCACCTAAGGAGCCACAGCAGTGTGGCCAACTGGCTGTTTGAACCAAAGAGCACATGAGTTGATAACATTTACACTACTGTAGTTGTTGTAGCTGGACACTATACAATCATGTTTTGCCATCGCTATGAAGAGCCTGTTTGCTGCCACAGGTCCAAAATGTATCAGTGTTGCCATCACCACCGCAGGGCAACAAGTGAGATACAATAACACACTTTCCAAATACACTGCAGCTGTGCCAGGAAATCTATCCACTTTTAACTGCTTCAATCCAATACATTGTCAGGTTATGCAAGTGTTTCTTTATGAATAATGTATATGATTATTCTTTGTGGGTAAAGCATCTAAAAGCCCAACTATGTTATCTCTACTATTATAAAATGATTATCCATATGTGGACCTATTGGCACACATACATATCTGAATGTAGATCATTCATATGCACATGCTTGAAATGTGGCATGTTTGTCCTCAGTGCTAAGAGTAAGAACAGATCTGGCGGAAGGCTTTTCAGAGGCCAACTGCCTCTGAGAGTGTGTTACTGAGTCCTTCATATATACCAGAACAGGAATATTGAAAGTGTAATGGCCCTGTAAGTGCTCAAATATTCATTATACACCACGCTGATCACAAGACTCTGCTCCTGCTTTATTGTATTCCTTCTTAAGAATGAGTGTATAGAAAGACATTAAAGGATGAGTATATAATAGGAAGCACAACGTACTACCCTGAGTGCAATGCAGATACAACAGTAAAACTGCAGAGAAAGGACAGGAATAAAGGCAGAAACGTGTGATGCTTGAAAAGAAATTATGCAAAAGACAAATGTGATCATCATGAAAAAGAAGAAAGGAGAATTTAAACACTCCAGAAATATGATGTCTTTATGCAGTAGAGGCTGACAAGTATAGTGTGTAACTTCATGGACTCAGACCCCAGAAATAATTTGAATCCTGAATCTCCTATAAGCAACTTGTGACTGTGATCCATGACAATATTCCTCCCCTTCTCTCTCTGTTTCTGTCTTTCTGTATGTGTTTGTATGCGTGTGTGTGTGTCTGTCTGTCTGTCTCTGTCTCTCTCCCTTTACATACAGGGAAAAGGAGCACATGCTTCCTAGGGTTGTTAAAAATATTCATAATATTATGTAACATTTATGAACACATCTAGTGTGTATCAGGCAGTACAGTCAACAGAACACAAGTAAGTTCATGGGCCCTCACATCACTTCAGTGAGACATGTACTGTTAACAATCTTAATACTGTTAATACTCGATATCTGATAAGACTGAGACAATATTTGATGACTTATCCAAAGCAATCATAAATATTTGAACATGGAAGAAGGACTTTAAAAGTCGGTAATTTAAGGATTTCACATTTCTATTCCCCTATAAAGTGCATATCATAGTTTAGTATAATTAGACTGCCATGTATAACAAAGCGTCAACAAACACAGATCCATTAATAATTAACAAGGCCAGGGAATCAATGGCTCTTGCCTCTAAGTTTAACTCCTCAGGAGACTGAGATCCAAAGGTTCATGGTTAGAGGCAAGTGCAAGCAGAAATATCTAATACTTCATCTCCAAAATAGCCAGTCAGAAGCAGGATTGGAGGTGTGGATCAACTGGTAGAGTGCCACCCATGAGCTAACAAGCTTAGCAAGTGTGAGAGTCTATGTTAAAATCCCAACCACCACCAAAAAAAAAAAAAAAAAAAATCCCTCAAAACAAACAAACAGAAACAAAAGAGGAAACCTAAAGAACTCACCAGGAAGAAACTAACCTGCTCCTTTCACTAAAGGCTATAATCTAACTTGATGTATGGAGATATGACAATGGCAGGGTGGTGGGTAGATCCCAATCTGGAAATAAATGGGTCTTAAAGAAAAATTTACATGTCTGTTTTCAGTGCAACACTATTCTCAATAGCTGAGGTATAAAATCAACCTAACTGTCTACCAGTGGATATGTTAATTTTGAAATGTTGTCATTACACAGTGCAATATTATTCAACCTTAAAACATAGCTCAACCTGGGCAGCATCACTTAAACCAAAAAATCCAGACACAGAAAGTAAATGCCACATGACTTTACATATCCATGGCAGTTAAAATTTGAATTAATAGAAGCAGAGAAAGGAATGGTTGTCACTAGGGGCTGGGTGGCAGTAGGGAAAAAATGTATGAGTTGTTGGTCAAAGGGTACAAAATTTCAGTAAGACAGGAGTAGTGACTTCAAGAAATTTATGGTACTTCAACCCTAGATACTATATATACGTGTATTAGAACTAGGGAAGAGAAAGGTAATTCCAAAATTGAGAGACAAGGGACAAAAAGACAAACCATTTCAAAAGTAATACTTACAAAACCATTTGGTGTAAACAACTGTACAACTCTTGCGGGGGGGGAGGGGAAGGGGGATGGCAGGGGGAAAAATTAGGGAGCAGGTAACAAGTTGAACAAGAAATCTACTCACTCCCTTACATATGAAACTGTAACCCCTCTGTACTTCACTTTGACAATAAAGGGAAAAGAAGAAATTTATAGTACTTCATGAAAGTTATTAATAATAATATATGATCAAAATTACTCAGAGTAGATTTTAAGTGTTCTTACTACAGAAAATGGCAATATGTAAATAATATGTATGCTAATTGGCACAACCAAGATATTCCTAATGATTATATATTTTAAAACATCATGCTGTTCACCATAATTGTGTTTATTTGCTGTTAATTTAAAGTATATATGCATATATAACATAAAGGTATAAAGTACATATATATTTACTTTTAATTGGCAACAATATATAGAAACTATACACACACACAAAGAAGTGGGGGAGGGTCTCCCCATTTTTACCAGACTAGCCCCTATTCTGAGATTCCAAACATTTGCCACATCTGGGTTGTTTCTCAAAAGCAGAAACAATGATTTCTGTCAAAAAATCTCTCAAGAGAGAACTCTTTTTCACCTCATTCAAGAGAAGCTGACCTTGGAATAATGCCTAGATGACTCACTAGAAACTCAGGTTCAACTTCTGACATTTTCTGCCCCAAACATAAGCATCCTAATTTCCCATCATTCCATGTGGTATCACAGTCAGAAACCCAAGTTTCACAAGTAAATGCAGGCATGGGTGATGGCATTGATCCCCAGAGCAGTGACTTTGTTTCTTAAACTTTGTGATCTGTTCATCGGGCTGTGGATGTAAATACTCTGGTGGGGCTGACCTTGAATCCAAGGCAAAGGTCAAAATCCATTAGAGTACCTGGCAACCTGAAAGTATTTAAATGTGGGTGAGGGGAGGAGAAAAGGTAGCTAGGGTCCCACACACTTTGCTCAACTACCATGAGTTCTTCTTCTGCCAAAATGGAAGATGGCTGTGGCTTAAGATTACTGTCCATCTCTGTGGGTTGGAAATATTTGTCTTCCACAAATCCAAGAATGGATCCTTCCTCCCTCCCTGCCATCTGTCCCTCCCTGGATACTGGCTCTGAGGGCACAGCCTTCACACACAGTGATGGTTGGAGGCCTAGTCCACGGGAAACCTGTTACTCCAAATAACTGTCACATTCTCATGTGCTCAGTCACAGGAAGAATTTCAGCTTCTCTCTCCCAGCACTGGGGACAAGGTTGAGGTCACAGGACTGAAAGGACCTCATCTAGTCCCCCAACAAGAGAGGGTCTGTCAGCTGCTTGGCCCAGGCAGACAGAAGGCATGCAGCAGCTGAGGGTCTGGAGAAACCCTTCCACCCACTTCCTGTGCCTGGCTTAGATTCCTGGGGGACAGATGCTCTTATCCCAGAGCCCTCCCCCATGCAACAAAGCATCCCTTTCCTCTTCTGTAGCTCTTGGATTTATTTGCCTGGCTTCCCCTCCCTTTTTTTTTCCTGAGCTATCTGCCACCAATTCTGTCTCTTCTTCCATTCACAGCAGCTTGTGGCAGAATTTTCTGGAGTGCTAAATTGTCACTTAACTTAATTATAAACAGTCTTGGCTAAAAGAAATGGCTTTGAAAGGGAAGCTAAAACCAGGAACTAAGTAGTAAAATGGAACACAAACCAATTTCCCCACAAAAATTACTCCCTCTTCAAGGGTTTTATTGGGTTTTTAAATTAGCAGTACATTATTTTTTTATTTTGTGAAAAAATATTTTAATCATAGAGACAAAAACTATATTATATACTTATGGAACACAAAAGGATGTATATATATATATATATATATATATATATGTTGTAGACTGTCTCAGTCAAGCTAATTAGAATGGACAACTTCACATACTTACCATATTTTCACAGTAAGAATTTGCATTTCTATTGAGTACCCAGAAGATGCTGATACATACTTTGATAGTCAATGCTAGTTCAAACTCTCTAACTTGTGTAAGTTCTCTTACTTAGCATTGTTACCAAGTAATGTGAGTATTTCTTTGTGTCATTAGAATGTAACTGTATTGGTTCTTGCTCTCATCTAGAGCACAGTATCTGGGGTATGGTAAATGTCCAATAAATCAATATTCAGTGAGTGAATAAATATTTAAGTGTCTAGTTGTCAAAAACAGAGAAAAAATGATGCACCAAATTTATATCAATTGTTTTTATGTATTTAATCTAATATCTCATGTTTCTCATTTTAAATCTTTGAGTTTCTCTTTCTTTCTTTCTCCTCTCTTTCTCTCTTTTCTTCTTTCTTTCTTTCTTTCTTTTTTTTTTAACCCTCTATAAATGACATCTTGGATTTTGGTGATAGGGTTGAGTTGGGCAAGTAGTCTTCAGCACACTGGGATAAAAAGGCCTTATGCAAAAGCAGACTATATTACATTACATCAACAGCACTTCTTTTTAAACTGACATTTAATGAGTATCTCTATCAATACAGCCCTTTTAAGATCTTTCCATAAAATGTTGTGAGAAATGAGAACATTTAAAATGCAGAAAAACAAAAGCCCATTCACATAACTCTTCCATATTATGTCTTGGCTATCACAGATCTCAAACTGGCTCCCTCCCCCTCCCCCAGGAAAGCTGGCAGAAGCTGACCATACTGATTGTCTGATTATAAATACAGACTGTGGCAATGAGGACTTACAAGAGGAACCCTTTTGTCCCTGTGGATTGTACAAAGATATGAGACTTAATACACACTTAACTACAAAGTAATGAAACCAGGTAGTAAAATGCAATTCCCAAGGAAACTGGACTCCTATACAGAACAATAACTTCATTGTTTCATGTCCCTTTATCAAGTAAGGCAAAAGCATTCTCTTTTAAAAGGGGTTTCCTAATCCTATTTCTAAAATAGTACTCAACAAAGAATAAACTCTCTCTATTCTTTGATCTATAGAACATTAGAAAGAAAAATGTAAGAATGGGCTAAGCCCAGATCTTTCTGAATCCAAACCCCAGAACACTAGTAATGTGATATTTGGGAGTGGAGGAGCAAATTGTGTTTCCGTGCTGAGTGTGTGCATGTGTGTGTCTGTTGCTGTTGTTGTGTGCCTTGTTTGTTGCACGTTTCAGAAGTCTTTGATAACTACCTGACTGTGCTGGAAAGACAACCCTGTACTTAACACTTCAGGAGATGATGCCATTGAGAATAGGATTCAGGCAACATTTTTCATTCAATCAGTGGAGGACCCAAGATGAGAAATATGACCTTTTGAGTTTCTGGTCAATCACGCTTAACTGGAACTTTGTGTCCGTGGTCATCTCCAATCATTACCTTTAATCTGGGTTCTTAGATTTGAAAAATGTCAAAGTTCTTGGATATGGATTTTTCAATTAACTACAACACAACTGAACTCGACTTCTATATTAGCAGGTAGCCAATAGTTTGATCCTGATAAAATGAGGAATGATTTGGAAGGCTATGCCTTTTCTCTTTAAAACTAAAAAATAAAAAATTAAAGTATAAATTTGCCTAAAATATATGGATTTTGCATTTGGATTTTGGGGATGTAAATGAATGTCATATCTACCCTTTATTATGTTGGGGTACAATCCTGTTCCTAGCTCTTTTATCATGAAGAGATGTTGAGTTTTGTCAAAGGCTTGTTGTTCATATAGCTGATCATGTGATTTTTGTTCTTTAGTCTATTCATGTGCTATATTACATTTGTATGCATGTGTGTGTCTGTATAGGATACTGAAGCTTGAAGTCAAGGCCTCAAGTTTGTGCGAGGCAGGATTTCTACCACTTGAACCACTCCCCTAATTAGTTTTTGCTTTTTCAAAAATTGTATTTTTATTACCTTTACATTGTACAAAGGGGTTACAATTCAACATATCTCTGTTGTTTTTCAAAAATTAATTTTTCAAATAGGGTTTTGTGCTTTCTACCTAGGATGATTTACATTGTGATTCTCCTGCCTACACCTCCTGCATGGCTTGGCTTACAGATATGAGTAACCAAACTTTGTGGATAATTTGTTTTTATTTACTTTGAACATTTCCACCATTTAAATGTTCCCTGTCGCCCTAGACAGTTTCTGACTTACACATTAACAGCAGCAGCCTAGCACACAAAATTTCACAGCATTCAGATGTAGTTGTCTTTTGTTCTGAGGATATAGGCCAACTGATTTGAAGAAAGATTCCCCTGCGGGCTGAATCTTTTTAACCATAGGAGCCCAGGTTTTAGAGTTTCAGCCACGTGGTACTGGGGTACTGGTTGTAAGTGCAGGAGTCCACATCACAAAAACTCCTATGTGTTCTCCAACAACTGTGGTTTTTCTGTGACTTGTCAAATGCAAGGTCACAGAACTTGTGTGGGTTCCTACCCACACAAATACCTCTGCGTGGTACAGGACTTAGTGAATCTCACCTGGGGTACAGGCACTATCTCCTTATTAATCACCTTTCTTCTAGATTCAATATCTCCTCACATCATGTACACAGCCCACTAACATAGATGACAAATCTAAGGTCACTTGTGACTAGATGAGATAAAACAGATTAATAAAAACACCCCTGAATATACCCCCAGCTAATGACATCAACATTTATCGTACAAAAAATTAGAAGTTCCAAATTTGGCAGGAACAGTAATGGCCAGATTCCAACTACTGACAGGTGAACAAGTATTCAAGACAGAAATCTCATTTCATGATTCGTTCTCATCATTGCATGGCTGGGCTCAGCTGCAAAAGATAAAATAATTCACTGTGAAACTGATCATTCATTATGTGCCAGGCACTTTGCTAAGACCTTTAGATATAATATCACATGTGGTTCTCCCCATTGTCTGGGAGTTAGATAATAGTTTTCAGCTTCCTTTAATGATAAAGTGGTTCACATTTTAGAAAAGTCAAAGTATTTCCTAAGGTCACATGCTGGGAAGGTAGGATTTAAACCCAGGTTGTCCAACACTAAAGCCTGTCCACTTATGCATGCATCCTATTTACGTGTATCACAGTTGCACTGAGTGTCTAGTATTAGGTAAGACCATGACAAGGTAAACAGTCAGCTACAAAATTATGCTTCAAGGGAAGCAACACCAACCCAGTTAAACTCTAAAGGGAAAAATAACCTTTATTTTCATTATTGGATACCTGCTGCATACTAGGGCTGTCACTCACCTAATTACTACAGGAACTTAAAGTACAGTTGTGGGAAACAAATTCGAGATAGGAGAAATAGTGTTTTCCCCATTTTCCAGATTAGAAAATTATTTATGCAAATTTGTCTAAGACAATAGCTACTAAGATATGCAAATGGAAAGAATATAGATTAGCTAAACTTCTGATTTGGGAAGCTTCCTATTAAATATGTCATATTGCCTCTCACATGCTCTGCTGCATCCAATTAGTAGACTGGGAAAACAGAAAAAAAGAGTCCTTTTCCAATGCTTACCTTTGTTTGTATTGTATGATGTCTGTGAAATACCCTAAAGGTGATGGGTAAACCTTAACATAGGGACTATGGATATGGGTAGGACTCTCAGGCAGGTTTAATTAAATGTGCAATCCTCTCATAAAGCTAAAACCTTGTGCTTCTGCCCTGTGTTCTTCCTGAGAGGGAAGAAGGGTGCCATCCTACTGTTTATTGAGTATAAGGGGTAAAGCAGGAGGATTTGTATCATCTCTGCATCTCAATTAGCAAAAATTATGGCTAATTGTCACAACAAGCATGTATGAAATACTTGCTGTGTACCAAGTACTTCCTTTCATCCACACGTTGACCAGAGGAGGTCAGTACTTGTCATTGACACTCACATTGCACAGCTGAGAAATTAGAGAGTTGGGGATGCTTGAGCAACTTATTCAAATTCCATATCTGGGTATTGGCAAGATCACAACTCAAATCCAAGTGTATTTAACAGCACTGAAGAAAATAAAGCCCAATGAGAAGCACAGCAATGTTAAGGGGAAAGGGGGCCCATCTTTTAATAAGCAGTGATTTTGCTTTTGTCCAAATGGGCAGCCAATTTGCTTCATGTATTACGTAGAATAGCTCTAAAAGCATCGCATATACTAGACACTACCAAAAGACTCTTATCTTCTGGTTTGCCCAAAGCAATCAGGGTATGGGAATAGGACTGATAACTCCTTTTACACTCAAAAGAATTCTGTCTTGGTCAATAAATTATATGATTACCTTTAGGCAATACTCTCCTATAACTGTATTACAACTTGTGTCCATCTAGGAAGGAAGAAGACAACTGAGAGTAAAAAATAGTCATTTTACTTGTCTCCCTTTTGCCATTCAATATCCATTCAGTTCCCATTCACTAAGCAATGAATTCTGCCATGTTTTACCTCACTATATCCTCAATGGTCTTGGACCTTCTATGTTCACAATCTTGGTGTCAATACTTTGCAAACATCAAGTGAATTTGAGTTGACCATGAAGGAGGCTAAGAAGCACTGAGGAGAAGCTCCTACTACTGAACCCTAACATAATGCTGGATACTGCTGTTAGGTAAACCAACCCTCCCTTCAAAGCCAGGATGGAAACAGCTGCATAAGTCAACAGCATGTGAGACTGCTTGTCAATATGTCAAATATGTCAAAATGTCACATATTCAAGGCCTTTCATGGTAAATCGGTCTCAATAAAATAGGTGCTCCCCAGAGTGTTTGCTTATGCTTGGAATGGAGGGTATCTTGCCTATATATATTATGACACTTAGCAAAAGAGACAGAGCAGGTTTTGGTTCCTTGTCCCAGCCTATGAGGTCTCTAGAGAATCCATTTTAATTGAGATGTGGAAGAGCCACCGGCAGGCAAGACTACTGCATGCTTCACTACATTTCCTTCCCAGAAGGTAGAGAAAAAATCCCCCAAGGATTTTAGTTCATGCTAACAATGGAAAAACCAATAAGAAGAAAACAAAACGAAAGTTGAAGGACAGCAGAAATATAGTGAAAACCACATATGAAAACACGAGTGATCACATGACCAGAACTCCTCAGTTTCCCAAGTATGTGAAGATGAACTAAAAGAGAGCAAAGATTTGCAAGTTCACAGACTTGAGTTTGAATCTCAGCTTTCCCACTCACTAAGTCACAAACACCCAAACCCTAGGTTTCCCAATGTCTCTACTGACGGTCTTGGTTGTATACTGAGTGAGATAATAAAGTACTCAATACATAGTGTGAACCTCACTGATTACAGGACTTCATACACAGAAGAGACCACACAGGTGTTTATTGAAGGGAGGGCTCATCTTCCAGACAAGGTTAAGGAAAGCCAACTGGCTGACCCACACAAGATCACAGCTAGAAAAATGATGGTTTTCTGGTCCAAATCCTTTGTTTCATGTAGTATTTTTCTCTATCTAGTTTTTTTTGGGGGGGGGTTATATTTCTATCATGTCAGCTACTATAATGAGGGAAAATACTCAAAGAGGTCTTTCTCTGAAATCAGCCTTTGATCTTAACAAAAAAAATGCCTTGCTACTTGCTATTTCAAATGAAATACTTTTGCAAAATGCTTTTTCCTCAGCAACCAACCTTTCACTTCTGTGAAATAATTGCTTTATGCCTTAAGATTCTTGCCAAGTGTTTGTGTTGAGACATTCAGTAAGTGGATGATGTTTCTGAAGCTATTGTCAGTCACTGTATGGATTGGATAACAAAAATTGGTATCATGGTCATGTGGCTTTTCTTAAAGACCCTACATCTTATCTTAAACTGACAGCAGTAGAACACATCAGATAGGAGGACATTAATAGAACACTCCTAGATTCCTCTGACTGTGCTAAAATCAGAGGAAGAGAAAGGCAAAGAATGCTGAACCAAATACCTAATCATTACATCAGTTACTGTAACATGAAACTGAAATTAGTAGTCTTTATAACTCCTTTCACAATACCAAATATTTTATTCTACTCCTCCATCCCACACCATATTTATTGTTGACTTTTTCAGAAATAGAGCCCACTGAAAGATTAAATGGAAACGAACTAAGGTCTAATCTGTTCAAAGAATGTACTCCTAGGCAGATTGTTGATTGTACCTTTTTGTTGTTGTTTTGTATTTTGTTTTGTTTTTGTAGTACTGGAGTTTAAATGCATAAGTAAGGAGTATAATCACTAGGCAGGCATTCTACATCTTGAACCTGTCCCCAGCCTTTAAAGAATGTATTTCTGCACCTTCTTATTGTACGAGGTGACAATATTGCTGATCCAGGGATAGATTTGTGTGTGTGTGTGTGTGTGTGTGTGTGTGTAACTAGTGCTTAAAAGCCATGAATCACTTGCATAATTTTTTAGAGGCATACATCAACAAAATCACTCATCTGCCTGTTTGTATCTTCCTCTACTTGCTTATCCCCTTATTTATGTAAGGTTCAAATAATGATTGGCCACCTGCTACAGTCCAGGCATGGTGCTATGTGTAAAGCCTATGGATGAGATTTGGGTTTGGCTCTCAGATTTTGGAAAGATAGAACAAGAAAAACAAATGAATCCATGGAAAGATTACAAGGCTGAGTACTTCAAAGAGAAGAATGTTAGGAATGGTGTGTCAAGCTTCCTAAAAGAAACAGTCAAGCCAAATAGGTGAGAGAACGGCAGGTTCTGGGCCATATGAATGAGGCTCATTCTTCTTACCAGCATGGTGACACAACTATGTGCTTAATCACTGTGGCTTCAATTCCTCAGCTATCACATGGCGCTCTGAGAGCAAGAGCACCTCCCTAGCATTTAAAACAATGTCAGGTTCCACCACGTGCTCACCGAGAGTGGAAAACACCTGGCCTGTGCTATCAAGGAATGTAGTTAGGAAAGGATAAATAACAGGTGACAAGCAGTTGGGTGATAATGGAGGGGCAAAGAAAGGTAACAAAAGACAAAAACTTAGAAACACAAGGGCTACAGTTCTCTGAAAGCAGGGTCCATACATAGCACAGGAGGATTGAATACTAAACATGAGCTAGGGGTTGGGACGCAGATCCACTGCAGGCCAGTGGGTTAAGGATTTGGGAATCCTAAGAACAATCATTTAACTGATCATCCCTCCAAGTCAGAATTCCTAACAAGAATACGGATATTCTATTTTATAACCTATAAAGGAACATGTGCTGAAAAGGCGTTGGTCAGGGAAATCAGCAGTAAAGTATTGGTGTCTCTGTATATGACTTCTTGGTAGAGAACTTTTTTCTGTAGTTTTTTTCCATTTAAAATGTCAATTTATGAATTTAATGCATCTTGATCAATGTCACTCATTCTGTTATTTCCCCTGTGTATTTCTTATTCTCTGTTCCTGGAGGCCAATGTTGTCAGAACTGTATTTCATTTCCAAATGATTGCATTCAGATAATTGTATTATGGTTTTTAGGGTCATGTGATCGATTCCTATAATACATCAAGAGAAATATAAAAGAAGCTGTTTTATTTTTATTTTCAATTTTATTTTTGTCTACTCTATATTTTGCTTAGGGATATACAAACATGCTGTCTTCCTAATGGTTCAATTTTTTTCTTTGTTTTATTTGCTTTAAAACCAACTTTTTAATAACCCTCAAATTACTATTTGCAATTTGCAATAGTGACTTTAAAACAGTGTTAGAAACAAATTGATAAAATGAATTGACCATAGTCCCAACAGTCTTTCAGTTCTAGGTTTGAATTCTGACAGTATTGTGGGAGTTTAGGGAATTTATCAAATATCTCTGAGCCTCAATTTCCCAAATTGGAAAATTATAGTAATACTTATATTTTATTGTTGTCAGGACTCTGTAAGATAATGTTTATTGATACTTCTACTGATTAGTAGAAAAGAAGGGATAGAAAAAGGATGGAAGGGAAGGAGAGAAGGCAAAAAGGAAGGGAGCGAGGAGAAAAAGAGGAAGGGAGGGAAGGAGGAAAGAAAGTAGATCAAGAGGACTTCAGTACTAAAATCAGGTACTGGGTGCATTCCATATATGAGGACTATTGAGTGGAAGAGAAATAAGCCAATACACACGTCATTTGTTATTTCATTCATTCAAACATTTGTCAGCCATTATTCTCAGCAATACTGGGAAGTCTACTCTAGTTAGTTCCTTTCTTCTCAGATTGACCTCAAAGTCACTATCCCTCTTGTCATCCTCATCAGCTCATTGATTACTGTCATAAACCCCACAGCCAGCCAAACACCTACTTTAAAAAGGAACCCTTTGCTCCTCGGCCAAAGTGTTTGCAATGTTGGTTAGATTAAAAGATTCTTAGTAGGCTCCAGTTTAAATGCTGCATTTGTTTTTCAGGCGTTTGACATTCAGGGGTAATGAAGTACATGTCAGCCTTGAAGTAGCTTGGCGCCTTATAAACACACATTAGTTTTTCAAAGCTATTGATATTTCAGATAATACTTGGCTAAAAGGACAGAGAGAACCAAAAATAGGGACAGAGAATAAACAAAATTCATAAACAAACTGCTCTAACCAAACAGATGTCCTCTATGGAGCCTAGCCCTGGAGGACAGCCCATCCACCAGTCATCCACTTGAAACTAAGTTCTGAAATGTGGTGGAAAGAGCAAGATTAAACCCAGGAACACTGTTTTTTAGTCTCCACATCACATGAGATTAGCAAAAAGGCAAGTGGATTTTATTTTTAAGTCCTCAGAGAGGAAAAACTCTATGAGGAGTAGCAGAATTTTTTTTAATGGCCCATAAATTGAATCTAGAAAGACTAGAGATGAATATAGATGTCAGAAATCCCTTTCTGTAGGTGCCAGAGTTTTTAAAATAACCTGAGTTAAACCATGGGTGTCAATAGAATTATAGGTGTTTGCAATCACCTGTATCAGTATTTAAATGCACCGTCTTCATCTGCCTTTTAAATCTAATTTCACTAGTCTGAAGCATAGGGAGACTTATGCTTCCTATTTAAAAATCACAAAAAGGATTACATTGTCTCTGTCTTCTAACACTCTTGTTGAAAAGGAATGTGTCTGATATACGTGACATAAATGCTAAAGTAAAACAGAGTACTCACCCAGTACCCTCGGTGATATCTGAATCAATGCACCGAGACAGAATCACTTGGCTCTGTGATTTTTCAGACATCTATTTTATAGTCTTTCCTTTATTCCAAAACTCTTTCTTCAAAGGCAGCCAAGGCAACGATGAAAAATCACTTTCTAAATCACAAGATCACTTTAAAAATGTCTTTTCCATATAGAGTCCTATCTCGTATTCACCATGCAATACTCAATTCTGCTTTTGCAAGAATCCCTTAGATTCTTGCTTATTGGAAATGCCCCAGGGGGAAGAGACATAAAAACTTTATCCTTGATCTGCTGACATGAAAGTCTTTATTGCCCTTCTCCAAAATGAAATCATGTGCTTTGTCTTTTATGCATGGGCTGCAGTCTCAATTAATTAACTAATTATTAATTCTATAGTCTTCTATTATTTTTCCCCAGGTCATTATTTTGGGAGACCTAGATTTTTATAGGAAGAAAACTAAATTATAAATATGCTCACTGAGCACCTACTCTGTGATAGATATTTTGCTCAGGAATAGGGATGAAAATACACAAGTCCTCCTCCTTCCTTCTTGGCATCCCATACCTTTGGTGAGACCCATGGAATGAACATTTACATCTGTCCACTGTTTGCCTTTCTCCGTTTTCTTCTACTACCAGCATCACCTTTTGCCTGGAGTGCCACTGCCTTTCCATAATAGTTCTGGTTTTTAATACTTGTCCTCTTCAACTCAGTTTCTCTTCAGCCTTTTAGGGAGTCTTTTGACCTGTAAATCAAGTCATGTGAAAAGCCTGCTCAGCAGTGATTTTGGAATAGAATCCATACACTGCCCTTAGAAGCTCCAGTAGGATCTGGCCTTGTCCCCCATTCACCTCACCCCAGCTCCCTATCTTTCTTTCACTGACACTTGATGTCACAGTCTCTAGAAAGTTCTTCCCTTAGAGACTTATACAGGGCTCCTTTTCAGCCTTTGGTCTCTGATGTGTCCCTCTTCAGAAGATCTTCTCAGAATGATCATTTAAGTTGTTCTTCCTTTGTTCATATTTGTGCCTTGTCTTCATAACAAGAATTCAATTTGGAATGATTAGCTCATTTGCCTGTGGTTGGTCTCCACTGTGACAATTGAGGTTGCATGAGGGCCGAGATTCTGATTTTCATACTTTCCTCTAGGCTATACTTAGTGCCTGGAAGAGTACTATTTGCATAGTAGACACTGAAAAAATACTGGTTGAAGAAATTACGCCCCAAGAAGGCGGAAATCGGTCCTGGAAGTTGAGCATCCAGGTTCTGTTGCTTTGGAAATTCTCATTCAATAAAGATAGCATAGTATTTGAATACATTTCTCTAGAGCTTTCAGATTTTTAAAAGAATATTATCTCATTTTACTTATAGAATAGTTGAAATAGTTTGCCATTTTTGTTCCACATCATCTTGTCTCATACAAGTCTACTCTATGGACAATGTCTGAGGTGGTTATAAAATTGGAAAATCCAAAACATCATGGGAATGTATTCCCAAGCAGTGATTAATATGAATCAGAAGGGAAGGCTGAGGCTGTGGAACCAACTCCAGCATCACCAGTGGCTCCTGGAATAAAAACTCACAAGTTGCTGTATTGTCTGAGGAGAAGGGACAAAGGTATGCATAGAACTCTACAAGTAGGAAACAGGCGCCTGTACCAGGGGCCGAACGCAGGGTACTTTTAAAGGCAGCCCATATTTGGTAAAGATTAAGATGTACATGTATTATTTAAATATAGTCCAGGCAACATAAATAACTAGAGAAAAAGGAACTTCCTTAAGAAAGTAAGATGGTTCTTACCATGATTGAGATAAGGATACTGCTAAATGTGAAGCTCGGTCTTCATCCTCCATATTCGGACCATATTCGAGTCTGCATAATATACTCTATGACTTACAAGACTGCTGTTAAGTCTTCTTTGCAAACTTGGAAATCATTTCTTTTTAGTATTTTTTTTTAGTTGTTATAAAGCTAAAGTACAGAGAGGTTATAGTTACGTGAGTCAGGTAAAGAGTACATTTCTTTCTGGACAGTGTCACCCCTTCCCTCACTCTGCTAGTGTTTCTCTTCTGTCCCCACCCATAAGTTGTATAGTTCATTTTCTTTTCTTTTTCTCTTTTTGTACTGGAGATCAAACCCAGGACATTGCACTTGCTAGGCAAGTGCTTTGCCACTGAGCTACATCCCAGCCCACTGTAGTTCATTTTCAACCTAATGTTTAGTTTGTTGCCTTTGTTTATCCTTTGTCCTTCTACTTCCATACCTCCCTCTCTCCCCCACAAATACTGATAGGAAATTGTTTATTTTTGCAAAATATTGAGGGTCAAATACTTTAAAGGAATGTTCTCAAGGGTCCTAGAACTTGCCAGATCCTGAAGTCCAAGTTCTTCCTGCTTCAATTCCACTGCTGCTATCACCTACACTAGACATTGATTTGAATTTTCTCAGGATTTGCCAATTTCTTCAAGAACTTGGCAATGTAATTCCCATCCAACTGTAGCAAACAAGAAGTATGTTTAGAGCACCTCAATAGGATATCATAATTTATATAAATAAAAAAAACACGTGCTTTCTAAATGTGTTGAACTACACATTAAACTGTGCAATGGAATAAAGAAGATCTAAATGCACTGGGCTGGAAATGGGAAAAGGAATAATTTTAGGCATTTTCTTCATTCTGTTTAAACAGACTGAAGATCGTTTTTGGCAGGAGGTCTGTGTTTAACCAGTGTTACTGAATATAGAATAATCATGGGTGGGGAGTATGTTTTCCTTAATTGAGTATGTTTTCTTGAGATAAATGTGGATCTCAGGCTCCTGACTAGTCAAAGCAATTCCCAAATTATTTGAGGTTGTGAAACCTCAGATAATGGTTGATGGCAACAAGCACAGAGACAAGAGCTACAAGAAGCACAGAACAAAGGTGTCTACGAGGAGGCTAAAACGGCACTTACATGATGGAGTGCTACCACTCTGTTCACTAATTGTACCCTCCTTCCCCTCCTAGACATATCTCCAAATCCCTACCATTTCATGTCTAAGGCCATAATCTTCAGGATGCTCTCCATGGTTGAACATGGACTTTCCCAAGGTCACAGGCTTTGCGATTGGGTGCTTTGGCCAGATGTGAAAGCTGAGTGGCTGGTTCACTCATCTTGTAGTCAATCAATGGCCTTTACACAAAAGGATTTAATCCTTGAACCAAACTTGCTTTGCTTTCCCTTCACCCTACTATTCATGTGAGAAAGCAAAGCAGGACAAGATGGCAGTCCTGAGAACATCAACATGGATGTTGCCAGTTTTTCCACTGCCATCTCAGCAACCAAAGAGGCTTTAAATTTAGGTTCTATTGGATCAGCTGTCCACTGGGTTAATTTTGCCCTCTCACAGAGTCTATGTTAGTTATCTATGGTTATAAAAACAAGTGGCGACCCATAGAGTAGTCTCAACAAGAGGAAAGTGTTCTTTCACATTTCAGGATGTCACATGCCCCAAATCAAGGTGTCAGCACACTTGGTTCCTTCTTGCAGTCCCAAAGGGAAGATCGGTTCCAATTTTCTCTCCCAGTCTTCTGGTGGTTGCCATCAATGCTTTGTAATCCTTGACCTGTGGCCATGTAGTCCCACCAGTGCCTTCATTACCAGATGGCATTTTTCCAGTACTTTCTTTTCTTTTAAAAATTTTATTTATTTATTTTCTTTAAGCTAGGTGTCAGTGGCTCATGCCTGTAATCCTAGCTACTCAGGAGGCTGAGACCTACGTAAGGATCATAGTTCAAAACCAGCCCAGATTGGTAAGTCCATGAGACTCTTATCTCCAATTAACCACCAAAAAAACAGAAGTGGCACCATGGTTCAAAGTGGTAGTGTAATAGCCTTGAGTAAAAGAGTTCAGGGGCAGCACCCAGGCCCTGAATTCAAGCCCCAGGACTGACAAAAAAATTATCTTTAAGTAGTATACAGAGGATTAGGATTTTCCATTTGACAAAGCAGTTTATGAACACATCTCAACTCCTCCAACTTAACAGTGCATCTTGGTACCTTCTCACCATCCATTCTATCTTCTGTCTCTCCACATCTCAGTATGTCTCTTGTCTTCTAAAGCAACCATCAGTCATTGGATGAGGTTCCACTAGGATCCAATGTGCTCTCATCTTAACTAATTACAACTTCAAAGGCCTGGTTCCCAAATAAGGCTCTGAGTGGAAATGATTGGGGGGGGGGGGAGAGGGGAATGAGACTGGTATTGAGGTTTAAATTCAAGGCCTCACACCTACTAAGTTTACTTGCTCAGGGTGCACTTTATCAATTGTTTCTGTTGGTTGTTTCTGGAGACAGAGTTTTTCAGGCTTTTCTGACTTGGCTAGCTTCAAACCATGATCCTTCAGCTCTCAGCCTCCTGAGTAACTAGGATGACAGGAATGAGCCACTGGCACAAATATGAACTTGAAAAACACTGCCTGGGTTTTCCAATCACTTTTGCCACCCACCACCGGACAGTCTGAGGCTCCAATTTGCCCGACTAGTAATTTCAGGGCTGCTAACAAGTATCTTTCTCCCTACATATGTCCAAGACTAAAATTTCCAACCTCATATTTATCCTTTGAAGACTTTGTTAGATACGAAATCTCTCTCTGACTGAGTCACAGTGAAGATGCCATTCCTCACCCTAGTTTGAGGTAGTGTAATTTACTTTAAATTTTACATCTAAAGAAATGTGCCATGGGAGGAATCTGCTTGACAGTTGGTCAATTGCTCATGGAACTCAGCTTTAAATCTCCCAAACCCCAGCCTTTCCACATATCTCTCAATCCATCTCGTTCTAACATGAACCACAGGAATCAGTCTCCGACTGGCTATCTTCCTCTCACAGCCAGAGTCTTGGTGAGCATTCACAGAGGAGAGGTGACTAATGCTCAAGTTTCCCCACATTTCTCCACCCCTGTCACTGTAATAATTTACTCTTGCTTAGAGAACCAGAAATTGTGTGATAATGTAAGTAGTAAGAATTTTAGGCAGATGTGGGCTGTACCTGCCTAATGGGATCCTCAATTGTCGCCAACATTTTGTTTGATTGTTTGTAATTAAACAAAATTCAAATTGCATTTGGAATGAGAGGATGAGAAGTTTATTTTTAAATTCTTTTTTGTTGTGGGGGGGGGGGTAAAGAAATCACCACAAGTGTTTCTGATTCATTTACATGGAGCTCCTAAAAATACTGCCCTCAGGAAGAAGGGCTGTTTGTTTGCTATGTCAAGAGTATTTTATTTGATTTCCTTTTAGAGGGGGAAAAATTCACATATACCCAATTTTAAACTGACTGGAGGGCCCCCAAAGATGTCTGCAAATTCCAAAACTCAATTTCCAAATACTTTCAAAACAGGAGTGGTGTTCTACAGAAGATGCAAAAGAAGATGTAGTGTGGAATCTTATGAAGAAAAGTCACAGAAATCAGAAAAGAAAAAAACAAAGTGAAAATCAGAAATTTTAAAGTTTCTGCTAAAATATTCATAATTTTTGAAGACTGACTCTAACTGTATCTCAATTATACAGTTTTAGTGATTTTAAGTCATATGTATACACACATATAATCATATTTGCTTTTTATAAGACATACACTAATTAACTACACATTGATAGAATATCTTGCTAGTTTATTTAATCCTGACTTGGCCTGGAATAGACAAGCTGGAATTATCTTTTTTATAAGTAGGAAAACTGAGCCTCAGAAAAGACACGCAAACTCTGCTTAGTTATTTAAGAAATACATGAATCATCTCTAGAATTAGATGTCCCTCACCGTGACACTCATACATTGGCAGGCAGGTTGGGCAAACAGGCTGGAGAAACCGAGTTATCACTACAAATATTTAGTAGTAATGAATTGGACTCTACCATAACAAACTATAAGGCTTTCTGATACCTTACAACAAACAAACCCACTAGATTCTGTCCCTTGTGGAGAGTTTTCACAGGGGTAGCAAGAACTGAGATAAATAAAAACTTATGGCCAGATGACAACTGTCAAGTTCAAAGAAGGTAGAGCTTACAAGAGCATGATTTCTCTTCCTCTCTACACCCCCAAAACCATGCAGTTGTTTTTGTCTTTAGTTTGTTCTAAGATGAGACTCTAGAACATTTTATGATTGCAGAGATTACCTCCAGTTACATGAATACCTCCATTACAGATTCTCCTTAGTTTAGTGTCAGGTTTTCTGTTTCTCCTGCTAGGAGGGAGTTAGGCTGTGTTTACCATTTGTGGAAGATGTGGTATGAGTCAGAAGCTTAAATTTCCGGTGTCCTCATTCTTGAATCCCCGGTGGCCTTTGGGTTGTCCTAGAGACTCTCAAAATAGAGGTTGAGGTTTGCAAATTTTTGAGCTACAATCCCTGGTTTTTATATGGGAGCATTATTGATCTGTTGGCAGTGGGAGTGAGGAAGGCAACCATCAGACAGTCCTGTTACTAAGTCTCTTTGTCTACTGTAGCTAAACTGGGCATTTCCCTTTCCCAGATTTTTTTAGACCCCTGGTAAAACCACTATGAGTGGAGCTGTGGTGAATCAGTTTCCCTTTTGGTTAGGTTTTAGTAAGAACAGAGAGCTTTGAGCTTTTTCACAATGGCTACTTTCCTCTCTCTCTATGGGAAGCAGAAACATATTTTTACTTTACCTTCCCAGTGAGGAGCCATTAGAGAGAGAAAATAAACTGAGGAAAATCTGAGAAGCCTTCTAGAATCAGAGCCCTGAATTTCTCACTCTCAGACTTGGCCACAAATCTTCCAGTGATTTCTCAGCTCTAGTTCAACTTACTGATTTTGGCAGAACTTTTAGTACCTGTGCTTCCTCTGCCTCAGTGAGCTCAAGTTCTCTGTATCCATATAGCTGTCTGTCTGTCCTGTTTGGGGACAGCAGTTTATAACCTCATTTCTCTGAAAGACTGGGAAAAAAGTTAATTTTTAGTTTGTTCAGTTCCTTCTGTAGATGGGAGTTACGAAGTCTAAGCTCTTCATATGTCATGCATGTTGAACTCGTGGAATAGCTCACAGGTTTAGTACTCAGCATTTCTCTTTCTTACTGTCTGTCCATCTGTCTGTCTGTATGCATGTGAGCAACAAAGTCATGTTATATAGCCCAGGCTGGCCTCTAATTTGAGATCCTCCACTCTCAGCCTTCTGATTGCTAGTTTCACAGGTACACATCACCAAGCTCTGACCTAGTATTTTTTTCTCCCTTGCTTTCCCTGAAGCTGGAATTTTCCCAAGTGATAGTGTGGTCTCAAGTCTAAAAACAAAAGCAATGAGAATCGAGAGTCTGGAGCAAACAAATTAGATAAACCACAAGGCAGACTCTGGAACTGCTTCTCTCATCCTGAGGTGTTCTGTTTTCAGACAGCATTGACCTTTCAAAGGCCAGTGCTGAAAAGGGCTGATACTAACAACCAGCACGGAACATTCTCTTAGTCCCACAGCAGCCATTGTTACACAGAGGCCAGTGGCTTAGGACTGTTTCCTAGAAAGGGAGTTAGGTTGTGCTGTCCTGTTGGTATTCATGTGCACAATGTATCCATTTCATCTTCTTGAGGGTAGAGATTCACAATCGGTGAGTGCTACTAAATTGGAAGAAGAGTGAGACACACAAAAGCTACAGGAAGATGCTGGGGGTTAGGCCGAGCAGTAGAAAGGAAGTATTGCTCAAGCCCCTAAGTTCACCACTACATGCTAAGGCCTCTCCATGGACCAAGGAGAGGAGGGGAAGAGAGGGCAGAAGGACAAGGAAAACAAAGCTTAGTCCTTGTCAACCTTATCTAAGAATCTTAAGGAAAGAAAGTGGGAGGCATGGACCCAGTTCTTTAAGGTAGTCCTTTTCAAACCATCAGTGCCACCTGTTCACATGAGAAATCTCCTAAAAAAACAAATCCTGATTAAGTGGCTCAGGCTCAGGACCCAAGATCTTCTCACAAGCACCCAGAGAATGGTTGTTGCTTAGACTCTACTTTGAGGAAAAAGGGTCTACATTTACTTCCACAGGGGCACCTTGCTCTCTGAATCAAACACATATATTCTTAGCTAACGATGATTCCATTTCTAAGACAGTAGCTGGCCTGTTGTGGATGTTTCCGAGTTCATTGCTTTCTTCTAAGCCTCTCTCAAGCATCCATGAAGACTCCTCCATGGTTTGACAACTATGCTATGGTTCTTTTGGGGCTTCTGTGCCTTTTTTGGTACTTATCATATTTGCAAACATGGGTTGCTACTGACCTTTGAAATATCTTCCAACTAGATTGCAGGCCTCTTGAATACAGAGGGTATGTCATATTATTTTTAATTCCCTGGCCCACTGAGCTTACTTATTCAGAGATGGCAGAGTGTACTGAAAACAGCACAGATGTGAGTCCAGCTTTCAACTCCATCCAACAGCAGTTGAAGCCTAGACAAGGGCTTCTCCTTGAGTCAGGGTGGTGGTGGTGATACATGCATGAAATGTTTAGACTTCACAATGTTATTGAGAAGAATGATGGCAATAAAGCTAGCCAAGTGTTAAACCAGGTGCCTGACATAAAGTCAACACTCTGCACTTAAATCTGCTTCACTCCAGTTCCATTTTCCTGTCTGTTACATGGCACATTGACTCTATGTTCTCTTCATAATACTCTTTTCCTTGAAAAATACCATGTCACATTCAACATTCTCAGGAGATTGTGTGTGTGTGTGTGTGCGTGCGCATGCACGCGTGTGCACGCAAGCACACGCACACACATACACCAGTACTGGGGCTTGAACTTAGGGCATGGTGGCACTGTCTCTGAGCTTTTCTAAAGCTTTTTGCTCAAGGCTGACACTCTACCACTTGAGCCACAGCTTTACTTCTGGCTTTTCAGTGGTTAATGAGATAAGAGTCTCACAAATTTTCCTGCCTGGAGTTGGCTTTGGACCACAATCCTCAGATGTCAGCCTCCTGAGTAGCTAAGATTATAGGAGTAAGCCACTAGCACTCATATGGGAGATTTCCTTCATCTCAAGTAGAGGACCTATAGATACCACAGAGGAGAGACTCCTACTTCATTAAATTCCTCACACTCAAAGCTGAACATAGAAACATACATGATATTAATGTCTATTTTAGCAAAAGGGAAAACAAATATTTTAAGCCAATGTCATAAAATACCATGAATGCTATCTTTAGAAATTTGCCATAGTTCGCAATTTTTACATTTTTGATCTGTGTAGTGACTACCAGTAACTCCAATGAGCTCTGCCTAGGTGGTATGCTGTTCTGGTAGTGTCTGAGGGATGACTTCTCTTATGTTCAGGGTTAAGAATCATAAATGCATATTCATGAGGGATGAAATGATCAAGATTCTCACATGTCTGAGCACTAGTCAGGAATGGGGACATGGACTGATCCAGAAAGTTCTCTTTAAGAAAGCTATGTCAGATAGCCAAGAAAGAAGAAAGGAGATAGGAGGTGGATCTCATGGCAAAGAAGAAAAGATAAAGTGCACTGGAAATAACAGGACAGGCCTAGGCTTGACAATGCAAGTCTGTTTGTTTGAATACTAGCTTCTCACGTGTGACCTGTTGACTTTGGGCAAGTTTCTGAATTTAGTGTAATCTTTAAAAACAGAATTAACATGGCCTACCTTGTAAGTTGAAAATTAAATGAAATCAGGCACTAATGGTATAGAAGGTGCTGGAAAAGATGAATGATTATAATAGGAGTTCAGCCCATCATAGTTCTTTTGCAATACTTTGGAGAGAGCTGGCACTTGGGTGGACCTCTGGGGCAGGGCAGGGCAGGGCAGGTCAGGGCAGGTAGGAGTATCTTGTTGCTCTCTGTTTCTCTGACCTGGTGAACACCAAACTGGAACAGTACCTGTGATGGACCGGCTGAGAGAGAAGAAGGAACTAACAGGCCCCGTGTTTCATTCCTTAACAGGTGATATCATTGTTGTCTTCCTCCTTTCTCCCTCTTCTTCTTTCTTGTTCTTTTTCCTCTTACATTTTGCCTTACTGAAATAAATGGCTTATCTATAATATATAATTGGCGATTATTCATAAATGGAATTGAATTCTACCAAATCCTTGGTTCCTTTGTATCAGTTCAACTTGATTTTTTTTTAAATAAATGAATTATCTTATGCTAGGCTCTCTTCAGATTTTTAAGAAATCTTTTGGTATAATGTAAATCCACCAGCAGAGCTCCAGTCCCTCATTTCTCACAAAACTTGAAGCATAAACAAATGGGAATGTTGGAGAAAGAATATATCCTTTGAATGACATCATACCTACAGAAGCGCCTCAACTTACAATGAAGATACATTCCAAAAAGTCTGCTATGGGTTAGAAGTATCTCAAGTAAAAAATTTGCTTATCATACCTGGTCTATCAAACATCACAGCCTGATAGCAGTTTACCACAGAGTATCATACCATTAGCTCTTGTAAGCACATGGCTAACTGGGAACTTCAGCTTGCTGCTGCTACTCAGCATTGTAACAGTTTATACCATGTAATGCCCTCATAAAAAGATCAAATTCTAAACATCAAGTATAGTTTCTACTAAAGTCATGCTTGTTTGTTTTTTATCATGAAGAGTTAAAACTCCTGAATTGAAACACCATAAATTGGGGAATCATCTGAACCATAAGAAGGAATTGGCAGAAACTAGGCGAAGAATGGGATAGTGCATGAACCAGTCTCTTAGGTGATGTAGAAATATGCACTGAAAAAAAAGTCACTAACGGAAACTGGAAGAGTAGTTCACAGGGAGAATGCATGATTTAATTTCCATCATCTCCTAAAAATTGCTTGGTTTTTTTCCCCTCTTAAAACAACATACCTTTATTATAACAAACTCAAACAATATTCTCCATTATTACTTTATATTGACTCTATTTTTTCTTATGGTATAAATGGTTGTTGGACAAGCCCAGAGCATTTTCTTTAGAGAGGATTTCTGGTCAAAACTCTATTGTCCCTGTTACTAAGCAAAGCATTCTGGGCTGGGGGTCCCTCGGTGGTTCTTGATGGACAACATTATCCTAGTAGAAACTATGTTGCTGGTCAGGGTAATCCACTTGACTGTGACAGAGCCTCTCACTGCAGTCAAGCAAGGAAGGAGGAGCTGTACTCAGATGACACGCAAGGCCCAACCAAGGCAGGGTAAAGAATTAGCAGAGTCCAAAAACCATTTTTGTATGTTTTGTTCACAAGGTCTTAGGGAATTAGCCTCCAAAGTGTTTCCACAAAAGGAAAATGTCATGAAAGAAAACAAGGTGGAGAAAGGTTGAGACTGAGGGAGACTTTCACTTAATATTAATCCCTATGGAAACGTCACATGTCCAAGTGAGTTTGAAAGAGTCCAGCAGACTCTTGGATAAAAAGGAAATATATGTAGCTACCGATGGGGACTGGTTAAATGGAAACAGCTCCACGTTCACTCCCGTCTCTGAAAATTAGCAGCTGTTGGCTGACAAACACCTTTCCTGCACATGTTCTTGCTCAAGCGATAAGAAGTGAAAAGAGCTCCAGACATGTCTATTTTGGGTTGCAGGCGATCTGTGTTGCTATGAGATCTAAGATTAATCGTTAGGATGAGGCCAGATGCCATCCAACAGCTGATCATGAAACCTCTAAAAGTTCAGTTCCCTTCTCAGAAATCTTCAGGGGGGCGGTGGGGGGGTGTTGTTCTATTTCTTGGGGTTTCCCACCCCCAGCCCAAGTGAATTAAAGAGATTAGAGCCTTGATCTTGTAATCATTTTCTTTTTTTAAAGTCACTTGTTTACACAAAACAATTTTAAAAATCATATAAAGTAAGAGTCATAGGTATCTAGTAGATGAAGAGGGAATCAGTAGGTTAATGAGATCTTCATTCACATAAGCAAATGCAGAGTTGCTAGCAATTCTACATCTCCATGCCCTAGTCAGAGTGCACCAATATCTTATAATTGGGTATTTCATTCTTTAAAGTAACATAGAACCAGGTGCTAGTGACTCATATCTGTAATCCTAGATACTCAGGAGGCTTAGATCTGAAGACCGTGGTTTGTGGTTCAAAGCCCGCCCAGGCAGGAAAGTCTATGAGATTTTTATCTCCAATTAACCACCAGAAAATCACTGTGGCACTGTGGTATACTAGCCTTGAGCAAAAAGAGCTCAGGGACAGCACCCAGGCTCCAAGTTCAAGTCCCACGACCAACAAAAACAAAGTAATATAGACACCAGGCAACAATCCGAGCAGTGTTCAGAATAGGATAAGGATACCAAACACAATGATTTAAGTCGTATCCGATGTTTCTGGAAGAAACTCTAAATAGGAACAGAGATACTATCAGGTATCTAAGAACAAGGATTTCTGTCAAAATAAGAAGTGAAACAAAAACCAATATATAGCACATTAACAATTAGTGCTTACTGAGAATTTGTTATATATCAGACATAAGCCAGCTAATACAAGGATCAACTTTTGAATAAGTAGACTCTAAGAAACTGAAATTTCCCCAAAGTTGAAAACTGTCAGGGACACACTCTCAAGCAGACTGACTCTGGAATCCATATTCTTTTTTTCATTTTTTGTTTTAGTACCAGTCCTGGGGCTTCAACTCAGGGCTTATTCCTGAGCTTCTTTTGCTCAAGGCTAGTGCTCTATCACTTGAGCCACAGCTCCGCTTCTGGGTTTGAGGTAGTTTATTTGAGATAAGAGTCTTACAGACTTTCCTGCCCAGGCTGACTTTGAACTGTGAGCCTCAGATCTAAGCCTCCCAAATAGTTAAGAGGATATAGGCATGAGCCACCAGCTTAAATAATATGTTTCTTGCTGATGCAACAAGATACAGTTTACTCAGTAAGAGTAGAACTCTCTCACTCTGATTCCAGACAGAGAATGTACTCAAGACAATACTTACAAGGTCTCAGATGATTTCAAAATAATCTATAACCATAATTACACTAGGAAAGCCTCTTTTTCTATGCAATATAAGGTTCCAAGGTATGGAAAACTTTCAGAAACTATTTTGCCTACCGTACCCACACACATCAAAACCCTCATACAAAGCTCTTCATTGGGAGCTAGAAACCAAGTTCCACAAACTCTCCTACTCTATTTGAAGGGTTTATAATACAGATTATACAGGTTGAAGGTCTGAAAACTTTGGAAGCCATAAAAATTACCCAGGAACTTGTTAAATATGAAGATTCAGTGAGGGGGATAAAAGATTTCCAGGCCTGTTGCTATGGTTTGAATTATGGTTTGCATGTGATGTCCCCTACAAAATTCATGCTGAAACCTAACCACCTAGGTAATAATATGGGAAGGCAGGGTCCTCTGGGAAGTGGCTAAGTTATGAGTGGAGTTAAGGTTTGGGGCAACAATCTCTCTCTCTCTCTCTCTCTCTCTCTCTCTCTCTCTCTCTCTCTCTCTCTCTCTCTCTCTCTCTCTCTCTCTCTCTCTCTCTCTCTCTTTTCCAGTCCTGGAGCTTGAACTCAGGGTCTGAGCACTGTCCCTGGCTTCTTTTTGCTCAAGGATAGCACTCTACCACTTGTGCCATAGCACCACTTCTGGCTCTTTTGTTTATGTGTTGCTAAGGAATCAAACCCAGGTCTTTATGCATGCTAGGCAAGCACTCTACCGCTAGGCCATTCCCAGCCCCTTCACTCTCTTCTATTGCATGAGGGTGTAAGTTTCTCTTTTCTAAGCGATGCAGCCCAAAGTCACCATACTGAAAACAGAAAGCAGCCTGTACTAGACAATTGAACATGTCACAATCTTGATTGTGGAGTTCCTCACCTCTAGAACCATGAGGACTAAATTTCTCTTCTTATAAACTAGGCAGCCTCAGGTAGTTTGTTTTTAACAACACAAAACAGACTAAAACATCGACCTCCAGAAACATTCATTTATAAGTTGTAGGGAAAGGTCTAGTCAAATCAATGTCTAATATAAAATGTGCCCCCAATTTAGATACAGTAAATAATTTTGATGAATGATTGGTGATTATATTTAAAAAGTATATGAAGTACAATGGACAGACTATTTAAAAATGGAACCTGACAGTCATTGGAGAATGGATTAAGTAAAATTCTTGGTTTTATAGTTCATCTTGTTCTTGAAAAAAATCAACACCACTTCTTTATGAACTTGGTGACCATTTCCTTTTGAAAGAAGCTGCAGTTAGTCTAACAGTAAGAAAAAGTCTGAAACAAAAGAGGAAATAAAAGACATATCTAGGCATTTTAAGCAGAATGAAGTCATAGGAAGCAGTTGTTTTCCTGCATCTATTTTTTTAAGCAGAAAAATTTCACCCAGACTAGCTAATCTTGCACCTGTGCTTCTGTGTCTGGCACTTATCTAGGTCAGATTGGAAAGAGAAGCCCCCAGGCCTTAGAAACAGACAACCCACTCCATCTCTGGGACACAAAGCATGTACAGCCACTCTTGTCAGGAGATATCAACACCATCAAGGGAGCAGATTACATGCCATTCAGGCAACACACCAGACTGACAAAATCACACAAGGCTGTGAGACCAAACTCCCTCCCTACCCACATCTCTCATCTTCCTTAATGTGCATGGATGTCTATCTGATGTGTTTTGTTTTTTTAAAAAAGATAACAGGCTTTGGATTCAGATGGTTTGGGCTCTACTCTGGCTGACAGTTTCCTCACTATGTATATGATTGCATAACCTTCCTGGACCCTCCTTTTCTTATACATACACTGAAAATGATAATAGCCATCTCAAAGGATTCCTGGGAGGATTTGCTGAGATAATCCATGTAAATCACAGTGTGCCTGACACATTTAAATACTACAGAATAGGTAAACTGTGACAAGTAGCCATCTTTCAGAGATTATAGCTTCTTCTCTAACTGCTATATCTACTTGTATGATAAGCCCTGATTTCAGACTTGCATGAGCTATAGGATAGCCAGACATCTTGGTTTGGAGATTGCTTGTTAGCACCTCAGACCTGTGTGGGCTCCATACATCTGCGCTGTATCCTACACACAAGCACACATGGCCATGACAGCCTCTAGGCCTGCTTCCCCATGGGCTTGTGTTTATGATAAATATCTATTGGCCATGGTCATTCTACAAAGATGCTAATGTTAGTTGTCTTGATGACAGACATCCAGAGACAAGCACAGTATTTTATAGTAATTCACAGTAATTCTTGCTCTTTAAGTCTCATTTCTGAGTCTCACACTGGAAACATTTTTAACCAGCTCTATCTCATATGTTGTCAGTCCAATTCCACATAACAGGAAAACTGAGGACTGTCGGACACAATTCAAAAAGCACATCCCTTTGCTATGCATTTATGGCTTTTTCCCATTACTTTCAAGAGCCTAATAAAGTTACACAGAAGAGGGCAGATAAAGAAATTAATATTCAGATGACTTAGGTATTTTGTCCCCATTCTTACAGTCAGAGCATAGAGAAAGGGGATTGAAGACTTCCTATTCCATATTAAATCAGGGAATCAATGTATGAACAAACAGGTTTTCACATGATTTGAATGTTTATCAAATATGTTTTTCTACTAAAATCTTATATACAGTAAGATTGGAAGCAAGTAATTACTTGTTTTTTTTATCTTTGTAACTCTCTGTGGCCTTTGTCTTTGGTGAAGTTCTAATGTTATTTAAAAGTAACAGTTGAACCTTTAGCCATATCTCACTCCAGTCAGAGTATCTATCATCAAGAAAGCAAATATCAACAAAAGCTGGTGAACATATAGAACTGTGAGGCAGAAAGGAATGTGACATCATTTATGAGTGTATATTCAAAGGAGTACAAATCAACATATAAGAGAGACACCTGCATATCCATGTGTATGACAACAATATTTACAATAGCTAAGATATGTAATACCTAACACACAATAATTAAAATAATAAAAATCCAGTGAAGTATTACTCAACCATAAATAAGAAGAACATTATGTCATTTGCAGCTTACCAGTTAATATTTTGTTCTTCAGTAGAATTAAGAAATGAATGACTGAATGTCATGGCTGTGATTCTTACTCTTAATTATTTTTTCAACCTCACCTAATCAAAGAAGTTCTTGATAATTGAATAAGCCTGACTGGGCAAGAAGAAATGAAAAAAGAACATTTAATAGGAAAGCAGAAAAATCAGTGTAAATCAAAATACCATATGTATATTGTACATTGCGTACATATGCTATTGGAAGTTAAAATGTGATAGATACTGTCATTCTAGATCTCAAACATTCAGGATCCAATGGAGGGAACTGAACTTGTATATGAAATATAGTTCAACAACATTATGAGCTAGAATCTCCAAGAGCCAAGAACCTTGGCAAAGACAATAGGTAATCCGAGGAGTCAGGAAAGGAGAAACCTGTGAAGGGCTGAGCTGGGAAAGTGGTTTGTGACTAGAGAAAAGATGAGATGGAGGGAGTAGGGAGGTAGAGGAATGTTACCAGAGAGGGGTGAGTGTAGTTTCACTATAAGGAACAATATAATTAGAGATCATGAGTTCCAACAGGCAACAATGACAACAAGAGAAGCAAGGACCACGGTGGTCTCACTTATATGTGTAGGAGGTCAGAAGAACAGGTTTCCCTCATAGCAAGTACACGTTTGGAAATAAAAGTAAGTAAACAGATCAGGATTTTATTACAGAAAAATCTATTTCATACTAGGAAACATGCTCCAAAACTCTGGTTTCAAAATACTTGTCCCACATTGCTAAGCCACAAGGAGGAATATTTTTCAACTTAGAACTGTCTTGCCCTCATCCAGTTTCTCTACCATGTCTACATTGAAGCTCTCTTTAGCACCATGGGTGTCTCATTTTAAAATAAGCCTTCTAAGAGACAGGAATGGCATGGGAACCTGTAGTTACAGATACTTGAGAAGCTGAGGTGCAAAGATTTGCTTGAGCCCTCAAGTTTGAGGTCAACCTGGGCAACAGAAAAAGATCATGTTTCAGAAAAGAAAAACAAAAAAAAATTCCTAGGTAATATTCTTACAAAGATGTGTAGACAATTCAATGTATACTTCCCCATGATCTAAGGCATTTCTAAGAAGAGATTTGGTTTGAAGAGGCCTCTTTCCCTGCTGCTGGGTCCTCACTGCCCAACTATGAAGGTATGGGTATGTGAAGATCATGAGTGAATAGGTCACATCCTTGAGAGTCATTACAATTTTTTAAAGTTCTTTGTACTATGAGAAGAAGGTTCAACTTGCTCTTTAGGTACATCCAAATTGTTCACTTAAAATTTATTGAGATAACTATCTTTAGGGCTCAGAAGCCCTTGTACAACACAGACAAACAAAAGAAAAGAGCATGTCTGTTCTCTCTAAAAGGAGAGCAGAGTTCTAATTCTGAAAAGTTATAAAAAAAGAAGAATACAATTAATGATGATGTTAGATCATGTATGTGACTGCGTGTGTGTTTGTGTGTTTATACATATATGTGTGCCATCTATGTAATATTTAGATTCACATGATCCACCTAGATATCAAAAGACAAGTGGGGAGGGGTTTAAGTGCCTACATGAAACATTTGCTGGTGATTTGAGTGAGCTCTTAAATCAAAATAACTTAGCACATAATCCAGTAACTTTTTTTGTTGGTGGTGGTGGTAGTTGTGGGGTTTGAACTCAGGGCCTGGGCACTCTCCCTGTGCATTTTTTTGACCCCTTTACAGAAGGGAGTCAACTAGGCAAAATTTAGCACATATCCGCTAATATTTGGAATAAAGCTTCATTTTATAATAATTCAAGTCCTAATATCCTCAACACAGAAAACAATGAGAACATTCACAAATTAGGTTTTTGTTTGCAAAGCCAACATTTCCTTAAGCTTAACTAACAGAGAGACTGAGCATTGTTTTGTTTTGTTTGTTTTGTTATAATTTAAAAACAAAAGTAGTCAAGCTCTAGTACAAGAATCATTCCATTAATAACCCATCAAGTGTTTGGGAATACAAATGTTTTGGGATAACCCATCAAGTTTTTTGGGATAATCTGGCTTTAAAATTTTTTGAAAATATTCTCCAACTATGGGTTTTATAAATAATTTTATATGGCTGACACAGTTCCTCAAATCATTCAGAACGTAAAACCTAACTACGATTCAACACCTTTCCATATATGATACCTCAAGAAAAGACTTGTCAGGACGTTGTCAGCCACACATTATACAAGTGCTGTGAAAACTGGAATATGTCAGGGCTCCAATGCACCCCTGGAGAGATGTCAGGAAGCGCTTCTCTCTCAGGACCAATGACCCGAAGCTCCTGAAGTCAACACTGCACTTCACCGCACTACGTTTTTCTCCACCTGGAAATTGTTTACCACTGTTGAACTCTAGTGAGAATGACACTTCTGAAAGTTTCAGCTTCACAGCCCAGTGAGAGTCCTCAGCCTTCTCACATAGCACCATACAATAGCTTTAGGAAGTGATATTTCTAGAGTGAACCAGCTTCTACAATTAAAAATGAAAACAGTAACAGGGTGTCTATAAAGGAGAGAGGAAAGCAAGTCTATAGGAATGCCACTGAAATATATAAAGACAGTCTTCCTTCTGAGGAGAATGGTCCAGAAAGTCAGAACATTTCAGAGACAAAGACAGATTTATTTTTGAACTACACTATGATGGTTAATTTTCAGTGTCAATTTGACTAGTCTGAGACACTCAGATAGCTGGTAAACACAATGGGGGGGGGGCTGTCATGGGGCTTGTACTCAGAGCCTGGGCACTGTTCTTGAGCTCATTTGCTTAAGGCTAGCACTCTACCACTTTGAGCCACAGCACCACTTCCAGTTTTCTGGTGATTAACTGGAGATAAGAGTCTTTTGGCCTTTCTTGCCTGGGCTGGCTTTGAACTGTGATCCTCAGATCTCAGCCTCCTGAGTAGCTAGGATGAAAAGCATGAGTCGTCAGTGCGCAGCTACACTATTTTTAAGTGTGCCTGTGAGGCACGGGGGCAGGGGTTCATCAAAGACATTTAGCTTACTTTAAACTTCACTTTTTCTTCTGGAGCTGGGACATCCTTCCTCTTCTGCCCTTGCACATCAGAGATCCAGGTTCTCTGAAACCCAGGACATATACAGGTAGCTTCATTCAGTTCTTAGGCCTTTAGCTCAGCACTAGAAATTACTGCACTGCTCAGGCTACAGGACAAGGACTTTAATGCACCACAAGATTCCCGTGCTTTCCAGCTTTTAGACAGCAGATCAGGAAATAGCTCAACCTCCATAATTATATATATACATTTCTATAATAAATCTCCTCTTATCTATCTATCCATCTATCATCTAGCTATCTATCTCTATTCATCTCCTATTGGTTCTGTTTCTCTGCAGGAACATGATGATACATATATATACTGTTAGACTTAACCCACCATAATGATGAATTTATGCAGATTTTCTAGCAAAGTTACTTGTGAAGACAGTGGCATTCTTGGTATCAGTAATATGAGCTAAGGTAATCAACTGTTCCAGTGACTCAGGACTAGGGAGATTCCAGGGATGTGAGACATTCAATATCAAACCTATGAATACCCCAGGAAGGGATGGACAAGCTGGTTAAGTCCTACCTCTGTGAGTACTACCTAGCTTGCTGGTAAAACCTTTCCCAGACCCCCCCAGCAGGTTTATTTGCTGCTCACTGGAACTTCCCTACTCAGGCCAGGGAATAGGCAAGTTGCTGCAAGGTCAAATTCATCACTGATTTTCTTTCAATTCTCCTCCTTAGCATCTTGTCCTCTTTGTCTCAAATGTTCAGTTAAGGGACCTCATATTCCCTCCCTTCTCTGGAGCAGGTATCCCAAATTTCTTCCAGTACATTAAAGTAAGAGAGTCTCCTGTCACATTGCTCATGGCCTTGTTTCCTATCATCTAAAGATTGGACCAACACTTATTTTAAAATACATACTTTTAGGTAAGAAGTATCTAGTATTCCTAGGTGATAAAATACTACTTATAATAAAGATATCTTTAAGATAACCCCAGAGAAGAAAATATTTCTGTAGTATGATGGAGACAAAGGGAGGGCAAAACTTTGGTAAGGTTGGCCTTTTATCTTATCCACAACAATCATTCACTTGCTACCTACATACTTTACACAGGCTGGCACAGACAGTGTGTAAACATAAATCCCAGTCTTCTACATGGTTGAAATTAATTTTTCAAAGGTGTTCGATCAAATCTTTGTGAGAGTTTTCAATTTTTTTCTGTTGCAAATATGGGTCTGATACAGATGGATCTCAAAATCATAATTGTCAAGAAAATCAACGTCCATGGAGATTTCAAGGTCTCTCAAGAAATCTGTTCCCATCATTATTCACTATATTGTATGAAAAGTACTCTACATAGAACAGGTCATTATTAATTCGTAGCTGATTAATCAATAGTAAAGCCATTACCTAAAGTACTCCATCATGTATGCAAGGGGATCACAGAATCTACATGATCCTACACATACTTCCTTTTGTCCTTTGAGAAGCACATAGTGTCATGGGTTGCTCATGTGGAAAAAGAGGAGTATGGGGTCATTGGACAGAAAAGAATGTGAGTAACATAGGAAGAAGATGAGATGACAGACTGGCAAATCAAAGCTAGTAGCCACCAATTTTTTTTTTTTAACTAATGTGAACATTCATTTCAAGGTAAAGATCTTAAATAGAGAGTGAGTCCTCTATTTTTGGCATCAAATACACTGGTCTGGCCAAACTACCTTAAGAGATGAACAGCGGAGTCAAACCTAGAAGCACCTAAAATTTAATACAAAAATCAGTTTGCATTTCAGTTTTTAAAAGCAAACAGATGGACCTGCTAATAATGTTAATGTCTAGTTCACAAACAGAAAAATAAATCTGAATTCCAAGCCAAATGAGTGAAACCAGTAAGAAAGGAAAAAGAAGTGAACACAGACAGAAGTCTCCATGCCTTCCTCCCCTTCTTCTCACACTTGGGGCTAGGCCAGGGGAGCACAGGGGAATTGCTAGCTCCCCAGGGGAAACCAAAGTGATGAAGCACACATTCCAGAAGAACACAGAACCTTAACCAAGCTCAAGTTCTCTCTGGGTTTTCCACTTGGCCTTTTAAAGAAAACAAACTAGTTGGTTGAGAATATCTTCTTGTCTAGTAGTTTGAACCCTATACAATTCCAAAGTTGATAGGTTCAAAAAAGAGCATGTATCATTGTTAAATGGTTGAAGCCTATATGTAAGCTCTTCGACTAGCATCTTTAAGCAGATGCAGATAAATATAAAACCGAGTCTGTTCTTGATTCTATAATTAAAACAAAGATAGTTTCCTTTGGTCTTTACTCTTCCTGACACAAGATATGGAGCCCAAATCAACGAGGTCTGGGTTGTTTTTCCACCTCTCACTTGTTTTGCTGTCTTGTTTGGTCATGTTCTGCATTGTCACATAAATCATTTACTATACCTCTACTTTCTCTTGTGGGGGTAGTTTTTATTCTAGTATCTTCACTAGCCCTATTGGCATTTCACATTTCCTACATTTTCTTTTGTGCTTTCCTTATCCCATAAATGTTGCCCGAATGTCTTCTTTATTCCCCTTTGTTCCACTCTTAAAATGTCTTAGTTTGGGAGGCAAACTTTTTTAGCAAGGTCACTGAAAAGAGACATTTCTCTATAATGTCCACAACGTTGTTATCTCATTTTCTAATTTCTGGACCAAAACATCAAAAGGAACTCACTTCTGCAAATGTAGTTCAAGTTCAGGCTGAGTTAGAATGGTCAAACTGAACTTTTGAGTCCTGATTGAAAGCCTTGGGTGGCTGTAAATCCAAGTGAACAGACACGAACAAGTCTTCACAGTCCCCATGGGGAAATCATAACCTTTAGTTATGACACAGCTGACACTGTGCCAAGCTTAAGTTCCAAGGACTTGGTCCAAGTCCTTTACATTAGCTATCTTCTTTTTTCCAATTTAATTCTCATAAATAACCTAAATAGTTCATACTATGATCACCCCACCTTATATAAGTAGATAACTGTAGCTTCTAAAGTTTAGAAACTGAGCCCAAGATAAAACTTCTTTTCATTTCAAAATTACTCAGTCTAACTCAGTGATATAATATTATCCTACCTTCTTCAGCTTAGACTATGCTCGAGTCACAGAGGCATTCTCTCTCATTAAAAGGCCATGGAAATTAAAGTGAAACATTCAGCTCAATTTCTTTAAAGGGGAGATTATGAAAAATGATCATGTAAAATATTTTTTATAAAAAATAAAAACTCAGAGACTAGGTATGACCTATATGATGAAATGGGGGAGAGGGTACAGAGAGAGGGGTGAGAAATATCAAAAGGATCTGAAGGAAGTAAGAGAGTGAATCTTCATTTAACATTCAGATACCATAGATTTCAAATTTCACATTTCTTTTTCTGTCAGCTAATCAGAACTAACACTTCCCCAAAGGTTTCGTTAAGACAAACTAATAAAGGTATTACAAACAGAGCAGCTCATTTGACTTGCTATAATTTCTCCAGAAAAAAAAGAATGAAAAACAGAGGATAAAAGAAATAAAACTATCAGAAAAACACAGAAATGGGAAAGCAATCTGAGCTGAAGCTAAAATTAGTATGTTGTAACCTTAGCATCTTATTGATTCAAAGTATTAGAAATGTGCAGTCTTACACCCCACCTCAGACTTACATCAGAACCTACAATCACATATTTTTATTGTCGTATATTGGTGGTACGGGGAGGGTCATTGTAATATTTTCATACTTTCATATTATCATACAATGTCCTCTGATTAAACTCACTCCCTTGATTGCTCTCTTCTTCCCTCCTCTTTCTTCTACTTCTTCAAACAACTTCATCTGAGTTCACTGTCCTATTTTCATACATGCATATGAACTACTTTGACGATGTCTACCATATTTACCCTCCTCCCCACTCTCCATTTGCCTTTCCTTCCCCCACAGATACCACCCACCAGAACCCGTTCTACATTCCTGAAATTCATTTTCTTTAGTGTATATTAATCATACAAAGGAAATTCACTGTGATATTTCATAATGTATATATTCCACTTTAGTCAGGTTAACTTCCTCTGTTGCTCTCTCTTTCACCCTTAGCCCTCTATTAGTCAACAGCTTCCAGTGTGCTTCTTTATATCAACTCATACATGGATACAATAGATTCTATTATTATTCACCCTCCAACATTCTCTTACTCCCACTAGAAACTCCCTAAATAGTCACACAGCAACAATCTCATTCTGTGTGGGTATGTGTATATGTACACATAGATACATACATGCATGCATACATACACGTGTAATCTATGTATATGTATAACTTTTGGTACTCAGTTTTGCTTTTGAGAGAAAACATGTGGCTTTTGTCATTCTGAACCCATTTACATCACTTAACATGATGGTCTCCAGAACCATCCATTTTCCAGCAAAAGTCCTAATTTTGTTCTTCATTATGAATGAATAATAAAACCAGAATCTATATTTTGACAAGATCCTTAGAGATTCATAGCCACAGTAAAATCTGAGGCGTTCTGTTATAACATGTGACTATTTTCCATAACTTAGCATACCTAATCCATTCTTTACTTTAGAGTTGAAACAAAAGCAAAGGATGAAAACCAGCTCCTCCAAATTTAAGGCAGTAGGTGAAACTCCATTTCATTTTGAATAGGTGGAAAATTATATTTGGGATTTTTTTCAGCAGTTCAAATCTCTCTGTTGCTTTATAATCCTACATGTAATCATTACTTTTATTCCCCATTCACTTTAGGCACCATGTACTATAACAAAAACTTTAAAAATTAGACTTTTGTGTTTCTTAACATAACTAGTTATGAATCAAACACCGGATAGTGGCATGCATTGGGGCAAGCTATCTATCTCCCAGTATCCCATTTCCTCATCTGAACTTTGAGGAAAAGTTCAAATCATTATGGTACCAGATTTATAAATCTAAAGAAATAATGCAAAACTGGCTAATAACCACATCAACAAGGACCTTTCACGAATCATTTAAAATAGGGCCTGACAATGAATGGGAAATTGCTAAATACTTACCAGTATTAATTCATCTTTTATTTTGCATGCTTACTCAGGAGTTTAAATTTTCCATTTTTTAATGTTAATAATCCAAAACAGACTCAATACAAGTTTTCTGCTTAAATATTCCAAATCCCTATACTTAAAACATATTTCTTGCATGAGTTAGGTTGCATGAAAATCAAATTTACGTGAGATAGAGTAGATTAAGCTAAATGAAAAAAATGTTCCCAGAAGATGAAATGTATTGCAAAAGCTCTCTCTTTCTCTCTCTCTCTCCCCTGTCTCTCACTCTCTCACTCTGTATGATGCACCTTAGTTACTTCTATAAACTGGTTATAGTAATTAATAAGACAAGGTTTTCTAAAGAAAATGAGATCATAACAAAAGGTCTCTTTGAATTTCACTATTATTGGAAGCAAAAATAAATAAATAAGTAAATAAAATGAGAGACAAAAACAGCTGAAATGATGAAACTAAGTAATGAAAATTCATTCACAATGATTACTTTCAAGAGTTATTTCTCTTGGGTAATTCAGCGGCCTGTTACAATGGCTCTCCAGAGTGAGATCTAATGTAAATGAAGCCACTAGAAGTGTATTCTCATGGCAAGAATATACTCAACCAATAATGCAGGAGGTACACATTCAAAGCATTCAGGGAAATCTTGAAAAGGAGAAATGCCCTTTTGTTTTGTTTAAGTCAATGACATACAAAACACCTCTTCCCAGACTAACAGTCAGCAAACACTTAAAAATACCAGCCAGGAAAAAGAAATGACTGAAGTAGAAACTTACCTGAATTGTCTCTATCCATGTTTGCTCTGGGAGACTCCGATTCTGAGTTAATTTCTTTAAGTAATCTTGACAAATGGCTTAAAATAATGTTTGCCAATTTTTTTCTTTATCTGGAAAAAAAGCTAACATTTTATGGATGGGCAACATAACAAAAATCTAAAACTTACTAACTTCAAAAACATTTCTTGCAAATGCCTATGGTACTCAAAAGATATTTATCAGTACAATAGAGTATGAAAGATTTCATTTCTTTTAAAAAATGGCAATATTGGGGGGGGAAGAGAAAGGGGGGGGAGGGAGGAGGGTATGAGGGACAAGGTAACAAAGAGTACAAGAAATGTATCCAATGCCTAACATATGAAACTGTAACCTCTATGTACATCAGTTTTATAATAAAAACTTAAAAAATAAATAAATAAATAAATAAATAAAAAATAAATAAATAAAAATAAAAAAAGAGAAAAAAATGGCAACTTAGCAACAAATTTGAACTCAAAGATGATTCACTTATTTGGAATTAAAGAAGTAGATGAAGGGGAGCAAAAGGAATTATGCTTTTCTTTCTCTTATTAAAAAATAAAATAAAATCTCATGATATAGCCAAAGGAAGCCATGATTCTACTACCTCAGCCTCTTACGTGCTTGGATTACAAATATGTACCACCTTGCCCAACAAAATTAAATATTTTTTCAGAAGGGATTATTACTATGAAAAAGAAAGTTACCACAGTGGAGGATAATAAAGCTAGGTGTAAAGGAAGTGAACTAGGGCTGGGAATATGGCTTAGTGGTAGAGTGCTTGCCTAACTTGCACAAAGCTCTGGGTTCAATTTCTCAGCACCAGATAAACAGAGAATACGGGAAGTGGCACTGTGGCTAAAGAAGTAGAGTGCTAGCCTTGAGCAAAAAGAGGCCAGGAACAGTGCTCTGGCCCTGAGTCCAAGCCCCAGGACTGGCAAAAAAGAAAAAAAAGTGAACTAGATAAATTAATGGTAGAGACAAAAGTCATAAAAAACAATTGGGAAATCACAGAGGTTTGTTGGAGAAAGCATTCGGGGCATATCCCATTGGGATGAAGAAACACCAATATTCGTAATACCTTTTAAAGTATTCAACCAACATATGAGATGGCTCAGAAAACTTGAAATTTTTTTGTTGTTTATGTATTCAAATTTTGATTTCTCTCATTTCTTAACATATGATGGAATGCTATAAAAAAGCTTTTATGTTTCAGGCAAGAAACCTACTTAGGAAAGAACTGATTTGTTGCTAAGTACTTCAAGCAGGGGACTGAGTAACTAGATGGACTTTTATGGAAGGTGGATTTTAAGATAACTTCATGTAAGTGAGCTTACCATGTTCTTCACTTACCTCATTTCCTCTCCCTCATTTCCATGGTCAACAATGCCAATATCTTTCCCCTCAAAATTAAGCGATCCTCTCCCATTTATTAAGACTGCTTTCATGGAAAATCTTGAAAAGGTGTCTAATGAAATCTGACTGGCTCTCTACCCTAGAAAACAGGCTTGGACTGGAAACATTAAATGAATTACCAGAAACATGAAATAATAGCAGTAGTTATCACTTACCAGGTAGAGGCATCTTTTATTTTAGTAGAAAGGTTTTGAGACCAGACGGGCTCATCCCTCTTAAAAATGTGTTGTCTCAGGGATGGAAATATGGCCTAGTGGAAAGAGTGCTTGCCTCATATACATGAAGCCCTGGGTTTGATTCCTCAGCACCACATAAACAGAAAATGGCCAGAAGTGGTGCTGTGGCTCAAGTGGCAGAGTACTATACTAGCCTTGAGCAAAAAGAAGCCAAGGACAGTGCGCAGGCCCTGAGTTTAAGCCCCAGGACTGGCAAAAAAAAAAAAAAAAAAAGTGCTGTCTCTTCCTACATAAATCACATGAATCAAGAGACTAAAGATTACTTAACCCATAGGTATAGACTACTATAGTCTAAGTATAGGCTAGAGTGGACATCAACTACTACATTGATTGCAGTATGCAGTAGATTTAAAGAGCAAGGTGCAAAACATTTTTGCATAAAAGATGCCAACATCAGGAAAAATAAAACCAAGACACAGTCATAAGCTAGACCAACAGATCTAGTGTAGACTTATAGAAAATAACATAGACCCCACACCTGGACTGTGAGGTTCAAATTCTTGCCCTACTACTTAGCAGCTGTGCAACCTGCAGGTTGTTCACTAAATGGTTGGCCTCAACTCTACCTCTATTTGTTCAGCTGTGGAAGAGTGATGATGATAGTAGTCTCTAACTTATAGCTTTATTATAAGCACTAAAAATTATAACATTGTTCCAAAGTTTGTCTTAAATAATATCTTTGATTGATATCATCCATCTAACTTTTAGCTCCTAAACACTGGCAATGTTCAATCCATGAAATAGTAATATGTTGCCACAAAGACAAAAATGTTCATTTTTCTTTTGTTTATACCTGTGTCTAGACTGAAACCTGGTTTAAATAAGACTGAATAAACTTTCATGGATTAATTGGTAAAACTATTTTGGTAATGGCACCTAAGAGTTCTACATGAGTACAACTTTTTTTTTTTTTTTTTTTTTGGCCAGTCCTGGGGCTTGGACTCAGGGCCTGAGCACTGTCCCTGGCTTCTTTTTGCTCAAGGCTAGCACTCTGCCACTTGAGCCACAGCACCACTTCTGGTCATTTTCTGTATATGTGGTACTGGGGAATTGAACCCAGGGACTCATGAATACGAGGCAGGCACTCTAGACACTAGGCCATATCCCCAGCCCCATGAGTACAACTTTTGATAAAGTGACTTCATTTTGCCATTTTTACAACTTTCTATGTTTTTGTTGTTATTGTTATTGTTGTTTTCGATCATGGAGCTTCAAGATCAGGGCCTGGATGCTGTCCCTGACCTTTCTACTCAAGGGTAGCAACTGACCACTTTGAGCCACAGCTCCACTTCTGCCTTTCTGGTGTTGAATTGGAGATGAGTTTCCCGGACTTTCCTGCTGTAGCTGGCTTCTAAATACAATCCTCAGATCTCAGTCTCCTGAGTAGCTAAGATTATAGGCATGAGCCACCATCACTCGTTAATATTTTTCTTTTAGGTTCTATGATTTCTTTGAGGAACTAATGAATTCGATTGCTACAACATCACTAATGTGTCCTTATGATCTGACCCCAAATCAATTTATTTCTCTCTTTAGATGTATATGTTTCTCTGTCTGCCTGTCTCCTTCTGTCTCTGCTCTCTTTCTGTATTTTGTGTATCTATTAATGAATACTTTTTTTTAGATAAAGGTTAAACAAGAATGGAAAGCACATTATCAGGGGTCACAGTCATATGCATCTAATCATTTTTTTTTCTTTTGCAGCTACCCATCTTCAGGCCTTTCAGCTGGGGCTGGCTGGCATTTTGCTGCCCTTTATGCATGTGACAAGTGAAAAGATGGAAAGAAAAGAAGCTATACTGAAGAAACCCAGAGTGTGCACAGTGTTCTGAGGCTCCCACTCTCCTCCCTCAACAGCACATCAGCATTCTCGTGTCCTTGCTCATTTTACACCTCACAAGGGTGACAGGCCCACCCTTCCTTCCCCAGAGCATCAGCCTTCCCCAAACTTCCAGCTGTCAACCCCACTTACTGCCTGCTGACCTGCTTCAAATGGGGCTGATTGCATGGATCGCAGACAGGAAAGAAGTTCCCCCCAATAATGTAGGAAAGAAAAAAAGCTCAGACCCTCAAGCTCCTTCTAGACTCCCAGAAGAAAAGGACATGATTTCTCAGCTCTCTCAAAGCACAGAGATAAGCACTCAATTCAACTATCTAGATCCTCTTGATGGCAGTTGCCTGAAATATTTGAGGACAGAAAACAAATATATTTTTTTAATCAGGCCAAACCACTCTACATTTGGGGTTCTAACTGACTCATATTCTCAGAGAAAACTATTCAGTTGCGGTGGAGAAATAGGATTATTCCTCAGCTCACTAAGCAACCAGAAGTTCTTTTAAACCTTGACATTTAATCTACCAGAATTTGGTTTAGGAAAATACATACTTGTGAAATCATCTCTCTTCCTTTAAGAATTTTCTTTAAAAATCTAGACTATAGGAGAAGCTGCACAACTTTCACTTTCATCTTCTTGGTCAGATTTCAACTGGCCAAGTCTCATGTACACATTTATTTGTTTGTTTATGTGTTTGTTTGTTTTGTTTATTTACTTGTTTGTTTGTTTATTTATTTATTTATTTTTGCCAGTCCTGGGGCTTGGACTCAGGGTCTGGGTACAGTCCCTGGCTTCTTTTTGCTCAAGGCTAGCACTCTGCCACTTGAGCCACAGTGCCACTTCTGGCTTTTTCTGTTCATGTGGTAAAGAGGAATCAAACCCAGGACTTCATGCATGCAAGGCAAGCACTCTACCGCTAAGCCATATTCCCAGCCCCTGGCCAAGTCTCATCTATACTTAATAGAAGCTGTTTGCTCCTCTGGTGACTCAACAGTGACAAATGTTTGTTAAAACTATGTAAACTCCTCTTTCTGTGCTCGAGATGGAATCCAGCCCATAAGCAGCTTTCAGTTCTTCAGTTTCTAATTATATAGTCTCCTGAATTTTGATTTAATCTAAAAGACTGGATCACATGCTAATGATATCATTTCTGTGTGTATAACAAGACAAAAGTCTTGTTATTCACTTCAGTTTTTGAAAAGGAAAACTAAGGTATTGCACTCAGATGAGAGAACTAGGATTTAGACTGGGTCAATCTGTCTGCAGCTCTCAAAGAAGAGTGCACAGTACATATGTTAAGAATTTAAGTGATTTAAGTCAGAGGTCAGAAAATTCTCTGCAAAGAGCAGCTTATATTTTAGACTTTGTGGAAAATATGATCTATGCCACAACTATTTACCTCTGCTATGTAGTGCAGAGCAAAAATAAATAAATAAAGGAATGGATATGGTGATCATATTTAAGAAACAAACAACCCCACCACCAAAAAAAGAAACCCTTTATTATGTCTTAAAAAGAAACAGGTGATAGGACACAGCTTAATCAAGGGACACAGAATTTTTACCCATATCTGAGTAAATCTGATAGTTAGTGACAAAATTTAGATTGTGGCTGGCCTACTAAAAGGCACAAGTTCCCTCAACTGAAAGTCAAGGCTAGAATTACAAAGTAAAGGGGCTGCTTTATACTTGCAGTAAGAAGAAAAGTTATGGAAGATGCCATTTAGAAAAAACAGACCCGAATAATGGTTATGATCATAGGCAGGGAACAAGAATGACTTCCTTCCTGGCAGAGTAAACTGCATCGTCTTGGTCAAATTATTTGATTTCTCTATGACTCTATTTCCTTATCAATTAAACAAGGATAATAAAAGTATTTTCCTTAGTTAAAGATTTGGCTCAAATGATAAAGTGCTTTCTCAGTAAGCACAAGGCCCTGAGTTCAAATCCCAGTACCACCAGTATAAAAAAATGAATAATTCTGGACAGGATTGTAAAAATGAACTAAATGAATACATACCTACCAGATAGAAAAGGATGTATACTGTATCAATCCCTCAATAAATATCAATAATATAGGTGTTTGCTGTATGTTTTCATTGCTGCCAATTGTTAATCTAGAGATAAGGTTGGAAAAGACATTGATCAAGTTAAAGAAAATATAAGTAGAAAGTAACATTGACACTATTCTTATTTCTACTGGGATATATTAAAGCACTTCAGATTGAATAGCTTGTAGCAAACCAATCTCTTGGCATACAACTATGATATTTAGGCAGGGTTTGTCTGACAAGACTCTCTTCTGTTGCACAGAATTTCACCTGGGAGGCTTGATGGCAAGATGAATGTTCACTTCCAAAATGCCTAGCAAGCTGGTGATGGCTGTTGTTTGCAAGGTCAGCTGGGACTAAGGAATGGGGATTTGGGTTATTTCTATTTGGGACTTTCCATGTGACCTAGATTTCATACTGCAAGGTACCTGTGTTGCATGAGTGAACATTCTAAGACCATCAGGATAAAGCCTTACTGCCTTTTCACATCCAGCCTGGGAATGGTTACAGGCATCCCATGCTGGTTTTTAGAGGTGAATCAAAGAAGCCAATCCATATTAAAGTGCAGAAATTAAACTCCATCTTTTATGGATAGATATCAAAAATGGTTAAATGTTTTAAAACTCTGAAGTCCAATTACTGACCATAAATTACCAATCCATCCTTCCTGAGAATCAGATGTAGATAGAGATGCAGTTCCCAGTTAAGGCTTCTTATGTACTGCTGCACACAAACTAAAGTCTTTTTTTTCTATTTATTGTCAGAGTGATGAACAAAGAGGTAACAGTTTCATATGTTAGGCCTTGGGTATAAAGTCTTGTAAATGAAGAGACAGGTTATTTGCCACCCACACACCTAACATTTAATGGTGGGAAATATGTAGGAAAACCACCATAGATACCCTTGGTCAATTAAGAGACAAATGAAAAGTCTTTGGTATAGCACCTCTGAAATCTAGCCAACTAACACTCCCAGTTCTATTTTTTCCTTTTATCTCCATCCCACTACATCTAAGAAAGGAGCTTCCACCTTTCTTGGGTCTCCTCTGTAATTCTTTGATTTTTTTAGACATCTTTCATAGATTCTATTTCTGTCCTCTTTTTGTCCAAGATAATAAAATGCATGATAGTTTGATTCTATTAAACACTTTATGAACTTGCTATGGTTTTCATTTGTATATAATACATTCGACAGACATGCTACCTAGACATCTCTTTAATGCAGGCCTTCTAAACCTGGATACCTGAAAATGGTTATGAGACTACAAGCTTAAGATGAGTAGATGTCCCAGTCTTTAACCAAAAGAATCTTCTTGCATGCCAGAAGATCCTTAGAAGAACTTTATCTGTTTTGAAGAGTTTACAATATATAACCTCACATATTTCTAGATACTAATAAATATATTTTGGCTTCTTGATTTGCTCTTTAGCTGTTCCCTTTCTTTAACTTGAGAATCTTTATTCATGGTGAAGATGAGAAAGAGAAATTTTTGTATGTATAACAAGTTCCAGAGCATTTGTATATTTCCTTTAAATTTTCTTGAAATAGTTCCCTTCTTAAATTCCTCCTCCCGAAACACCTGTTATATGTGATGAAAGGAAACCCCGTGACATTGTCAATACTCTGACTGTGATTTTTCTAATAAAATCCACATGTCCATTAGGTTTACTTGCTATTTTCCATGTCCCAGCAGATGACAGCCCTGCTAAGCTTTCTCCTGCTACATTAGAATCGTTCTTCCAGTTTCAGTCACGATCTCCTCACTTTATGCTATTACTGACACTCCTGAAGGATCAACAGACTTCTTTTTTCAGCCCCTTCCAACTTCTGTTTATCAACTAGTACCAGAGTCATTTCCCATAGTTAGGTCAGTAGTATCCAATATCTATTTGTAGAACCATTTCCAATACTCATTCCCAGTGCTTTGTCTTGTTCCTATTTATACTACATGTGTCAACCCAACACATAATTTGAAAAATCAACTAATCTGTTTTCCCATTTCCTTGAAAATGCCTATATGAGTGAAGATGATGATACTTCTAAATTAGTCTAGGCATAGATGGTCTGGTTTCTGCAATCTTGAGAAAATCTTGAATACTGGTATTCAGATAGTAATAGTTTGGCAAACATTTCAGTCTATCTGGTTCAACTTAGGCTGCTGTAACAAAATACTATATATTAGGTGGTTGAAACAACATACATTCAGTTTTCACAGTTATGGAGGGTGGAAAGTTAAGATCAAGATACCATCTATATATTCTGGTTCTGATGAATGTCTAATGAATGGTATCTTACAGATGGCCTCTATCTTGCTGTGTCTTTACACAGTAAAGAGAGAGAGAGAGAGAGAGAGAGAGAGAGAGAGAGAGAGAGAGAGAGAGAGAGAGAGAGAGAGAGAGAGAGAAAGGAGATAGATCTGGTTTCTCTTTGGCTATTAGGACAGTAATTTCATCATGAGAGTCCTTTTCTCATGACCTCATTTAAACTTAACTATCTCTAAACTTCAAATGCCACCATACTTTGAATAGAGCATCAACATACAAATTTTAAAGAGATAGAAACTTTCAGTTCACTCTACAGGACTCCAGGGAGTTTACTGGCTGCCCTTCATCCCACATAGCTGCAATGTGAGTAGACAGGTCACTTGCCAACTCTGACTCATTTCCTATCTTTGACCTTATCTCCCAAATCCTCCCAAATCCACTGATACCAGGTCATGATATATTTTAAACGAACTCAATTCCCAGGAAAAGATCTGTTGCCATAACCAGCTCTCTGGAAGGAGTGAAAAACCCAATGATGGGGGAAAAAAAAGAGTTGAGCATTGAAAGGCCAACAGGCCTAGGCTGCTTAAAGGCTGTTGCTGTGAAAGCCAAGGGCAGTATTTACATACATTTTCTTAATGATTCTCTGGTAGATTTGACTTCCTCAGGTTACAATCAACTGAAAACAATTCATTGTGGGTCATCACTTATTTTCGAACTAGTCTAGCTTGTTATTCCTCATTATTCTTGAGACTATTAAACTGAACAATAAGTAATCTTTCAGGGAAATGCTGCAAAGGAAGTGGCTTCTAGAAGGAAAAGGCCTCCTCATAGCTCTGTTTCTGACATCTAAGCAGTTTTGTTCCCTCTAAAAAATTACTGAGAGTGGTTTATTGTTTAAATGACCTCATTTGGGAGAGAGATTGTCCCCTTTGCCTTACTGTCTTTTTAATTCTGTTTTTAATGAATGTAAGTACAATGAGAGAACAGGGTTGCCCTTCCCTGCAACTGTTATTGCCTGTTGTGGACATTCTGTATTCACAGTGGTAATTCCCATAAGCCCTTTAAGTTATCGTGTGAAAGTGCTGATCCAGTAGGAAGAGAACTGGAGTAGCTGAGTCATGGTCTGCCCTATAATATGGACCTATTGTCTATTATTTTGCTTCCGATTCAGATATACTAACATGCCTACCTTCAAAGGCCCTGTGATTTGATCAACTACTAGTTCTTCTTAAGTCTCACTACCTATGGCTTTGTAGGCAGTTCTCTCCTTCTCTCTCCACTCATCTGGTGACAACATAAGGATGGAGGGCCTTCACCAAGAATCTGACCTTACCAACATCCTGAGGTTAGACTTATAGCCTGCAGAACCATGAGAAATGCATGTTGGTGGGTTAGGTCACCCAATCCATGACATTTTGTTATAACAGCCTGAACCAAGACTCACCTACCAACAAACACTGTAATACTAGTTGGCTAATCCTATTCTAAGAGAAGACAATAGAGATATAGAAATGATACAGAACTGGTCTCTCCCATGGGAAACCTTTGGCCAGAGAGTAAAATAAAGTCAGCTAGCCAAAATCTGGTACCCTTTCCTACCAGGCTTTAGCAGAACCTAATTCCCATGGATATAGTAAATAATTGCTACAGGGAAACAGACCATGTGCATTTATATAGCAAGAGGTGTTTTATGAGATTAAGTGGGAGATGAAAAGTAATCATTGTAATAATAATTTTATATCCCAGACATAAAAGAGAGAGAGGAAAGAAAGACCAGTTCTCTTGTAAAATATTTACCATATAATATCTTTTATCTTAGGGCAAGTCAACTAATTTTCTTATAAATCAATGAGACTAGACATAGGTATTTAACTACTGTGTGAGTCTATTTCTCTTTAGCAGTGGAATACACAGTCCATTGTTCTCTTCACTGCTAGAGAGACCTTCCCATGACACCCACCTTCTCACTCTCAACTGAGGTAAGAGCTTCGCAATCAAATTATTGAAATAAGGTCAGTTATAAAAGCCTGTGGCAGCCACCTTCTCTTTTATTATTTAGAAAAAGTCTTGTCTGAACTTGTAATCAGAAGACACAGACTCAGAGAGAAGGATATATTTTTTTCCTCATGTCAAGAAGCTAGGAGTAATAGAATATCTACAGTCTAGAAAAAGGTCAGGTAATAAATCTCTATGAAATATAGACTGCTCATAAGCTGCCTTTGAAGTCCTGCCTTCTTGTTAAAGAACAAAAGGCAGAGGAGAGTAAAATCTGTAACTCTGCTTTTGGCCCCAGTATGTTGGACTAAGGTACATATGAGTGAATTATAAAAACAATCAAAGAAAGGTACACTATTTTTCAACCAGGAAGGCAAGGAAGGAAACCACCATGTGCTGAATGTTTCTTGGCTTCACTGTCTTGCCAGTTTTGCAGATGGTAGAGTGAGAACTTGAACTCAGATCAAACAGAGTTCACCACCCAGGTTATTTCTCAATGAGCCAAAAACTTTCCTAATGCTAACCTATTCTTGGCACCTCTTAGCACAGGATTGACTGCAGTTTCCACAGACCAGAAAGTGGTCCAGAGTTGTATCTGCCACGAAAGCTGCTAGTGCATGAACTATTCCACGCTCACCAGTGTCTGCAGTGACTTCATTGCAGGTGACTAATGAAGGAAAATATCCTCAAAAGCACTAAAACCCCCAGATGTCTTTATCACACCTTCATATAGGCACACTAAATTGATTGGCTAGACTAATAATTAGATCAGATCCTATTTTAGAAACTCGATGTATATTAAGACAAAAAAAAGAAGGCAAGCTTGCCTGAACACAGATTTGTAAATAGTCAAGAAAGGAAGACCAGGGAGAGGGAACTCCCCCGCAATACGGCACACCAAATAGACCAAGGCCAAATTTTTTTTTTTTTTTTTTGGCCAGTCATGGGCCTTGGACTCAGAGCCTGAGCACTGTCCCTGGCTTCTTCCCGCTCAAGGCTAGCACTCTGCCACTTGAGCCACAGCGCCGCTTCTGGCCGTTTTCTGTATATGTGGTGCTGGGGAATCGAACCTAGGGCCTCGTGTATATGAGGCAGGCACTCTTGCCACTAGGCTATATCCCCAGCCCAAGGCCAAAATTTTTGATGACACATTAAATGAAATATACCTAATCTCTACATTGTGAAAAAAATATACTTTGGACTTTCAAAACAAAAGTACAAGCTTTATAACTAAATACTATGCTATCAACTTAATGAATTCTAGGTCTTCCTGTCTATCGTTCCTCATCTAAGAAAGAGCAAAGACCTGTATAAAATGCATCCGATACATTAGGATGAGGACAGTCCTCCCTCTCCAGGGGTCCAGCTTAGAAAAGTAAAAGTTTTTCAAGAGAGGAGGACTAACAAACAAGGATAAAGAAGGCAGAATATAGTCAAAATAGATTGTGTGCAACTATGAAAACAGAGCAACGAGGCCTGTTGCAATTTGGGGGGATAAGGGAAGGATGGACAAGAGATGGAGGTGATAAGATTGATTAAAATATATTGTAAGCATACAGGGAAATGTACCAATAAGCCCGCCTGCCCCCATCTGAGTAATGTAAGGTAATAAAAAGAATAATAAAATGGGCACACTTGCTGACCATCAGCAAACATTTCCTAGTCCACAGGAGTGAGGGACAAAGCTTGCTTACTGGACAGGGTTCCTGAAACTCTCATTGTCCATTCTCTCTATGACCTTTTAGAAGTTACCTGCCACACAAGTAACTTGATATGCTTACTTAACTCGCAGAACCAGTATCCTCATCTATAAAATTGGCAATAATTAAATCACTTCTTATGCCTAATCTCACGTATTAAACAGGGTATACATGTAAACACATACAAATAACTTAGTACATACTATGGCCACCAAAATCAAGAGTCATAGAGCAGGCAGTAGAGCAAATTTGTATCTCAATGTTCAAGCTGGACTCCCATTCAACTGATTTTCTTCTTGGCATTAAGACCCTAGACTCAAAGCCTTAAAGGAATACCAAATCTCCTGTGGCCAGACTCTGGGTACCTTTGTATGCCTGCCTTCTGAGATAGAAACTCATGACCTTTATTAGCAGAAGATAGGTGAGAGAGTTGCTGCTTCCTTCACCCTCCAGCCTCAGAATCCTTTGCACTAGTCTCTCCCAAAGTGCCTGCTGAAATCAGTTTTCAGTGTTTTTTTTCAACACCTGCTCTTAATTAATTCAAAAATTCCAAGGTTTTCTTTGTGGCCATATTTTATTTGGTTTCTCAGCCACTTCTCTCATATTACACATTTCATACTTAGAGACCTGGCATCCACATTCATTGTGATTATTTCCCACAACTTCTAACCCTAAACAACTGCATGAACATAAGGAACTTCCAAATATAGGTGGTGGAAGTGTGAAAAATATAGGTGTTATTCATTCATCAGCCAGTCAGTCATTATTCATAGTCTTTAAGAACACCTTCTAGTATTTGACATTTGCAAGTCTGTGGGGATAGTTTTATCCATACCAGGTAATTGTAGTTCTCAAAAGACTTCACCTTGGGAAAGATAAAGATACTTTTGGTACATAATATGTTGTAAGGTTTCCATCATTGGGGTCATAGAATAACACTAGAGATACTCAGCACCATCTCAAACCCAACCAATGAAATCTAGCGGGCCAGGGCTCTGTGTGTGTGTGTGTGTGTGTGTGTGTGTGTGTGTGTGTGTGTGTGTGTCTGTGTGTGTGTGTGTGTCTGTGTCCCTGTGTGTCTGTGTGTGCTGTGTTTCTGTGGCTTTGCAGGTGACTCCATTATGCAGACAGGATTCAGAGTCTCTTGGACAGAGGAAGTTAATAGCCATGTGGGTATTCCTTCCCAAAGAAGAGGCCCCCACCTGGAATAGTAAGGTAACCATCATGGCCAAAGGAAGATGACATCTAAGCTGAATCTTGACAAGTGCCTTGACAGGTGAATATGTGGGAAAGCCATTCATTCCAAAAGGTGAAATAAGCTCACTGCCCTGCAAGTCATCCTGGGTCAAGTTTAGAGTGCTAGGACACAGGGACTTCCAAGCAAAGGGGAGTCATAGAATTGTTAGCAGGGAGATAATGTGATCCATCTTATACACATATGAAATATAAAGACAACATCCAAGGAGCAAATTTTACTTTCATCACAGCTTAGGCCAGCAAGAACTGTCTTAATTTTAACAAAACCTTCAAAATTTTTGGCACATTACAAACAGAAAGCTCTACCATCAGGTAAGTTTTGTTCTATTCTTTCCTGAAACCAAGCACAATGGTTCTCAGACTTCTGCCTGCAGAAAGGTGAGGAGGTGCACATAGACTCACTGGAGGTACATGAGGCATTTTGGTTTAATATATTATATATATGATTAATATATTATATATATATATATTGTTGCTGGGAAGATGCTGTCCTTCCTAGGAAGGGAAAACCCAGAGAAGATGAAATTTATTTTCTGGAAGACGAGCTGAACTCTAAAGAAATTAAGCAGCAATAATACTTTAAGTTTCACAATTCGTCTATTATTACATCCATCAAGTCATGGAGAAGCTTTCATTAAAGCTTATGGCACTGGTGATGGTAATATTGGTTTGGGTTTTGTTTTGTCTTTAATTTGAAGGTGTACTCTCATTTTAATTGCTATTTTACAAAGGAAAAAAATCAGAGAAAAAGGACGAGGAGAACAAGAGAAAGAAAAAGAACATAACAGTCTGATTTCCTAAAGGTTGAGATATTATTATTATTATTATTATTATTATGACAACAACAATAATAATAATTTCCAGGAGAGAAATGAAGTTTAAAGGTACCAGGAAGAAACATTCAATGGCATCCAATGCTAGAAATCTGAGGTAGAGGTAGTTTGAGAAATTTACTGCAAGTTCTCAAAGAAATCCCTTGATAGAGAAATTAGAACCAGCAATCTCATCTGGCAGCCTCCAGCAGAGTTTTGTCTTTCCTGGGATTCAAGCACTTCAGCTAATATCTGAGAAGAAAAGAAGCAGCTCTTCATTTCTGCTCATATTTATGACTGGGGAAACTATTCAATGAGATAACAAAATATGTGAAATATGCATCTCTAGTCTGCTAAGTATATTTTAATCAAGGAAAAAGTAATAGATCATGCGGCCCTAGTTCTCAACAGTCTTTTGTTAATTTAGTCAATAGCTATTTATTTTAAGTAGGTAACACTCAAATATCAGTTTGCATCTTGGTATGTCAAAATGACTGGTTTTTCTTGTTCTTTGGTTCCCAAGGCTAATTATTATTTTAACACCTTTTGATATGGTAAATAAGGCTACAGGATTTCTCCTGTGTCTATTAGTCATTACCATAATTGCACATGTTTATAATTTTTTATACTTCTTTCAAAGTGTCAATAAATGATTATATTTAAGCCTCTTAAGAAGATCAAAAGGCAGCTTTTACCTGAAAATCTTTCTTAGGAAGTAAATATGGAATTGGCAGAAGAGAAAAGAAAAACGTGTTATCAAAGCCTTCCCATGTCACATGCCAGCTGTGTCACTGCGAGTGAATTACCTGACCTGCCTTTGCCTTGGCTGCTTTATCTCTAATATGGAACAGCAAGATTAGGCTTCTTGTGTGCCTGCTTTTAGAATTCAGTGTGGTAATCCAGGGAAGATGCTTAGCAAGTCATCTGGAATGTTCTAGCTATATTGTTACTTAGAATATTTATCCATTTATACCTTGTATTCATTGCCTGTAACTAAACTTAAGGAGTGAATCAAGCACTTTTCTTAGCAATCCATGAGTAGGAATTCTTTAAATTTAATAGGACTCCTTGAAGTAAGAACTCTCATTGCTGCGTGTGGTTTACAGATGAGCCAATTGAGACACAGAGATACAAAGTCACTTGTTCCATGTCTTGTAATGAAAGATGGTAGAGCAGGAATCCAACTGGGAAAGCCTGGTTCTAGGCTCCACTCTGTTGTCTCAGAAACAAATCCAATGAAACACATGCTTAAAAATACTGGGGTTTGAACTTGCTTTACCATGGAACCACATCTTCAGCCCAATTTTGCTTCCTGGTTGGATGTGTGCCTAGACTTCAGGCTGCCTATGCGTCCAACAAAGCTACAATGACAGATGGACACAGGCCACAGTGTCCAGCTATGTGTTAAGAAGGGTCTTGTAAACTTATTTGCCCTGGCTGGTCTTAGACCATGATCCTTTATACTCAGCCCCCGCAAAGGAGCTAAGAAAAGCATGAGGTACTAGTACCTAGCATGCCTGTACTATCTTTAAGACTGGGTCTTATTCAGCAGTTGACAATGAAACAGCCAACTGATTGTTACTATTTACATACTAGGAGCCCCACCTAAGAATTAGGGTAGTAACCATAAGCACCTTAAGTGCCAGTGAATGTTCACATATAGATTTCTGCAGAAGCTCATACCTGTAATCCAAGCTTTACTCCAGAGGAGGACATAGGAGGTCTGTGGTTTGAGGCCACCTTGGAAAAAGAGTTAGCAAGATACCATCATAACAATCAACCTGCTGTAGTGTGGTGATTTTACTTCTTTAAAATATGCAAGTGACAGAAGCAGGAAGAGTAGAATCTGAAAAATAACTAAAGAAAAAAGAAAAAAAAAGGCTAGGCATGGCTCAAGTAGTAGAGTACCTACCTAGCAAGCATGAGACCCTGAGCTCAACCCCTAGTACCACCAAAACAAAGCTTCCTTTTATTGACTTTGCTATCTCTTTCTACAGACCACACATACCCCAAGTCAAGAAAGAGTGCCATACCAATCATTCGGATCCTCTCTGTAACACACTACCACTGCCCTATCCTGGAAATTGGCATCCAGATTCCAGGCCCCTACCCATCATTTTTTCAGATGTGTCATTTTCACATAGCCTTTTGAATATTCTAAATGTCCTTCCTGTGGGTTGTCAGGCAAATACATTCTTGGCACTCAGTGAGAACTCCTTGTTCAAAATGCCACACATTAAAAAGCTAATGATTCAACACATGCTTTTTGTGCATCCAACCTATCAGCTAGAAATGAATTCACACTCTTTTTATGCTATAGTGCCAACTTTCCTGAGGGGAGTGGGGGGGGGGGGGCTCTGCCTCTCTGTCTAGTTTCTCATTAAATATTAGAATTTCTGCTTTTGCAAAACAGGACGCTGCTTAACTAAGTCATTCAGGGAGGAAGCACAGCCCAGTGAGCAGAACAATGATTTGAAAGTCCTGAGTTCTATTTTCAGCTTCACTGTTGACTAGTTGTGCATTCAGCCCTAGGGAGGTCAAAGGCAGAATGGCCTTGTGCTTGCTCTCTACGTGCAGCTCTTGATGGAAAACAAATCAGGCATCTGGCTCTCAGCCTTTGGAGAATAGACATATAATCATGCTTTGTTTTCCCCTTTTAAAGCAAAAAGAACAGAACAAGCTCTCTGGGGTGGGAGGAATGGGATAGTAAAGAAGGAAAAGCGAAACCTGATAACCTTCTAAATAATCCAGGGGTAAGGAGATTGTTTGAGTCATTCAGATCAAAGAAGGCTCCTTGGAACAAGTTGGAGGCTCCTGTATTTTAAAATGGAAAAGACAAAGGGAACTGAGCTGACAGACTTCTCTCAACTTAGACAATAACAGTGTTCAGAGCTCCACCTGTAGGGGCCAGGCTGGGAAGCCAGGTGCTGAGGCCTGTGAGCAAACAGGAAATCCCATATTCCAGCTAACATGGTTTGCTGTGGCTAGCACCAAGTGCTCATTATGGGAGAAGTAGGCTGTAATGACCAGACTTGCTGAATTTCTAAGAGAAGCAGAGCATTGAGATTTGTCATTATAACTCCTGAGATTTTAAGTGATAGATTCAAGTTTTTAAGGGCTACTAGGAGAAACAGAAGCATGGCTCAAGTGGTAGAACTCTAAACTTAAATTAAAAAAATATATATAAGCAAGAGCCCAAGGCCCCAAGTTCAAGCCCTAGTACCAGCATAAAATACAAAAGAAGATAGCTGGTCACCAATGACTCACGCCTGTAATCCTAGCTACTCAGGAAGCTGAGATCTGAGGATCACAGTTTGAAGCCAACCCAGACAGAAAAGACATGAGTCTCTTCTTTCCTACTAAGAAATAAAAAGCCTGAATTGGGGCAGTGGCTCAAGTAGTAGAGTACTAGCCTTGAGCAGAAAAGCTTAGGGACAGTCTCCATGGCCTGAGTTCAAGCCAGCCCCAGGAGTGGCACAAAGAGACCAGGGGAAGGTGGGTGGGGCTGAAAACTGGAAAGGTAAACTGAACATATAGCTCAAGAAGTGAATTTTCTGTCTTCTTTCTAGTTATATGGGCTAGGGTTTCCTAAGAGTTACAATTATAGTTTCACCATGAATGAGAAGAAGGTACATTTCACACAGAACATTCACAGAGACACTCAACTCTATGCATTAGAATTCCCATGAGTTTATAAAAAAAAATAATAACCACACATAGGACCAGACATAAAAATTTGAATCTAATCACTGAAGTGTTTCTTATCTGATTGTGTTAAAGAAGAAAGACACATATGTAAAGGTGAGGATAAAAGATGGTGCCTAAACTTTGGGAACTTTAAATCTTCCCCTAGTTAATTTAATGTGAAAAAGTTTAAGAATTTCAGGAAATTCTAAGTTTTAACATGATAATATACAGGTGATTTGGTAAGAGAATTGACATTCAATATGAACTTCTCCTTTTTTCCTTCCTAGGGGCTCAACAATGTTGCTGGTGGCCTGATTGTCTTGGGACTCATTTAGAACCACTTGACAACAGCTACTCACTGGGAAAAAATGGTTATTGTTGTAATGGTCAAACACAACAAAAGCCAAAGGAGAAGTGAGAGCTCAAGCATAGGTGAGTATTTACAGGGGGATGAATTTGTTGTCTGATGGTCATGAATTGGGCAGCAGAACAAAGTAAATCTTTTACAAGTAAAATTCAATCTCTGTTTACTGTCTAATGGATTTTTAAAAGTCTTTACATGAAGCTAATAAATGATATGTAAAACTAATAGTTTTAGGGATTTTTTTCTCCTCTTATAGGCTATATGTATTGTAAATGATACAATTAAAGTCTCAGTGGCTGGCTATATCCATGGCTAGTTCTTATTTTGTCTTTGTTTCCTCTTGCTATTTGCTACATTTCCTGTAAAAGATGCTAGTTTGGATAGCATACAGTAAATTCCCTCTGGTGGAGTCTGAAAGTGGGCATTTCTTGTTGTCTAGTTACCTCAGAAGCAACCTAGCACACCTAGTGCCGAGGCCTCCCTCTTCCTAATGCCAGGTAGTATAGCTCACCTACAGAGGGCGCTGCTAAGAGGCAGTGGGAATGCTGGACCCATATTAACACAAGACAATCTCCAGCCTGTCAAGAAAGACCTTAAAGCTAGCATTGTAGCTAGTAGTGTTGTAAATTCGGGTAATTGTGCTCACCCTCACATTAGATAGGTGTCTGTTCTTGAACACATCAGAGGAGAAACACATCAGTGAGATGACCAAGAAAGCTTGTTAGGCATTTTCTGGACTTGAAGCAGCACAGGCCCTGAGGTCTGATTTGTACCTGACCACACAGGAGACTGTGACCAAAGCTCCTCTTTCTGGTGTGTGGGACAAGAATATGTTGTAAATAAGCAGCACTCCCAACATTGCTGGAGAACGTAGCTTTGTTCAAAAGAGGCCAAGTTCATTTTGGAAGAAAATGCATGGTTCCATTAGTGAATACCATTAGGAGCCAAGAGAATGAAATCCTAAGTGGCTAGCCTGACTGTATTCAACAGAAGGGTTATGAAGAGATGCCTTTTGTTATAGGAAAGGAGGTATATCATTTAAAATCATTCAACAAAATGTCCCAGAAGAGAAAAATCTATTCATGGATGTCTATAATATTCAGAGGATCCCAGTGACAGATTGTAAGAGCATCATTGGTTATGTTAAAACTATTTGCATTCTGGGATTTGAACTCAGGATGTTATTCTTACTAAACATACATTCTACTACTTGAGCCACATCTCTAGTCTCTACGATTAGTTAATTCTCTAGTCATTTACTATTCTCTATTCATTTACCTGTGATAATTAGAAATTACAACCAAAGACTACCCAGTTTTAGTGGCTAGTGGAACCCAGGGACCAGGGAATCAAGTTAACTAGTCAAAATATCAAACTAGAGGAAGAGAAGAAAAATAAAAATTGCTTATTTATCAAGCCTAGCTCAGATAATAAACCATTTTAACTTGAATAGATAAGAAGTGTTAGTAGGTGGATTCAATTTCACAAGGGTATAGCCCTTGTAAATGCAGCCATCTCCATTCTAAGCATAAGCATATGGAGCAGGATTTTTTTTTTGTTTTTTACATTTATTTATTGCCAAAGTTATGTACAGAGGGATTACAGTTTTATACAAAAAGTACTGAGTATATTTCTTATCAATCTGTTACCTCCCCCCTCATTTCACCCACCTTCCCCTGTCCCTAGCACCCCCCAAGTTGTACAGTTGGTTTACAGCATATAGTCTTGTAAGTATTGCTGTTGCATTCACTTTTTACCCTTTGTGTCTCTACTTTGATGTTCCCTTTTCCTTCTCTAGATCCAATAAACATATATACAATACCCAGGGTACCAAAATCAGTTACAGTGACATCACAGGTAAAGCCACAGGGAAGAAAGACAAAAGAAAAAGGCATAATTTCACATGGTGTGTTGAAAATAACAATGATAAACCACTTATTTCCATAACTTGGAGTTCATTTCGCTTAGACATCATCTTATGTGTTCATATGTACTATTGAGCTATTGTGATCTTCTGCTAGGACTATCCTAGACATGTACTAATTATTACCAACCAAGGAAACCATAGAGTCTATGTTTCTTTGAGTTTGGCTCACTTCACTTAATATGATATATTTCCCAAGTCTTTCCATTTCCTTAAGAGTGGGGTAATATCATTCTTTCTGATGGAAGCATAGAATTCCATTTGTATATGCACCACATTTTCTTGACCCATTCATCTACTGAGGGGCATCTGGGTTGGTTCCATATTTTAGCGATGGTAAATTGTGCTGCAATGAACATAGTTGTGCTGGTAGCTTTAGTGTGGTCTTGCTTGTAATCCTTTGGGTAAATCCCCAAAAGCAGGATTGCTGGATTATAGGGGAGCTCTATGTTTAGCCTTTTGAGGAACCTCCACACTGCTTTCTAGAGTGGTTGAACAAGTTTACACTCCCACAAACAGTATAGTAGGGTTCCCTTTTGGCCACATCCCTGCCAGCATGTTGTTTTCGGTTTTCTTAGAAAAGTGGTTCTTCAAAAGAAAAAGTAATGAACATACATCACATATAGAAATAAATGGCATAGTGAAATGGAAGAAGAGATGGAAAGGTAAATGGATATTTTTGGGCTGCTCTAATGTCCTTATATCCCATGTAAAATATGTAAAATCCCATAGTAAAATACTTTAAGGTAAACTATGACAAGGTTAAAAATATACTATAACCTCCAGAACAACTGCCAATGAGTTAGATAAGTTATAACCAATAAGCCAATTGTAAAAAAAAAAAAATAGTAAAAATACTAATCTAGCAAAAACAACAACAGGAAGAGGACAAGGTAACAAACAGTACAAGAAATGTATTCAATGCCTAATGTATGAAACTGTAACCTCTCTGTACATCAGTTTGATAATAAAAATTTGAAAAAAAAAAAAGAAACAGAGGACAGATAAATAGCAATATGGGAGATATAAAGTTGAGAGTATCAATAACGACATTAAATATTAGAAATCTTTACACTTAAACTAAATGATGTGCATTGCTAGATAAGAAGACAATACCTAACTATATATTGAAAGATAACAATTTATTCAAAAGTTATTACATCAATAATAAATCATGGTATAAAAAGCTACCTTTGGGGTTAGAGGTATAGCCCAAGTCATAGAGCACCAGCCAATGATCAAAAGCAATTGTCAAATACTGTATGGGTCCCAGTCCCAGATCAGATAATAATAATAATAATAATAATAATAATAATAAGAGCTATACTATACAATTAAGTTGAAGTGGTTGAGTGAATCTCAACTACTTAACATGTGAAACTGCCAATTTGGATATCTTGTCAGTAATTCATAGCAAAACTAGACAGATAATCAGTGAGGTTGTAGAGGATTTGAACAATAATATCAACCAGTTTTACCTAAGTAAAATTAATGGACTATTCTATGCAATAATAAAACATATATTCTTCTTAAACATACATAGCATATTCAATAGTAAACTTAATATGATTAATATTATAGAAAGTATGTTCTCTGAACAATTAAGCTAGAAGTCACCTCCAGAAATATATTTGTAAAAAGAAATGCCTTTTGGGCTGGGGATATAGCCTAGTGGCAAGAGTGCCTGCCTTGGATACACGAGGCCCTAGGTTCGATTCCCCAGCACCACATATACAGAAAACGGCCAGAAGCGGCATTGTGGCTCAAGTGGCAGAGTGCTAGCCTTGAGCGGGAAGAAGCCAGGGACAGTGCTCAGGCCCTGAGTCCAAGGCCCAGGACTGGCCAAAATAAAAAAGAAATGCCTTTTGATCCATATGCCAAAAAAAGAAATCATTAATATATCAGAAAATGTTTTGACTTAGATAAAAATAAAAGCATAATATATCAAATTTTGTCATATAATTGAAGCAATGCTTAGAAAGTTTATAATATTAAGTAAGTTTTAATATTAGAAAAGAAAAGGATCTCAAATCAATGGTCTTCATTTCCTTAGGGCAGTAGAGAATATTAAGCCAAAAGTAAGCAAAAGAAAAAATAATAAAAATAAAAATGATTTCTATTGAGCACTCACAGTGATCTAGGCATTGCCATATCTTATGCTCAGTATCTTTTCTAATGCAGTCACAAATTTGTGAGTTAGTCATGACTATCATCCTGTATTTCAGATGAAGAAATTATGTATTGCTGAAATTTAGTAACTCTGTCAAGTTCATATACTTAGCTAACTAAGAGCTAGCTTGGATTTGAGCTCAGATTTGCATAGTATACTATTTGAATAACCTTTACATTTTATTGAACATACATATACTATTAAATACATTGTATTATCTGTATGCTTATTATTTATATGTTGTATATATGTATTATATTACATATATAGTCATTATATATTTTATGTATGAACACACACATATACTTTATTAACCTAGAGCCAGAAGGCCATTCTCTTATCACTTAGGGTAAGTCCTGCCTGTTATCATATCTGAAAATATCCCTACAAATTAAATGATCCACCATGAAGGACATCTGTGGTAACAGATGTGACTAGAGCCCGTGAAAAATTTTCACTTGCTCCTGCCAGTCTTTCAAGTTTCATGTCCTTGGGTCATAGAGATATGGATGAGTAGCTGAGTGTCAGAGTATTCCATGCCTGGCCACCTTAGCTCATAGGGACAAATGCAACCTCTCTAAAATATTAGGAAATCAAGCCTATATTCTTTGTATGAGAAGCCAAATGCAATTCGCTCTAAGCACAAAATAGCTACCAGATTCCTGGGAATGTCAGGACAAAATACTGCAGACTAGGTGGCTTACGCAATGCCATGAAAGTGTTGAAGCATAAATCAGTATGGTGGACTGAGTAAAGGACACTCAGAGATGTGATATGCTGAGTTTGATTGATACAGGGCTAAGGAATAAACAAAATGATAGCTAAAGTGCTCTATTTTGTGAGCAGAAAGAAGATTGCAAAAATTCTTAATGAAAATTGTTAAGAATTGGCTGTCATCAAAGAAAGTAATTTTTAAGAGCTCACTCTAGATAAAGGAGTTAGGACATATCATAACTGCTCTGAAGAAACATGGATCAGAACCAAGCCAGAGGTGACCTAGAAAAACTGAGATCTGCATTTGGATGGTACATAAGAAAGTCAAATCTGCAGGATTAGCATTTGCTTTAGATGTGGGAATTGAACAAAAATAGTATTTGCCAGATGTCTGGATTTGTCAATGAACAAGATGATGATTAGGAGAGATGATGCTATGATGTTATGAGAAGGAGTAATAAATATAATTGGAGACACATTGAGAACCTATAAGGAAATTGAGTATCTTTAAGACATTTAAAAGAGATCTAGTAAAATGGTGTATTTACAATTACAACAATCAGCAAGTAAGGTATATAGTAGTCCTTGTCAGAGTTCTGTTTTTCTAATCATACTCATGCAATACAAAGTTGAACAAGAGTCTCACTCTCATGTTAACTGGTATCTTAAGTTAACATTTCATGCATAGTCACCAGAGAAAATATCCTTTCTTTTGTGTGGGTGGTACTGGGATTGAAACTCAGCCTTGCACTTGATAAGCAGACACTTCACTGCTAAGCAATGCCTCTAGCTCTGATTTTTGCACCTCTATTTGCAATAGTCCCAAAAGTGTTAAGCTCCTAGTAATTAACCTAACTAAGGATATGAAGGACCTCTACAATGAAAAATATAAAAATTCAAAGAAGGAAATCAATGAAGACATAAAAACATATGCTCCTGAAATGGCAAAATTAATATGAAAATGGCAATACTAAACAAAGCAATCTACAAATTCAGTGTAATACCCATAAAAATCCCACTATCATTCTTCACTGATTCAGAACCACCTCTTTATACAGGACTTTATGTGATTAGGGCTTGAAATTCCTAGCATGAGAATAATTGTTGTTTTCCTTCCTTCCTTCTCCTTTCCTTCCTTGCTTGCTTGCTTCCTTCCTTGCTTGCTTGCTTGCTTCCTTCCTTCCTTCCTTCCTTCCTTCCTTCCTTCCTTCCTTCCTTCTTTCATTTCTGTCTGTCTTTTCTTTTCTCTTTTTCTATCTTTTTTCTTTTGTGCTGATACTGGTGTTCAAATTCAGGGCCTTGTGCTTTTATTTGGCTTGTTTATTCATGGATGGTATTTTATCGCTTGAGCCATGCCTCTGGTCTAGTATCTTTCAGGTTCATTGGAGATGGAATCTTACAGACTTTTCTGTTCAGGCTGGCTTCGAACTTAGATTGTATGATCACAGCTTCCTGATGTGAACTACTGGTACCCAGTCTGTAATGTATGTTTTATATAAAGTCCCACTGATAGCTAGGACAAGGAAAGCAGTTACCCAAGTGGCATTCTCATTCTTCACCATTCTCATCATTATACCCCAGTGCCCTTAATGTGTATTCTTCTTTAATATTTAAGATGATCTTCTGAATTTTCCAAGCAGGTGACACTCGTCTCTTGAATAAAGAAACTGAGTAAGACTTGAAGAACATAAATGACTTCTCAAACACATTACAAAACAAGTAGCTTGGTCAAGACTCAACTCAGGAAACTTAGAGCTACTTGTCCAAAGGTTCTTTTCCCCCTGGTTTTGCTGTCAGAAGATGGCTTGTTTCTAGAGTGGGTTTGGGGAGGTCAAAGGTTACCTTCTAGCCACAACCTCATCCAGTATATCTTATTTATTCTTTGTTTTCTTCATGCTGAAAGGGCACTCTCAAGATGTTAGCGCAACCTGAACATTTCTCAAGCATTTAACTCATCATCCTACTCTCGTTTTCTACAAGAGTCACTAGACATGATGTCATGCTAGGAAATTCATATACAGATCTCAAACTCAGCCCTGGTTATACTCTCCTAGAATGTATGCCCCGCAAGGGCAGGGACAGTATCCACAACACACAGCGGCAGGCATACAGTATATTCCTATGTGTAAACGTTGGAGTCAAGCATCACTAGCTCCTGTTTCTGGAGATGTCTTTTCCTCCATAACAGGAATATTGTAATATGTTTTCAGGTAATTTTTTGGAATTTTGTTCTTCTCTTCCCTGGATTTCTTCTGTGTATCTCCATTTATATCCTCATCTCAAAACATTCAGCAGTTGCTCCAGGGTCTCTCAGGGCAAGGCCAAGTTTCTGCCCCTTGAATTCAGGTTTCTCTATAATCTGATTATGGCTCATTTTGTACATTTTATGTATTCCTCTCTGCTTTGGTCTTCTCACTTCCCTACTACTGTGTTGGGACTTCACTATTGCTTTTCCTATTGGCTAGGTTTCTTTTCTCTCTGCAGAGTCATATCCTACTCATGATTTTGGACCTAACCCAGCATCCTTTCTGTTTGTTTTGTGATGCTGAGGATTGAATCCAGAGCCTTTCTGATGCTAGGCATACACTCTTACCACTTGATCTACAACCATCTACCTCTCTTTTTTTTTTCTTTTTTTTTTGAGACGGGATATTGCAACCTTTTCCCAGGCTAACCTTGAACTTGAAATCCTCTGGCCCACACCTTCCCTCTAGCTACAATTACTATACCTGACTCCAACATCCAATTTCTATGACCAACAATTTTAGCCCTTTAGAATTTTCATAGCATGGAGTTAGAGGCATGGCTCAGTTGGTAGAGCATTAGCCAGTGAGCCAAAACATCAGTACTGACTTCAACTCTCAGCAAGAATTTTCATAGCACAAACTTAATATTTGATGGCACATATCATTTCATGGGTTATTCCAACCTCTACTAGGATTGTAGGAAATTATGTGATATGCTTCAGATATATCCACATTTTCCTATCCTCCCACCCCGTAGATGCCTAGTTAATAAAATATGTCATACATTTAATTAAATTGAAATTATCTCAAAGCACAGATACAAAAAAATGTTTCTGAGATATGTCTAATCCATTATTAATGCTTATGTCAAGTTAGTTTTCCACTAGACTTCTAATGAAAGAAACAAAGTGTACTTATTATGGCTTGCTTTCTTTTTTACTCTTTGAGCATTTACTATTGTTTGGATATTTGTTAAGTAAAATCTGTCACTGAAGCATAAACACCCAAGAATGCATTATAGCAAGTATGTAACAACTGCCTACCTTCTAACTAGATAAACAAAATTAGGGTTGCAACAGCTACTTCAGTTCCTCTCACATGGGAAGACCTCTATTGATTTCCTTTATTGTTCTCTGGTGATTTAGAGAAGTCTAATGGTATTTCAAAAGATTTCAATGAATGGGTTATACTTCTTCTACTTTTCATAAACACTGAACAAAAAAACCACTAACTTCAAAAAAGAGATTCTTGTGAGTAAATCATTCTTCAACTCTGAAATACTTTTAAAACAATAATGACATCTGAAGTATGAATAAAAGAAAATTCTGTTTCTCTGTAAAGAATAATAAGACCTGAAGGTGGTTAGTAACCAGATATTTTGCTCCTGTTCTGGAAGATGACTATGTATGTTATCTTAGAACCAGCAATCCTAAGTTCCTTCCAAACAAGCAGAGGCCAACCAGGTCCTAGCTGCAGCCACTGCTCAGGAAGAAAAAGTGGAGAAGGGCCTACCACCTTCATAAAGTTTTATCCATTCTCATTTGTAAACATTCCTTCTCTACTTGAACTTGATGTCAGGGTGATCAAAATATAAGACCTTAGTTGGCTGAGAAGAAGTAATTTGGTGTGCTCCATTCTTTGAACCTATCAATAATCAAGGACTGCTTTCAGTGTCTGGCTGACCTAACTTTTAAGTAGAAATTACCTAGAACTGTGAATTAATTATGAATATTTAAAAAGAAAAAAGTATACCTATGGAAATTGTTCAGACATAACTGATTTTTTTTTGTTCTCTTTATTTGTAACTTGTTTTTTTTTTTTCTGTCTTCCATACTCTTGTGCTGTTGTGGGATGTAATGGACTGGGAGTAAATGATTTCAAACTGTACTTGTTGCAGAAAGCACAGGGATGGAAAAGCACTCAATGACATGAAATTCTACTCTAGGGTAGAAAATTGACAAGGTAAATTGGGACAGAACTCAATGAAAATTTAAACACATTTTCCTTAAATTCCTAATTGAGGTACTGGGAATTTGGCCTAGTGGTAAAGTGCTCGCCTCATATACATGAAGTCCTGGGTTCGATTCCTCAGCACCACATATATAGGAAAAGCCGGAAGTGGTGCTGTGGCTCAGGAGGTGCTAGCCTTGAGCAAAAAGAATCCAGGGACAGTGCCCAGGCCCTGAGTCCATGCCCCAGGACTGGCAACAACAACAAAAAACAAATAAACAAAATTTCTAATTGAAAATTGCAACTATTTGTTGCTTTCATTAGTCATTTAAGCTTTGGTCCTGCAAGTTGTACTTACTGTCCTGCTCTGAGGGACAAAGAAAGTGTTGAGTGCATGAGATTCAGAAAGGAAATACTGTACAGCCACATGGAAGTGGAGACCCTGGTTCCCCTCTATTACATCTCTGGGTGATGTTGGACCAGTGTCTTCACCACTCTGTTATCTCCTCTAGGGAAAACAGAGTGACGAAAATAGGACAGGATTGTAAACTAGTTCTGTTATATAGGACCAAAACTGGGCAGTTTACAATCACGATCCTCTACTCTCCTGCTTTCAGTGAATTCTTCCTCCATCAGTTCAGGTGGAGAAAGAATGCTTACCAATCAGAGTGGATAAAACTTCATGAGAATGGTATGCTCCTCTCTACCTTTTCTTCCTCAATGCTACCTGCAGGACCTGGCTACCCTCTGACTGTTTTGAAGGAATGTAAGGATTGCTGGCTCCAAGAAGGAGATAAGCCAGTAGCATATGAGCTGCATAACTGAACAGAGGGAGTTGCAATATTTTTTAATGGAAGCAACTGCTAACAATTGAAAGTAAAACATCATGTGAGGAAATACAAATTCCCATCTACTTTTTTTTAGTCTCACCTACCCCAACTCCATGTTAACCCACAGATCTGTACATAGCCTATTCCTCTCCATCATTTAATTCATGGATGCAATACATCTTAAATATCTATTCCAGCAAGTTCTAATTACCGCTATTCTCAATTTTCCCCATCCCTTATCCTGCTGGCTTTTTATCTTGTCATGTATCACTATTTACAAATATGCACACTCTCTGTGCTCCTATTCCTGGCAGCCATCTCCTTTCCTACATAACAGTTCTTAGAATATAAACACTATAAAATCTCATCACAGAAACTGTTGTGTATAGCCCTAAAACTGTACCTGTAATAAGTAATCACCTACTAATTTCTAAATGAATGAGTGAATCCTGACTGATGGAAGTATCAATATAAAAGAAAGCAGTGGTAGATGCTCCCCTGCTCACATCCAGTTGGTCGTGGTGTTCATTATTCCTCCTTCTGCATTCCATATCTGCATTCACTTGTTATTGAAGTTACATTTCCTATAGTCTGCCCACTTTCCAACCATATTTTTACTTATTTCTGTAGGTCTTTTCTTGGGGCGGGGGTGGTAGGAGTGATTTTCATTTTTCACATAATACCCCTGATTTAAGATTTTATTTGAAGAAAACAAAAAGAAAGTTGCACTTGCTAAAAATAATTTGAAACTCCCTGACAAGAGCGCCTTTCAAATCCCTTCCCATTGCAACAACTAGTGGATTCATGCTTCCCCACCATTCAGAACTGAAAGTATGAAATCCAAGCTATGTATGTATGTGTGTGGTTGACTTTTCCTTCATCCTTCAAATGCCTTTTGTTTTTTTAGCCTATCCCTTCAGGAATAGAGCAAGTGAGCCGATTAAGAAAACAACTCATTCCCACCTGCCACCCCCAACCAGCCAGCAATCTCAGCGGCCCCACTCCACTCCTGATTATGTAGAACCATTCCAGTTCCCAGTGACAGGATTTGCAAAGACAACTGTTGGGCTCCACAAACATTTGGAGGAGGGGAAATAGGAGGCTGGTTGTGACATTCTCCTAGTGCTTTTTTTTTTCCTGAGGGAAGCAGCTGCAATCTTCACAAGTAAGACAAGTAAACAAAAGCCAACAATGCCCAGCACCATTGAGAGCAAGCAGTCAAACTGACCTCTCTCCATTGAATCTAAAACCAGCACCCAATCTCAGTTCTCCACTTTTCCAAGGTGAAGTGAGTTATTGGCAAGCCTTATTTACTTGGCCTGGCCCTGCCTTAGATGTATAATACAGCCAGCATTAACAAGTATGATTCAGTGCCCTGCGTTTTTTTATTTTACTGTTGTTTTTTGGTCAGAATTACATTGTTGTTATCACTCACAGCACTCTCAAATTCCAAAATCTGTGTATACCAGGCAAAAATGCCTTGTGTGTCTGAGAGGCAGGCATGCTTACCTCATCAGCACTAGTCTCAGTGTTGAACTGGGTATGAGAGATGCATATCCCTAGAAAACTCTGGGGTTTGGGTCCAGTGGAGATGGGAACTGTGTCTATAACCTAGATATCTCCTAAGTGAACTGGGTTTGGCCCATAATGATTCACTGCCTTGTGATGCCTGGAAATGTTATCAGCAAAAGCATTTACTTCATAGAAAACAAACTCAAGAGTCACCAGTGGACCTAAAACCCAGAGTCTTATGGATGCAAGTAGCTTTTCCAGAGCCAGAGATCAAGAAAAGTTGTGTTTTGTCAAACCATTGTGTGAAATTCAGAATAGCTGAAGTTCTGATGAATCTCACATGAGATAAGAAATCACATGTATGATGATTTCCATGATCTCCAAAATTTAACTAGCAGTGTTTCTCCAGATAGAATAGAAACATATTAACATATTCAGCATTGGATTAACTCAAAAAGAATTTATGAACCATATCTCAAAAAAGTGCTCATTATAAGATAGTTTCCCCTGAGAAAGGTTCCAGGAGAAATCTGTCAGGATTCTACTAGCAGCATTATTCGAAGACTACAGGGGTTCTGTAGGACAATAGGGCCTTAGGCCATTGTGTCCACTGAGTCTTTTAGTTAGCAGAACAGCCCACTGCCATTTTCCAGGAAGCATCCTCTATGCCAAACTCCACATGTAGGTGGAATCTTTAAACATTTAAACATACAAGGTAGGAAATAGTTGCATTTTTATCAGATTAGCAACCTAAACTATGAGAATGGGAGATGATTTTTTTCTGAGGCCACACAATTTAATAAAAATCACTGGAAAACAAAAACAAAACCTGTGTGAATAAGCCAAGTACCAGTGGCTCATACCTGTTATCTTAGTTACTCAGGAGGCTGAGATCTGGGTCTCATGGTTCAAAGTAGCCCAGGCAGGGAAGTTCATGAGACTCTAATTGACTACCCAAAATCCAGAAGTAGAGTTATGACTCAAGTTGTAGAGCACTAGTCTTGGGTAAAAAAGCTGAGAGTCAGCACCCACACACTGAGTTCAGCACACACACACACACACACACACACACACACACACACAAATTGTGTAAATGATATAAAAAAGCTAGCTTTCCAAAGAAGACAGATGAATGCCAACTGCCAAACTGTCCGTGTTGTCATGTATTAGAGAGATAAATGGATTTCTTGTTATTTCTTAGGATATTATTATGTATTTGTTATGAGTTAGCTTCACTTTACATACTAGATACTTTTGAAAGGATCTTTGCCTTAGTCTGTTTGCTAATTTGTAGTGAAAGTTCAAATACTTGAATAATTTAACTTGTTCTTCCATTTTATCCAGAAAATGAGAACCATATTTTTGGACATCTGTTGCTTTAAATTAGATCTCAGGTTAAGATAAGAGAATTATATTGGTTGATATTGCATCTCCCTCTAGAAAGCATTTTTTTGTCCTACATTTCATATTTCTTAAAACTTTAGGAGAGATTCTAATGAAATCAAATAAAATGAAAAGTTTCCAAGTGCCCTTTATACTTAGAGATAACAGTATGAGGAAAGTACATGCAACTATCTTTACATGGATCTAAATTCATCTAAATTCAAAGCTAGGGTTCCCTCAAGAGACAAGGACATTGAACAAATGCTCTGTCTAATAGAGTTCACTACAGATTCTGAGAGAGGTCAAGTCTGCCTACACTCCTGAGGTGTGAGCCATGAATTCCATTTCAGGCAGCCACATTCCAACAGTCAGCAGAGCTGGCTACAGCTCTGTCCACATGGATCTGCTGGCTGGCTCTCCTGTCTGGCATCTCCAGTCATTTCATTCTCTTACTCAACCATCCAAACAGAATGAGCTGTCCTTCCAAATGTGACCTGAACTCATTCAACAGCTGCAGGCAATTGCAAAACAGGCTGAGTTCATGTTAAGGGTGTTACTGTTAAGTTTCTCTCTCTCTTTCTTACACTTTTGCTCTTGCTTGCTCTCTAGCTCATTTTCTCTTTCCCTTCTGTCTTTGTTTCTGTCTATTCCTGTCTCCTTCTCTCCTTCTTTTTCCCCTCCCTTCCTCCTTTCTTCCTTCCCTTCCTCCTCTCTTCCTCTCCCTCTATTCAGAACATCCATCTAAATCCCCTTTGAAAATTTTCATTCATAAAAGTGTTCAAGTATTTTTCAAAGTTCTTTTTAGAAGGAATAACTATCCAGCTTGTAGTTTTTCTACTTACTGAGTTTGGGAAGGATTAGAGAGCTTGGAAAAGGAGAGACACTTAACACCTGATATCCACACTTTTCCTGGGGTACTTAGGGACCTTCCGTCAGTTTTGTGAATCAGGTACATTCCCTGACTTCCTGTCTTTTTATTAGATGAGCAGATTCAGAAAGAATTCAGTTAAACAACTCGGCCAGAATAAATCTGCACAAAACAACTCATTTAACAGTACTATCTCTCTGTCTCTCTATCTCTCTTTTTCTGTCTCCTCCCCTCACCATCTCCTTCTGTTCTTAAAAACAAAGAATCCGGGCTAGGGATATGGCCTAGTGGCAAGAGTGCTTGCCTTGTATACATGAGGCCCTGGGTTCGATTCCCCAGCACCACATATACAGAAAACGGCCAGAAGTGGCGCTGTGGCTCAAGTGGCAGAGTGCTAGCCTTGAGCAAAAAGAAGCCAGGGACAGTGCTCAGGTCCTGAGTCCAAGCCCCAGGACTGGCCAAAAAAAAAAAAAAAAAAAAAAACAAAGAATCCAAACGTCATCACAGCATGTAAGAAAGAAATGATCATCTCTTTTTATGACAGAGTTGGTTAGTAAAATAAAGTCAACCTGAGGAGAGACATACAGATATATAGAGAGAGCTCCTTCCCTGGCTCTTTACAAGATGGAAAATCCCCAGTGTGGGAAGGATAAGTAACAAACTAAATGACTAAATGTCAGGTCAGAATTCAGTAATATCTCAAAAGCTTGGCATATGAATCAAACTGGCCACCAGTGGCTCATGCCTGCTGTAATCCTAGCTACTCAGGAGGTTGAGAGCTGAGCATCGTGGTTTGTTTTTGTTTTGTTTTTGTTTGCCAGTCCTGGGCCTTGGACTCAGGGCCTGAGCACTGTCCCTGGCTTCTTTTTGCTCAAGGCTAGCACTCTGCCACTTGAGCCACAGCGCCCCTTCTGGCGGTTTTCTGTATACGTGGTGCTGGGGATTCGAACCTAGGGCTTCATGAATGGGAGGCCACTAGGCCATATCCCCAGCCCCTGAGCATCGTGGTTTGAAGCCAGCCCAGGCAGGAAAATTTGTGAGACTATTATCTCCAATAAACTACTCAGACAAATCTGGAAGTGATTCAGTGGTAGAATACTAGCCTTGAGTAGAAAGAAGCTCAGGGACAGCACCTAGGCCTGGAGTTCAAGCCCCAGGACTGGCAAAAAAAAAACAAAAAAAAAACCCTATGATGACATTGCATAATTACAAAACATAGTAACTTTTCATAATTATGAATTTTTATTTAAATATAAACACAAAATATTAAAATATGGAGAGGCCAAGTTTAATACAAGTTAAAAGCAGTTGGAGATTTTATTTATGCATTATCAATAGGACGTTACTTCCAAAATATCCTAAATATTATAGAAAATGAAATCTATCATTTTACTAAGTTCTTAGTACATGCTAGGATTTTTTTTTTAAACTTAGACCGAAGATGAAAATGTTCTCAGTTTACAAGCAAGAATATTGAGGAGGCTAACTGAGTACATTAGGTCTAAATGGCTTTCAAATAGCAGAGCAAAAACTTCAGCCACGGCTAGATGACCCCAAAGTTATTTCCTCTTTTCCACAAATCAAAGAAATGTTCCAATAACTTCGTATTAGTTATTTGTATCACATACAGAGGATGGTATTCATCTCAAGGAACACAAAGTAAAGCACAACACTGAGAATTGTCCAGAGAATCTAGAGAAAATGATCAGAATAAGAAAGATTCTGAACATGAAGAGACCAAAGGCAGAGTTAAGGAGGAAATGTTAAATATTTAACGTAAAAACCAGATGTTTGGTGATAAGGGAGAAACTTTGCATTCTAAAGTTGTAGGGTCAACTGTGAGTAACCAGCAAAGATTTTAATCAGAAGTAAAGTTTCCAACAACGAAAGTTTCTTCACAAAGGAAGGAAGAAAAAGCTCTGCACATGAGTTCTTTTAGTCACTTGAAGTATTTATGTAGGCACGGTACAACTACTAGGGCTTTCTGTCAGTGATAATTGGCTTTTGAAGGCTTTTGGATGAGGGGAAAGATTCTCAACTAATTCAATACTATCTCAAAAGTCTGGCATGTGAGTCAAACGCTATATAATC